>NC_050446.1:85359589-85705202 GCF_903995425.1 Onychomys torridus | reverse complement strand
ACCAAGCATTGGTGTCATTTCAGGTACCATGAAGTAGCAGTTGTTTCTCATGAGAGAGAATTCAGGTCAGGGCCACCTTGTGGTCTCTGAGACCTGTGTCTTAAGTGAATGGTGTCTTCAGCTCTAAGCAAGAGATGTCCTCTTCTGACCTTAGTGGACACCCACCTCCCCTGCACATATACTTTCTTAAACATAAATAGCAGTAATGATGTTCAAAACAATACACCATTGCTTAATGACTAAATGTGTCATTTTCTTCATGTATTTATTAGCCATCTGTATTTCTTCTTTGAAAAATGTTTACTCAGTTCATTTGCCCACTTATTTTTATTGTATTATTTTTTGCCTTAAGTTTAGTTATTTTTTAGTTCTTTATAAAGAATGCATTATATCCCTTATTGGGTGAATAGTGATGGAGATTTTCTCTTGTTCTTCAGCTATCTCTTCACTCTTTTGGTTGTTGCCTTTGCTTTGTAGACCATTATTTTTTTAAAATTTCATGCAATCCTATTTGTCAGTTCTTTCTACTATTTCCTGTGTTTTGGATTATTATTCAGAAAGTCCTTGTGTATGCTTATACTTGAAGTGTTCCAATGATGTTTTTCTCTTCTTCAGTAATTTCAAACTTTCAGGTAACACAATAAATAATTATTTAAAAAATAATATTTAGTTTTATGTGTAAATGTGTTTGTTACAAATCTTTGATCCATTCTGAGTTTTATTTTATAAGAACTACAGTGAGATTTCTTCTTCTGGATTTACTAAAGAGATTACCCTGTCCCCCACTGTATATTTTTGACATATTGCAAAATGTCAAATAGCTTTGCTTTCTAAGTTTATTTCTAAGTGATGTATCAGTCAACATTATTATTTTGTGCCTGTCACATGCTGTTTGTAACCCTGATTCTGTGGTATAGTTTGAAGTCAGGTGCTGTGAGACATTTGACATTAATTCCTTTGCTAGAGAATCACTTGACTGTTTGAATGAACATCTACTTACTTATTAATGCTAGGATTATGTTTTTCTACTTCTGAAATGAATGCTAGCAGAATTTTGAGAGGTGTTAGGTTGGATGATTAGGTATTTAGTAAATATATATCAAACTAATTTAGCCTGAAATGTAGGCTGGTAATTGCAGCTCCTTAGAAGGCTGGGGTGGCAAATGCAGTCAAAGACAACTGAAACCACTTATTTCAAATTTACAGCATAAAAATAATTGGATTATATTGGGGATGTATAGCTGAGTGTTAAGAAGATTGCCTAGCATATACGAGACCTTGGGTTTAACCCTTAATACCAAAAATATAATACAAGACAAAAACCTCACAAAAAACAGAAAAACAAAAACAAAAACCCCAAACCTCCCAATAAAAACAACAGCAACACAAAAAAACAAATGAAATAAATCATTGAGATTTTGAGATAATATTTTAGCCCACTCAGAATGTCTATCATCAAAAGAACAAAACTATGCATCATGCTAAGTAAAATGACACTGATTCAGGAACAAGAATTATAAAATATTGTTTTTAAAAATGAAAGTTGAAGAAGGAGTAACTGGGAAGAAGAAGGGCACCAGTGGGTGCAGAAATGGAGAAATATGTGATGGCAAGTGGAATGAGTATGATTAGTGTACATGAACATCTTACAATGAAATTACTGCTTTTTACTGTGAATTAATATACATGTGGTTAGTCTTGCTTGGGATGGAGAGATGGCTAAGTGGTTATAGAACTTGTTGATCTTAAAGAAAATTTGCTTTCAATGCTCAGCACATATTTGCAGTGCTTAACAGTCTGTTCTATTTCTAGGGGGTCCGATACTTCCTCTGACTTCCTTGTTTTCCTGCACACATGCTACACTGTCATACACTCAGACACACACTTACACATAAGACTAAATAGTTCTATTTTAAAATAAAAGACTCTTGATTTAAAAATTTGATTTTTGTAGACATTTTCAAATTCAAATAAAACTTAAACTTATTGATATGATAATATATCATAACCATAAATATTTGTAAAGATGAGACTATTTTTTAGTACTCTATTTTCTTATTCAAAGATTTTATTATGCCTTTCTTTTCTTTCTTGATCTTACTACTATATGATAAATTAGTTGGTTATTTAGAATAATCAGCCTTATTTTTGTTGATTCTTTGAATGTCAGAATAAAGTATCTTCATGTTTAAAATGTATTTCCAGTTGGGGATTTAGCTCAATGGTAGAGTGCTTGCCCAGCAAGTGCAAGGCCTTGGGTTCCATCCTAAGCAATATGTATTTCCTTTCTTCCTTCATTTTTAGCCTGTGATACTTTGTTCATTGATATAATTCTTATTTTACACACACATACATACACACACACACAATACCTAAAAGCATGATTGTGGCTAGATATATATTATATATTGCTATTATTAGGACACAAATGAAAAATATCTTTTAAAGCTTCCATTGTGATTATTTTGTTTTTCAACATTTATTTATTTATTTAATCATTCTGTTGTGCATGTGTGGGAAAACTGCAGCTTATGCTGAAGTGGATGTGGAGCAAAGGGAACACTCTTCCACTGTTGGTGGGAATGCAAACTTATACAGCCACTTTGGAAATCACTATGGCCATTTCACAGAAAATTGGGAATCAATCTACCTCAAGACTCAGCTATACCACTCTAGGGCAAAAAACAAGGAATGCTCAATCATACCACAAGGACACATGATCAACTGTGTTCATAGCAGCATTATTCATAATAGCCAGAACCTAGAAACAACCTAGATGCTCCTCAACTGAAGAATGGATAAAGAAAATGTGGAACATACACACAATAGAGTAGTACTCAACAATAAAAAACAACAACATCATGAAATTTGCAGGCAAATGGGTGGAACTAGAAAATATCATCCTGAGTGATGTAACCCAGACTCAGAAGGAGAGAAACATGGTATGTATTCACTCACAAGTGGATAGTAGACGTAAAGCAAAAAAATAATCAGACTATAATCCACAGCTCCAGAGAAGCTAGCTATCAAGGAGGACTCTAAGAGGGACACATGTATTGCACAGTGAAGAAGAAATATATGAGATCCCCATGAGTAAACTGGAGGTAAGGGGGGCAGTTGAGGTTAGAGGATGGGAGATGACAACATAAGGGAATGTGATGGTAGGCCTGAAATGGGGACAGAGTAGGAGAGCAATGAAAGAGATACCTTCATAGGAGACACCATGGTGATAGGGAGAAACCAGGTGCTAGGGAAATTACCAGGAATCCATAAGGATGACCTCAGCTTAGGCTACTAGCAATAGTAGAGAGGGTGGCTGAGATAGCTTACCCAGGTAATCAGATCAGTGAATACCTTAACTATCATGAAAGAGCTTTCATCCAGTAACTGGAAGCAGATGAAGAGATCCATAGCCAAGTACCAGTCCAAGCTCCATGAATCAAGTGGAAGAGAGAGAAGAGGTATTCTATGAGCTAGGGGACATCAAGTTCATGATGGGGAAACCTACAGAGACAATCAAACCAAGCTAGTTGGAACTCATGAACTGTGGACCAATAGCTGTGGAGTTTCCATAGAACTGGACTAGGCTCTCTGCATAAGCAAGACAGTAGTATAGCTTGATCTGCTTTATTGGCTCCCTGGTAGTTGGATCAAGATCTATCCCTGGTGCATGAGCTGGCTTTTTGGAGCCCACTACCTATGATGGGACACCTTGCACAGCCTTGATGCATGGAGAGGGGCTTGGATCTTCCTCAACTGAATGTACCAGGAACTGCTGACTCCCTGTGGGAGCCTTTCCTTTTTTGGAGGAGGGAAATGGGTATGGGTTGGGGAGGAAGGCTGCTGGGGCGAGGGGGAAGGGGGAAGGAGGAGTTTGGAAGAGAGGTGTAGCCAGAAGTTTCTCCAGTCCTACCAGGTTCCAAGGTCCCACATCCACTTATAAAATAATCAATCAGAGGCTGAATATTAATTTCAAATTCTATAGCTTCTTGGTAGCTTATTTTAACCTATGCTTGTCATCTCTATAATTATGTTAGGTTATCCAGATTTATAAATTCATAGGTCAGATGGACAGGTAATCTTCAAACACTTCATGGACCTATAGACTATGACATTTAAAGAACTTAGAATTCTGTTGATGTGAGACACATTTGCTCCTGGCAGCACCAATTTGATCCTGAGAGAATGTTGGGCTTCTAAGACATTTCCATTTGGAAGTTTGTCTTCTTGTCACAAAATGGCCTACTGTGCAAAGAACTGCCCTTGCCTCAACTGTTGACAGTACGAATGCTGTCCTTTCTGGACAAGCAGGACACAAGGAAGCGACCACTATACTTTGCCAAGACAAGGTAAGATGGTCTTTCAGAATTCCTGCTTCTGAAAATGGTCTGTCAGATACTCTAGGCCTGTAGCCAATTTGAATGCACCAATGATGCTGAGAAACATTAGGTGACTGTCCAGGCTGCCAGCTGTCTCTGTCTACTCTTGCAGGACTCCCGAAAGTTGTTTGCATCCTTCTCCCATTTCTTGGGTATTATTATATTCCTTCTCAGGTCTTTGATGAGGTTGAAGACTAGCAGTTATAGTTACAACTTAGTATATAATATATTCTATCTATTATATATATATATATATATATATATATATATATATATATATATATCTTAGATAGAATATATTAAGTATTAGACTCAGGTTCTTTAGGATAGGACACCTTTTGGAATGGTCTTTGTAACTTGCCACCTACCCACGCTCTAGACTTCCATGGATTTTTCTATGTGTTTTTTGCTTGATATTGTTTGCACTGATTGTAGTTACAACTTATCTAGGTCATTATCCCTCATTACTCCTGGACAATATTTAATAATCATTTCTTTGTATATAGTCTTGTATTAGGTTAGAACTTTCTTATTTAGACAAAAGGGGGAGATGTAGTCGGTAGCCATTCCAGCCTTGGCCTGGAAGTTCCAACCCCCATTGAGGCTTTGGTAATGGTCACGCATACAAGGCAGGGCTGAGAGAGGACACTGAAGACCCAGGATGAAGAGGAGAGGTCTCTCTTGGTTCCAGGACCCTGGACGCTGGAGGTAGACCGAGAAGAGTTCTCCAGAGAACACCGCCGCACTTTTCCCAGACCCTGTAACTTATCCCTTCATGTGTAAGCTACCCCACAAAATAAATCTCCCCTTTAACTACATGGAGTGGCCTTAATAATTTCACCAGTATCAGCTCTAACAACTCAACTCATATCTATTAATCTATGTATCACCATATGTTCCATGGCTTTGCTTGCAACCAATTATGTGTTGCTCCTTGGACAGTGGTTTGGTGTCTCCTCCACTCTCCTTTCTTTTCCTCTATCTCTAATTCAAAAGTGTCGCCTAACTTTATCCTGCCTCGCCATTGGCCAAACAGCTTCATTTATCAACCAATCAGAGCAACACATATTCACAGCATACAGAAAGACACGCAGGCCTGGCAGTGGTGGCACATGCCTTTAATGCCAGCACTTGGGAGGGAAAGCCAGGTGATCTCTGTAAATTTGAGGTCAGCCAGGTCTACAGAGCGCGATCCAGGACAGGAACTAAAACTATACAGAGAATCTCTGTCTCAAAAAACAAACAAACAAAGAAAGAAACAACAACAGCAAAAACAAAAAAGAAAAAGAGAAAAAAAGAAAAAAAGAAAAAGAAAGACATGCCACAACAGAGAGGGGGATCCCTGGTTGGTAAGTAAATGAATAAAAAATTTCTTAAAAAAATAAAACTTTTTGTAACTCTTCTTCTACCCTGTGAGTTTAAGGGGGTTTAACTCCAGTCCTCTGGTTTGGCAGGTAGCTCCTTCACCTGCTGAGCTATATCACTGGCCTCCATTGTGCTTCTTGAAACCCATATTACATACAAGTAATGACACTGAATTGCTAAAATTGAAATCATAGTCTTAGAAACTTTACAAGCAATAAGAGGTCATTTTATAGGTTAATTAAACAGTTTAGCAAGGAGTCCTTAAGGTGTTCTTTTGTTATAGTATGACTGTGGGCAGGTGAGGGCAGGCTGTCTATAGGCTTAAAATTACTTATAAAATGAATCCACCAGGTTTAAATGAATCCCCAGAGGAGTCTTGGCCCTGGAGGAGAGGGGAATGGAGGGGAGGGGCTGGGGGGAAGGTGGAGGTGGGGGTGGGAGGGGGGAAGACAGGGGAATCCATGGCCGATGTATAAAATTAAAACACAAATATAATAAATTAAAAAAAAATCCATGGAAAAGTTCTTAAGAGCTTTACAGAAATAAATGTAGCACCTCAATTGTAAAAAAAAAAATCACTTATAAAATAATGCTGAGAAAGAATAAGGAAGAGGTTAGAAAGAATGCAAGAACTGTAAAATGTAATCTTGTGGGTATGGTACAGCCAATGCAGTCATGAACTCAAGAAAATAATCACACAAGAAAATCATCATCAGTCAAAGATCATAGAGTAGCTATCTACTACTGTATCTCCTTGCTGAACTGTAAGCTACTGATTATTCTGGGACAGTGCAAGGCATTTTCTTCAGTTGAGACCCACTGATTAGGTCATAGTGCCTCAGGGATAGTTGGAAACAATGGACACACAGATGGCTAGGGGTCATTTTAGTGGATCCCAAAGCAAAACAAAAATACATAAATTTAGAAATGGACTTGTGTGTGTTTTTGTGTCTGGGAAAGGGGATAATAAGAGTGGGAGAGAAATAAGAGGTCAGGAACTGTATCAGATGTAATATTGTCAAAGAATATATTTAATAAAAAATATGGTGACAAAATTGTTGAGGGTTAAATCTGTAAACACATTGGAGATAAATGTTTTTCTGAAAAAGATACCAGAACCTACAATATGTACACATCAAAGTCTGCAGCCAGACATGAGCCATGCTTATCTAATCTCATGAATTTGGGAAAATATGATTTTGGGAAAACATGATGCAGGTATTTGTGTGGTTTTGTTAGATAATTTATATTATGACAACTTCTTTAACTTATTGGAATATAAATACAATTTGATTTTAACCATTAGCTCATGGAATATTGGAATGATATTCAAGAAGTTCTCACTTTCATATCTGTTTAGAAATAAGTTAGACCTCAAACTATTGTAAAAATGTATACCATATAGTTTATCCATCAAATGACTCACTACATCAAATGGTATATAACATGAATCACTATGTATACCATATTATCAAGAGCATACAATGTTTACCTTACTGGCCTTAGAAGTTACGTTATTCCATTATATAATATAAAAACATGTTCAATAAAATAATTTGTGAACTGAGGAAAGTGAATTTAAATATTATAAACAGGTTGTCCTTTCAGTTAAGCAACAAAATATAGAAAAATTCTGAATTCATATGAGAAGTTAAGACATCAAAACTGACAGAGATTATATCAACATGAGGCAACTAGCATTATGATTTGATTGTTTTAGCATTTTGATTTCTAAGTGGCTGCAGTCATCACAAATGTCTTAAATGTCCTCTGACACAAAGATAGAATTATGAGTGATGTATAATTTCATATTTCAAAAGATAGTAATATTGAAAAGTAATTCAAAGGGGATTTTGTTAATAACAATGTAATTAAAGTGACACGCATAATTCTGGGAACTCAGATATTGTGTAGTAACGTGATAATTATTTTTGCAACATTATTATCATCTTCTACTCTTCTATATATAAGTATAATTGAGTAACTATTACTCATTCTAAGTGGCAAAACTATTATCATTATATTTTTGAATAAATATTTGTAATGTTTATTTTCAAAATGATATGCTAATTACAACTCTGATTCCAGGTTGGGGATACAGCTCAGTGGTAGAGCACTTGCCTGGCAAGAACAAGGTCCTGGGATCTATCCTCAGCTCAAATAAATAAATAAATAAATAAATAAATAAATAAAAAACAACTCTGATTCCAGAAACAAGTAATTATACACTTCAATTTCCACTAAAAATTTGTATAAAATGTTGTGTACACAATGAATTTGCTGATAACATAAGATGTCTAAAAATTATTCCAGAACTCACATGTGATTTATCAGCTTCTTTATGGCATTCTTAATATCTCTATTTCTCAGTGTATAGATGGCTGGATTCAGGAGAGGAGTAATGGCTGTATAAAACACAGAAAGAAACTTGTCAACCCAAGTGATGTTGACTGGCCACAGAAAGATGAATATGACAGGCCCAAAGAATAGCACAACCACTATGAGGTGGGATGTACAGGTAGAAAGTGCCTTTGATGAGCTGTCTTTAGAGTGAAGCTGAACAGTTAATAGAATGTAAGTGTAAGATATGAGCAAGAGAATGAAACAGGTTGTTGCTAAAACACCACTCTCAGCATTTACCACGATTCGCAGAGTACTAATATCTGTGCAGGCTAATTTAATCACCAAAGGAATATCACAGAAAAAGCTGTCTATTACTCTAGGTCCACAGAAAGGTAGTTCCAAAATCAAGATCAGTTGACTAATGGAGTGTACCAATCCAATGATCCATGATATCAAAATAAGCCAGATGCACTTCTGTCTGTCCATGATGGTGGTGTAGTGGAGTGGCCTGCAGATGGCCACATATCGGTCATATGCCATCGATGCAAGAAGTATCATCTCACCCCCTGCAAATAAATGCACACAGAGGATCTGGCTCATGCACCCTCCAAAAGAAATAGTTTTAGTATTTGTTAGGAGGTCTGTGATCAGTTTGGGGGTAGTAACTGAGGAGAGACAGAAGTCAATAAATGAGAGATTAGCTAACAGAAAGTACATGGGAGAATGGAGATGATGATCAGTGATGATTAATATCACAACAAAGAGGTTGCCTACCACGCTCATCAGGTAGAGGGTGGAAAATGGCAGCAGGAGGAAGATCTGTAGTTCTCTTGAGGTACAAAGTCCCTGAAAAATAAACTCAGAAACCACAGACTGGTTTGTTTCTTCCATTTGGTACACTGTGCTCCAATGGGTTGAGAGAGACAAAAGCTAACTATGAATTCCTGAAACAGAAACAGTAACTTAATGTTTAGAGTCAAGTAAGCAAAAAGAATACAAATTATATCTTAGCATTGTATCCAGTGAAGTTTAAAATAACCTCCTTGAGTTTGTATATTCCTTCTAATTAGGAAATTTCCTAAATATAGGAAAAACTTTATTGTCAGTAGCAAATATTTTGTTTACATTTCCCAGCCCTAAATCTAACTTTTTCAAAAGTAATTTTCATTAATGAATATTTGAGTTATATTTATAGCCTCTTGACTTGACTGTCATAATATCAGAATGACAATCCATTGACATATTTTAAACATAAATACAACATTTCCAGGCACAAATCTAGTTTTCATTATGTCTGAACAGACAGAATTGTATGAGCTCTATTACAAGGAATGATAAAAATGAAAAATCAAATAAATTTTGAATCCATGTGGTGAAGACATATTTTTAGCATTGTCTTTCTTTGAAATTTGTACTTGTTCATTGGAGTGTCTCTCTAAACAATCATGTATTACTAGGCCTGAGGATGTTACTTATTATCATATACTTACAGATTTTCAAATCTAGATGGTGAGATTTCATAAAATAATTTGAATAATGTATTCATGAAAGTTGCTTTCTCTGCATCTCTACCTTTCTGTTTCATTTCTTCTTTATTTCTTTCTTGAATCTCTCCCTTTTTTTCTCATTTGTTTTATTTCCCCATTGTAATATCTGTACTTTTCCTTACTATTTTTAGGTTTGAAATTGGTAGATTAAAATGTAAATAACCTAGAGGATACTGGAATTTAGATTTTGAGAATTCCAAGAAAATTAATGATATTTATATATTAAGGTACTTTACTATTTAAATATAAGTACAAATAAGTAAAAATGACCAATTTAAGTAGTAAAAATGGTCAGGTTTACATGAAGTTAATTTTATTGTGGTCAAAATTGAGCATACATATCTGTTTGAATATTAATGGTATATTCAGATATCTTTCTTTAAATTTGGTGAATTCTTTGTGAATTATGATTATTCTAGTATGTGTCACTGTTTTCTCCCTCTAATTTCTGGTAACTACTTCCCTATTGTATTGTTTGTATAGTGAGAAAATAGAAGGTCCAAAGAATCAAAAGATCACTGGATAACATTAGAGTACGTTCAGTGGGTTGTGAGTACAATGTTTATCTGTGTTGGGAGATTTGGAACTTATAAGATTACCACAAGAGATCATTAGATGTGAGCATATAAATCTACTCTATGTTTCTAAAGGTATCAAGGACTAGTTGGAATGGAAAACTACAATACTTTGATCAATCACAACAATTAAAAGAATATGCAATACTAATTGTAAACTCATGAAGGATTTTTAAAAATGTGCTACTAAAACAAACAAACAAACTTTAAATGTGTAGTTGTGATGAAAAATGAAAGCACAACTATGAGTTTATGATGTACTCACTCTACAAGAATCACCTTATAAAACAGCCCTTCCTTTTTGGATGATGTTCCTCCAATTTTCCCTGGAATCTGAAACTCTCACATTGTTGCTTCTGCTATGACCAGTGTTGCTGAGATGTTTCACCTCAGTGTGGCTTATATACACTGAGAATAGTTGTGTCTGCCTTGGAAAGTTTCCCATTTTCCACATTAAATAGGATCATGTAGTTGGAAAGCATTTTGCTTTCATAGTCCTTGGGGATCCCTAGACTCTTACTTCCCTTGAATTGGATACAAGAGCTCAATAATAAAGAAAAAGTATTTCTTCAATATTACAAATAATTTGTAAATATGAGTTAATATTCTGTATGTGTTATGACAACTCACAAGTTAAAAGATGAAGCACATGGGACAGTGAGATACCATAATTACTAAAGTCACTTTGTGCCAAGCCTGATGACCTAAGTTAATCCTTGGGAGGCACAGTGTGGAGGGATAGAATCCACTCACTCAGCTGTTTTCTGAACTCTACACGTGCTGTTTCAAGGGTGCAAGTACATGGTACATTCATGATACATACACCCATGTGAATAAATATAATAATTATATGAAAAAGAGAGGAAACATGTCTGTAGTTTTATAGTTCACATGTCCATTTAGATAATTGTCTCCATACCTGGAAATGCCAATAATGACATGTTTTTCTTTCTTATCCTCTTTTGACACTTTATGATCAACCCCTACAACACCTATGAATCAGGCAATCTTATTTTAGATTGTGCAATTTACATTTATTTGCAAATTCACTTTGTTATATTTACTTAAGGTGACATTGTTATGTTTTCATTGACTCATATATAGTGAAATTGCATATTAGTACTTTATATATAAACTGTGTGTTCTCAAATTATTTAAAATCTCCTTTCAACTTTTCATCACATAATTCTACTTCATTAACATAGTTTTCATTTTATACAGTTTTAAAACTAATTTATATTCAACTCTGCATGTAGTTTTGTAGAGAAACATTATTATGTATGAAAAGTAGTTTCATCAACAAAGTAATCCCACCACAGTGAATGGGCTCCAAAAAGCCAGTTCATGCACCTGGGATAAGTTCTGGTCCTATTGCCAGGAACCCCACAAACAGATCAAGTCACACAACTGTCACTCACATTCAGCAGGCCTATTTCGGTCCCAGGAAGGTTTCCAAGCTGTCAGTCCTGGTCAGCTGTCTCAGTGCGCTGTGGGTTTCCCCATTATGATCTTGACCCTCTTCTTCTTCTTCTTCTTCTTCTTCTTCTTCTTCTTCTTCTTCTTCTTCTTCTTCTTCTTCTTCTTCTTCTTCTTCTTCTTCTCCTTCTCCTCTTCCCCCTCCTCCTCCTCCTCCTCCTTCTTCTTTTGAATGCCAAATGCTGTTTATTGAAGGAGGAAGGATGTCTTAAATACAGGCTTACAGCACAATGGGAGAAACTCAGATGGTAGAAGTTCACTTTTGATGTTTTATTTTATTTATTTATTTTTGAGCTGAGGATTGAACCTCGGGCCTTGTGCTTCCTAGGCAAGTACTCTACCACTGCTAAGTCCCCAACCCCGCTTCTGATGTTTTACAATCTTGCATCTAAGCTGCTAATGCCCAGTATGCTGGATACTCAGACAAGGAGCTTCCCTTAAGCATTCAGGAGGGTGGAATCTCGCAGGGAATTGGCATATGGAGGATATCAAGGTCAAGGTCAGCAAGCAATGCAACATTTACCCAAAATGGGGGCCAGGGCCCTGCAAGTCCCCCTCGTCCCCCCCCCCCCGCTTTTACTAGAAAATGAGCTTCTGACTTAGGTTGCATGGGATGTCAGCAGGTCACTTTACTATGCCTCATGGAGACACCTGTCCATGCCACACAGGTATTCTGTCTTAGGTTGGTGAGCACCCCCCAGGAATTACCCATCTCTGAATACTCGTCATACAGGCTCAATCTTGTGAGTGCTACAGAGTTAATTGTTGCCAAAGATTTCTAAGTGGTGTTGGGCTTGCAATCTGTGAGTTCGACACAGAAAAGACCAACAGAAGTCTTAACCCACCCATAGCCAGTAGGCTAAAGGCAACTGAGCCATTCTCTTCTTTAAGGAGCCTTACTGCAAATTGGAGACTTTCTAACATGGTATCCAGAGAGCAAATGGAACTTGAATTTGTAAATTTATAGCTTTCAAAGCCAATTAAAATGTATAGAACTATTGATTTAAATTTGGCATGTCCAATAGAGTGAAAGATTAATTAACTGTGGTAGCTACTTATGCTTCCAGGGTCTCCACTGTTTTAGTTGTAGTAACCAATTATGAAATGGCAATCCCAGAAACAATAGTATTGGTGGTTGCCACTTTTATAACAGCAACAATGGCAGCAGTGATGTCAAATTCTATAGTGATATTTTATTTGTATGGAAATGTGATTTTATTTGTATGTCAATAAAGTTGCCTTGAGGTCAGAGCAAGCCAGAGCAGAAGCTGAGCAGTAGTGGGGCACGCCTTTAATCCCAGCACTTGGGATTTAGAGCTAGGCAAATCTCAGTATGTTCAAGGACACAGCCAGCATGGCAGACACATGCCTTTAATCTCAATATCAACCATAGAAGACCTGGAGTTCTGTACAAACAGGCAGTGATGAGGAGGTCATGTGGCTGGGTTTACAACCAATGACAAAACAGAACAGAAAGTCTTTAAATAGACAGGACTCACAGAAGTAGGTCTCTTGAGGAGAGGAAGAACAGCAGAAGCAGTGAAGTGTAAGGTTTTCCGCTCTTGCTCTGACCTCATGGTTTTTAACTCTGCAATCGTTCTGTGTTTCTTATTTAACAAGCCGGTTACATCTACAAAATTCTCTTCTGGAGCTTGTGGGTATCCGTTGGCATGGACACAACTCCAGGAACACAAACTGCTGAGGCCCATTATTCTCGATCCCAGTATGACTTAAGAGGGTAGCTCTGCAAAAGAATGAGTAAGAACCATAAAGACAAAACAGGCAGCTCAAAAGGAGCAGAACTAATGGTCTCATAATGGCTACATTCAGACTCACAAATTTTAAGGTATCTTCAAAGGGAGCTAAATGAATTTCAGGAGGCCAAAAAATGTTGCACAGAGCCACTTCTGAGAAGTAGGTTCTACTCCATCTTGAATGAGATTGTGAGAATGAAATTGCTTAGCTGGCATGCTACTGTTAATAAATGGAGGTCAGTGATCTTCAGTGTTATCCTTAATCTCCTAGGTGTCTGGGTGACATGTTCTCAAACATACTTGAAAAAGCAGTTACCATACAGTACCTTCTGGAGAATCTGACCACATGGATGCAGTTCCTAGGCATACATTAATGCTTGCCAAAGCTGGCCATGTTGGGCATTCAATCCCCATTGGCATCAGGAGTTGAGAGTTTTCACAAAGGCCCAATAGGTCTCTGCCATGTTGGGCTTCAGCTGCAGCCAAAAGGCACACTTAGCACTCAGAAACCCAATGAGGAATTTCATTGTCCTGAGGAAAGATATAAGCAGAACCCTGGGCCCACACCATCAGCAGATTGGGTCCCCTCCAAGTGTCAGTAGAAAGATCTTTCCATCGCTCCAGAGGGTGTAGTTAGAGTTTTCCTGCCTTGCCCAGTCAGGACAAATCTCTCTTACCCGCCAGTCCCACAGTTGCTCAGACCCAACCAAGTAAACACACAGAAACTTATATTGCTTACAAACTGTATGGCCATGGCAGGCTTCTTGTTATCTACTTCTTCTATCTTAAATTAACCCATTTCTGTTAGTCTATACTTTGCCACATGGCTTGTGGCTTACCATTGTCTTTACCTGTTGCTTCCCATGGCAGCGGCTGGCATTGTCTGCCCTCAGCCTTCCTATTCCCAGAATTCTCTTCTCTCTTGTCCCACCTATACCACCTGCCTGGACACTGGCCAATCAGAATTTTATTTGCTCAGAGTGATATCCACAGCAAGAGAGTGATTTGCAACAAGAGCCCCCCAGTGCTTATCTGTAGTGGATACTCCAGCAGAATCCATCAATGAAAATTTTAAAACATATAATACAAGGGAAAGAATAGAATGTGGAGAGGAATGATGAGTCTCTAGTTTTCCCTTTTTGCTATAGGAAAATATGTTTGTTTGTTTTTTAACAGTTCAAATTTTTCTTTTCTTTTTTATTTTTTAGATTAATTAATAATTTTTCTATTATCAGCTTGATACAGTATAAATTCTTACCTTAATAGTGTAATGTTCTATGAGTGTTGCTCAGTAATTGAGTAAAACCAGATCTTATTATAAGCAACAGTCATCCTAAGGTCCTCCATGCCATATATATAGCCTTATGGTTCTGTGGGTTGCTGTCTGATTGTTCTTTGCTTTCTATCTAGAATCCACATATGAGTGAGTACATACCATGTTTGTATTTCTGGGTTTGGGTCACCTCACTCAGGATGATTTTTTCTAGTTCCATCCATTTGCCTGCAAATTTCATGCTGTTATTGTTTTTCTCTGCTGAGTAGTAGTCCATTGTGTATATGTACCACATTTTCTTAATCCATTCTTCAGTTGAAGGGCATCTAGGTTGTTTTCAGGTTCTGGCTATTACAAATAATGCTGCTATGTACATAGTTTAGCATGTATCTTTGTGGTATGGTTGAACATTCCTTGGGTATATGCCCAAGAGTGGTATGGCTGGGTCTTGAGATAGTTTGATTCCCAATTTTTGAGAAACTGCCATTCTGACTTCCACAGTGGTTGTTCAAGTTTACATTGCCACCAGCAGTGGAGTAGTGATCCCTTTGCCCTATATCCTCTCCAAAATTGACTGTCATTATTAGTGTTTTTGATCACAGCCATTCTGACAGGTGTAAGGTGGTATCTCAGAGTTGTTCTGATTTGCATTTCTGTGATGATTAAGGATGTTGAGCATTTCTTTAAATGTCTTTCAGCCATTTGTGATTCTTATGTGAATTCTCTGTTTAGCTCTTTAGCCCATTTTGTAATTGGATTGTTTGGTATTTTGATGTCTAATTTCTGGAGTTCTTTATATATTGTGGAGATCAATCCTCTGTCAGATGTGGGGTTGGTGAAGATCTTTTTCCATTCTGTAATCTGTCTTTTTGTCTTATTGACCATATCTTTTGCCCTGCAAAAGCTTCTCAGTTTCAAGAGGTCCCATTTATTAGCTGTTGTGCTCAGTGTTTGTGCTACTGGTGTTATATTTAGGAAGTGATCCCTGGTGCCAATACATTCAAGAGTACTTCCTACTTTCCCTTCTATTAAGTTTAGTGTAACAGGATTTATGTTGAAGTCTTTGATCCACTTGGACTTGAGTTTTGTGCATGATGAGAGATATGGATCTATTTGTAATCTTTTACATAGTGACATCCAGTTATGCCAGCACCATTTTTTGAAGATCCTTTCTTTTTTCCATTGTAATTTTGGCTTCTTTGTCAAAAATCAGGTGTTCATATGTGTGTGGATTAATGTCAGGGTCTTCAATTCCATTCCATTGGTCTGCATGTCAGTTTTTATAGCAGTACCAGGCTGTTTTTATTAATATAGCTCTATAGTATAGGTTAAGGTCAGGGAAGGTGATGCCTCTGGAGGTTGCTTTATCATACAGGATTCTTTTAGCTATCCTGGGTTTTTTGTTTTTCCATATGAAGTTGAGTATTTTCTTTCCAAGTGTGTGAAGAATTGTGTTGGGATTTTGATGGGGATTGCATTGAATCTGCAGATTGCTTTTTTTAAGATTGCCATTTTTACTATGTTAATCCTACCTATTCATGAGCACGGTGTATCTTTCCATTTTCTCATATCTCCTTCAATTTCTTTCTTTAGAGATTTAAAGTTCTCATCAAAAAGGTCCTTCACTTGTTTAGTTAGTGTTATCCCAAGGTATTTTATATTGTTTGTGGCTATTGTAAAGGGTGATGTTTCTCTGACTTTTTTCTCATCCCTTTTATCATTTGTGTATAGGAGGGCTACTGATTTTTTTTTTTTTTAGTTGATCTTGTATCCTGCCACTTTACTGAAGGAGTCTGTATATTTTGTGTGTGTTTGTTGTTTGTGTTTGCTTTTCCTTATTATTTATTATAGTTGAATAAATATTTAAGTTAATTCTGAATCATCCAAAATATATTCAGTGGTTTAAATATGTTTAAACAACCCTTTCTGCATATTGAGAGTCACTAATTATATTAAGAGATTCAGGAAAATCTAATAATGCTGTAAGAAGGGCATACAGCTCTGATTTTTTAACTGAATCATAAGGGATTTGAGCATCTTTACTTATTTTTCCTTACTTATAAGCTGAATTTCCTGATTTATTTGCATTAGTGTAGAATGTATATACTCCAGAAATTGATGTTCATTTTACTATATGAGGTAGAATACAATTAGTACTTTTTATAAACTGAACTACCTTGCTTTGGGATATTTGTTGATAATCTCAATCAAAAAATTACTGCAAACTTTTGCCAGTGTTCATTTTCTAGCCATAATGCAATTTCGGTATTAGTAAAAGGTACCACAATTTCTGCTGTGACTATTCCTGCTAATTGACAAAGTCATTTTTCCTTTCAGAATCATTTCAGAGACCTTTCTACAGAGGTCTTTAATTTTTTACTCTGCTTGTATGCTAACAATAAATTTCCATTCTAAGACATTATCTTCTCCCTGCTTAAGAATTCATGTGGGAGAAAGGGGAGAAAGCAAAATAAAATACAATCAAGCTTTGCATCAAGCGATCCATATGTGCAGCCTGTAATTTCTTTTCTACCAGAGCCAATTCTCTCTTACACTCAGCTAATAATTTTCTTGGATTACTATTAAGCCAGAATGTAGAAATCACCTAGATGTCCTTACACTTAAAGAATGGATAAGGAAATATTGCATATTTCACAATGGAGTATTATTCATATGTTGAATGACATATGACATCTGGAAATTTGAAGGCAAATGAATGGAACTAGAAAAATATCACCCCAAGTGAGGTAACCTTGACACAGAAAGATAAACATGGTATGAACTAATTTACAACTGGATATTAGCTGTTCTTATACTAAGTATTCTGTGCCTGTACCTTTTCTGATGTCAAAGGCCATTGTTTGACCCAATGGGTTGTCAGTTAACCATTTTAAAGGCAGGTTTGTTGGTACCTATGTAAGACAAACAACTTTTATATTCTCCTTAAATACAATCTGAGTGAAATGTGACTATTCTTGATAATATCTTTTTTTTTTTCAGAAGCATTCTTTATGATTTATTTCTGAGATTGGATGAATGTTAATCTGTGTTTTTCATTGCTACAACAAATCATACTCCCATAAATTCATGGCTATATTAACAACAAATGTCTTTCATTTTCTCATTTGTCCTTCTGGCCCTATACGCTAGACTAGTTTTGCACTTTGTTTTACTTGAGGTAAAGTTTCAATCTCTCGAGGTTGAATGTTTATCTCATGAAGAGGCCAATCCGAATGCCTATATTTTGACAAAATTATTTCTACATCTACTCCAGTGTCTACTAAGCCTCCAATTTTAATGTCATTTATTTATATTTTATCTTTGGTGTCTGATCATTTATAGTAGTTTGCCAAAATATTGGTTTTCTGTTTTCTCCTTAATTTTTTGTTTTATCTACTGAAGTTGTTGTGTCCTTGATTACATTCAGAGCAGTTTTGTTTTTAATAACAGGTATTAAATCTTTTAATTGTTCTGTAGATGAGTTCCTCCAATGCTGGCATGGAATAATTGAAGCAAATTTGATATTGAAGCATGCAGAAGTTAGGGGTTTTTTTTTGTTTTTTTTGTTTTTTTTTTTTGACAGCAAAAGGTTACCTTGCCTATCCCTTGTTGATCTGTATTCCTTAGTCTAATACTATAATTTGCTTCACCTTCTGCATACTCCAGAAGGCTGGAGACTTCTGTTCAGATTGTTTCTGAAAAAAACCAACCTTGTTTCTAGGAGCACCTTGCATACAATCCGTTTTCAAATGACCTTGCTTACCACAAATAAAATATCTGACATTTGATTTTTCTTAAAAGTTTTAGAAATTACTTTTCCTTTCAGAGTAGCATCATAAATGTCAGATCCAGTATCAGCTGTATTTCTAATCTGTTCATCTACTTGTGCCAATATTTCTTTTAAAGGCCTACTAACCCTTTTGCATTATCATTTTTAAAAGCCAAAGGTTTGATTATTAATTTTCTGAATTCTGAATCTGATACTACTCTCTTTACAACTGATGTCAGCCTTTGCAAAATTCAGTGAAGGCTTCTTTTGAGACTTTTGTAAATGTAATAAATGACTCAGACCTTTTTCCTGATTCTTCATCTTTGTGCTAAGCATTTAAAGCTTCTAAGCAACATTGCTTTATGATTTGACCATCAAATTCAAGCTGCCTTTGTAACTCAGCATATTGATCTTCACATAGGAGTCTTGGGAAATATTAATACCTAGAGCCCTATTTCCTTGTTCTATGGACCTACCTTCCTCTTTCCACCATTTTTGCCATTGTAATTGAGGGGCAGCTTTCAATATTGATGTTGTCAAATTTTTCCAGTCTTGTGGGATAATTCTGTTTTGAGTTGCCCATGAATTTAACATCTGTTTTACATAGGTAAATGCATACCATATGAAATGACTGCTTTCTTAAATCTCCTTAAATTTAATATTTCTGTAGGATTCCATTTAACTTTCTGATAACCTAGTGGATGCCTATCATCTCCTGGTAGTTCTTATATAGGAACTGGATAAACAAAGGCTAGTTTTCTAATAGCCCTTGGCTATCTTTCTTCAGTTTCAAAATGCAGTGAGTTGTGCTTTAGTCTCTTGTCCAATTTCTTTTGTATATATATGAAAATATATTTTACTCATTTTCATTTATGAGTCTCTCTAAGGTTTGTATGTTTTCAATTCACTTTTCATATTTGGCATGAAAATCCACTAGGGCTTAAGGATAAAATATAAATCATCAGACTGATAGTAATTACAGTCAGTACTATGTAAATCTCAGTTATTTATTTTTCATTTTCTGCTTCTAATTTTAAGCCATCTAAATACCTATATATAGGATCCTAATACCATTTATTACAATATTTACTATCCTCAAAGTGGGAATGATTTTTCCTTTTAATATTACTTAACTCTCTTCTTGAGGACCTCCCAGTATCTTCACAAATATGGTGTCTTCTCAGTTTGTCTGCTTCTGACATGATATCTCTGTCCATGTTGTTATGCCATGTCATTTTTATCTATACATCAACCATTTGCTTTTTACCAATAAATTCTCAGGAGGCAGATGCTGGAGTGAAAACCTGCTAGCTCATAGAGGCAGAGAAAGCACCTGGCTGACATTCCTCTTTTGCCTACATCCTCCAAAGGGATTTTTTTAAAATGCTGTCTCAAACAAAAATTCTCAAACTGAATGTCCCTCGCTTCTACTTCCTGTGCATCTCTTTCTATTGGTTCTCATGACTCCATCTTACCCTGTATGTTTTTTTTCCCTGTCAACTGGTTGCTTGCTCTGTCTTTTGACCTAAGGTTTATCTTATTTAATCCTCTTTACAATATTCAAGCAGAAAGATATTGGATTAAAGGTGTGTGCTAGGGCTAAGCCACACCACAATTAGAAACAGTTTTTTTCCAGTAAATAATGAAAAATGGGGGTTCACAGTGTGATCAAATATCCTGCAACATGTGCTTCTGTGTGTGTGTGTGTGTGTGTGTGTGTGTGTTCCCCTGTTTTTCTTCATTTAGCATAAAGTTTTTGACATTCTGTTATGACATTGTATTATTCTTAAAGAGAGTAATGAGGCCAGGCAATGCTGGCACACACCTTTAATTCCAGAACTTGGGAAGCAGAGGCAGGTGGATCTCTTTGAGTCTGAGGCAAGCCTGGTCTACAAAGCAAGTTCCAGGAAAGGCTCCAAAGCTACACAAAGAAAACCTGTCTCAAAAAAGTGAGATAGATAGATAGATAGATAGATAGATAGATAGGGAATACATTAATTTAATCAAATTTTATATGCCCCTGGAAACCTTTAGTAAAGAAGACCTGAAGTGATCCAGAAGATTATGTGTTCTCAAACCCACCCTCTGTGAAGACTTTACAGCATGTATGGATATGACTAGATGGAAAAGTCTGGAGTAGAATGAGGGACATTCCTTGTTTTTTAGATTCTTCTAAATTCTTCTCAGCCCATCTGTTGAACAAAGGGAGTAGGGAAAGACACCTGCCACTAAGAGTCTTTTGGGACAAAGATGGGACTGATGGTAAGAGAGAACATCTGTTCTGATCTCCTTCATATGAGAGTTCTGTGCTTTGGGGTTGGTTTCCTGGGCTTCCTAGACATGGGGAGTTTGGTGTGCTCCTATTCTGCTTTTGAAACCCAGTTCAGATATCCCACTTTTTTTTTGGCTTCTCTCTTTTAAACTTCAAGTCAGATCCCAGGTCTGCAAGAGCAGTCACACAGCAGCCCATGGCCACACTACATTCTATCATGCAAAGGGCAGCATCAGTCCTTCCAAGCACAGACTGTCTGTGCTTGGATATCCCACTTTTATGTAAAATTCTCTTCTTCCTGGATCATCAGCCATTTCTGTGAGGCACACATAAACGTTCTATTGCTTTGATGTCAGCCCATAATTTGCTCCTGTATCTGCCTGTGTATTGCAGCCTTAGCTCACTGAAAATATGGTCCAACTCTTTGTATTTATTTTAACATCAAAGAATACTAGTTTGTACCTGAAAGAGTACTGAATCTTGTTTTAAAATTGAATAATATTGAAGATTTCTGTTTGCAGATTTAATAACACCAGTGAAACACTGTGTTTGGACAGGTGCAAGTCATAAAATTGGAAGAAGAAGGAAGACTAGGAGAAGAAGGAATTAGGAAGAATGATGAGGATAGCATGAAATCAAAGGAAAGTAAATAGGGTGTGGATGTGGCATGAGAATATGTAGAAGTCCCTGTCCCATAGGCTCACTCTCAGATGTAGAGGGAAGAGATAAACATTCCAGTTTCATAAAGCCTGTCAATCTGGTTAACATACAAATTAACACTAATACTTCTCAAATTATTCTATGAAATAGAAACAGAAGGAACATTACCAATTCTTTTTTGTTTGTTGTTGTCTTTTTTTTTTCTGTGTTTTGTTTTTTGATTCAGGTTTCTCTGTGTAGTCCTGGTTGTCCTGGAACTCACTTTGTAGACTAGGTTGTCCTCAGTCTCAGAGATCAGCCCTCCTCTGCTTCACAATTTCTAGTATTAAAGGTGTGCACCTCTACCAACCAATTCTTTTTATGAGGCCACAGTTACTCTAATATCTAAAACACATAAAAGCCAAAAAAAGAAAGAATTACAGACAAATATCTTTATGAAAATAGATATAAAAATTTTCAATAAAATACTCATAAACTGAATCTAAGATTCACCAAAAAGTTCATTTACCATGATCAAGTAGGGTTCATCCCAGTTATTCAGGGATGATTAAAATCATATGAACAAATAAATCTAATCTACCATTTGTACAAACTAAAGATATAAACCACATGATCATCTCATTAGATGAAGAAAGAGACCTTTGGTAAAATCCAGCACCACTTTATGATAAATACCCTGAGGTGATAGGAATAAGGGGACATATTGCAACATAATTAAGGTGATTTACAGCAAGCCCTCACCCAATATCAATATAAATGGAAAGAAATTCAAAGCAATTCAAATTTAGGAACATGACAGAGTTGTCCATCTCTCCATATCTGTTCAATATAGTACTTGATGTCTTAGCTAGAACAAAAGAGGTCAAAAGAGTTAAATAGGAAGGGATAAAGTCAAAGTATGTTTATTTGCAGATGGTACATGATGGTACACATAAGTGAAACTAGAAATTCCACCATGAAACTCCTACATCTGATAAACACTTTCATCCAAGTAACAGGATACAAAATTAATACAAACCCTAACCAAACCAAAACAAACCAAACCAAAACAAAACAAAAAACAATGTAATTGTCCTCTATACAAATGCAAATGGCCTGAGAAAGAAATCAGGAAAATAATACCTTTCACAATAGCCTCAAAAATATCTTGAGTTAATTCTAACCAAGCAAGTGAAAGACTTGTTTAATAAAGATTTAAGATACTGAAGAAATAAATTTGAAGATAATATCAGAAAGTGGAAAGACCTCCTAAGCTATTGGAGGTTTCAACATCCCTCCCCTCAAATTTTATTATAGAGCAGTAACATTTAAAACAGTATAGTGTTGGCACAAAAACAGATATGATAATCAATGGAAACAGATTAAAAGCACAGACATACATCCACATACCTGTGAACACTTGAGTTTAGATAAAGAAGTATGAAATACACGCTGGAAAAAAACTGGCATACTGGATAGTTGCATAGAGAAGAATGCAAATAGATTCACACAAATCTCAACTACAAATAGATCAAGGACCAAACTAATGACTAGATACACTAAACCTGACTAAGGAGAAAGTGAGAAATAGCTTTAAACTCATTGGAACAGGAAAAGACCTTTTGAATAGAACACCAATAACTTGGTCAGTAAGAACAACAATTAGTAAATTGCACTTTGTAAAACTAAAAATCTTCTGTATGGCTAAGGACATCATTTTAATAAAGCAGAAAGCTACATAGTGGGAAAATATTTTTCTCAACTACACATCAGACAGATAACTAATTTGCAAAATATGTAGAGTATTAAATGAAACTTTACGTTGAAAACACAAACAAAAAAATGGAAGAGAGACACAGACCTAAACAGAGAGTTCCCAAAAAATGAAATGTAAACGGCTGAGAAGTTCTTAAGAACAATACAAACATTATTAAGCAGGGAAATGTAAATAAAAACTACTTTGAGACTTCATCTTATAGCAGTTAAATAGTTGAATCAATACCATGTTTGTCTTTCTGGGTTTGGGTTACCTCACTCAGGAAGTTTTTTTTTTTTCTAGATCTGTCCATTTGCCTGCAAAACTCATGATGTCATTGTTTTTCTCTGCTGTGTAGTACTCCATTGTGTATATGTCTCACATTTTCTATATCCATTCCTCAGTTGAAGGGCATTAGGTTGTTCCCAATTTCTGACTATTACAAACAATGCTGATATGAACATAGCTGAGCAAATGCCCTTGTGGTATGATTGAGCATTCCTTATGTACATTCCCAAAAGTGCTATAGCTGGGTCTTGGGGGAGATGGATTCCCAATTTTCTAAGGAAGCGCCATATTGATTTGCAAAGTGGCTGTGCAAGCTTACATTCCCACCAACAGTGGAGTAGAGTTCCCCTTGCTCCATATCCTCTCCAGCTTAAGCTGTCTTCAGCGTTTTTGATGTTAGCCATTCTGACATATGTAAGGTGATACCTCAGAGTCGTTTTGATTTGCACTTCCCTGATGATTAGTGATGTTGAGCAATTCCTTAAATGTCATTCAGCCATTTGAGCTTCCTCTGTTGAGAATTCTCTATTTAGTTCTATAGCTCATTTCTTAATTGGACTGATTGGCATTTTGATATCTAATTTCTTGAGTTCTTTATATATACTGGATATCAGCCCTCTGTCAGACATGGGGTTGGTGAAGACCTTTTCTCATTCTGTAGGCTGTTGCTTTGTCATGTTGCCTGTGTCCTTTGCTCTACAAAAGCTTCTCAGTTTCAATGGGTCCCATTGATTGATTGTTTCTCTCGGTGTCTGTGTTACTGGTGTTATATCAGGAAGTGATTTCCATAAGGAGATTAAGGGGATACAAATTGGAAAGGAAGAAGTCAAGCTTTCCCTATTTTCAGTTGACATGATAGTATACATGAGTGACCTCAAAAATTCAACCAAGGAACTGATACAGCTTATAAACACCTTCAGCATCACAGCAGGGTACAGGATCAACTCAAAAAAATCAGTAGCCTTCCTTTATACAATTGACAAACAGGCTGAGATGGAAATCAGAGATACATCACCCTTTACTATAGCCACAAATGATATAAAATACCTTGGAGTTACTCTAACTAAGCATGTGAAGGACCTATATGACAAGAACTTTAAGTCCCTGAAAAAATCCATTGAAGATGTCAGAAAATAGATAGATCTCCCATGCTCATGGATAGGCTGGATTAACATAGTAAAAATGGCAATCTTACCAAAAGCAATCTACAGATTCAATGCAATCCCCATCAAAGTCCCAACACAATTCTTCACAGATCTGTAAAGAATAATACTCAACTTCGTATGGAAAAACAGAAAACCCAGGATAGCCAACAGAATCCTGTACAATAAAACAACCTCTGGAGGCATCACAATCCCCAATCTCAAGCTCTGCTATAGAGCTACTGTAATAAAAACAGCTTTGTACTGGCATAAACACTGATATGTGGACCAATGGAGTCGAAAGGAAGATCCTGACATTAACCTGCACACCTATGAACATATAAATTTTGACAAAAAAGCCAAATCTGTACAATGAAAAAAGAAAGCATCTTAAACAAATGATGCTGGCATAACTTTATGTCAATGTGAAGAATGCTGCAAATAGATCCATATCTGTCACCGTGCACAAAACTTAAGTCTAAGTGGATAAAAGACCTCAACATAAATCCAGTTACTCTGAACCTGATAGAAGAAAAAGTAGGAAATAGTCTTGAATACATTAGCACAGGAGATTACCTGCATTCTAATATATCTGGCTTTTCTGGCGGCAGGCTGGCATATGCTCCTGACTCTGCCCTTCTTCCTGTCCCAGTGCTTGGATTTTCTCCTTGGCTCTATTCTGCCTTGCTATAGGCCAAAGCAGCTTACTTATTAACAAATAGTAATAAAACATTTTCACAATGTACAGAAAAACACCTTGCAGCAATTTCTTCTTCTCTGGGAGATCCAAGTGTATCCCTTGATCCCTCCTTGTTACCTAGACTCTCTGGGTCTGTGGATTGTGTCATGATTATCCTTTACTTCACAGCTATATCCACTTATAAGTGAGTACATACCATGTTTCTCTTTCTGCATCTGGGTTACCTCATTCAGGATGATTTTTTTTATAGTTCCATTCATTTGTTTTTTAATTTTATTATGTCAATTTTTAAACAGCTGATTAATACTCATTGTAGAAATATATAACATTTTGTTTATTCTTTGATAGAGAATATCTAGGTTATTTCTAGATTCTGGATATTATAAAAAAAACCTGCTATGAATTTAGCAAGTGTTCTTGTGATATGATTGAGCTTCTTCAGTTGTATGCCCCAAAGTGGTATAGCTGGTTCCTGAGGTAGATCGATTCTCAATTTTGTGAGGAGCACCATTTTGTTTTCCATAGTGGCAGTCCATGTTTGTACTCCCACCAGGAATGGAGCAGCATTCCAGTTGCTAGGCAGCATGAGCTGTCATTTGCAGTATTTATCTCAGCCATTCTGAAAGATTAATAAGGAATCTGAGGTTGGGTGGTGGTTGTGCACTTTTTTAATCCCAGCACTCGGGAGGCAGAGGCAGGCAGATCTTTGTGAGTTCGAGGCCAGCCTGGTCTACAGAGCGAGATCCAGGAAAGGCATAATGCTACACAGAGAAACCCTATCTCGAAAAGACACACACACACACACACACACACACACACACACACACACACACACACACACAAAAGCAGGAATCTGAAAGGAGTTTTATTTTGCATTTCTCTGATGGTTAAGAATGTAGAGTATTTGTTTAAATGTTTCTTGGCCATTTGAGCTTCATATGTTGAGAATTCTCTGTTTTTATCTCTAACTCAGTTTTTAATTGGATTATTATTTATTTTGATGTCTAGTTTCTTGAGTTCTTTATGTATTTTGACAATCAGCCCTCTGTCAAATGTGGGCATGGTGAAGATCTTTCTCTATTCTGTAGGCTACTGTTTTGTCTATTGACAATGTCAGCCATGGCATAAAAGCTTGTCTATGAAAGTGTATTTTACTCACCAAAATTACACAGTATAAAAACCAGGATGGTCAAGCTGAAACAGGCATGGAGTGGGAGAGTAATGAAAGAGATACCATGATGTAGAGGGAGACATAATGGGGATAGGGAGAAACTGGGTGCTAGGGAAGTTCCCAGGAATCCCTGAGGATGACCTGTGCTTTGACTACTAGCAATAGTAGAGAGTGTGCATGAACTGGCTTACTGTAGTAATCAAATCGGTGAATACCCCAACTCATTATAGAGCCTTTCTCAAGTAACTGATGGAAGCAGATGCAGAGATCCACAACCAAATACCAGGCTGAGCTCTATGAGTCCAGTTGAAGAGAGAGAAGAGGGATTCTATGAGCAAGGGACATCAAAGTCATGATTGGGAAACCTATAGAGAAAACCAAATCAAACTAGTTGGAACTCATGGAATTTAGACCAACAGGTATAGAGTCTGCATGGGACTGGACTAGTCCCTCTTCATAGTGAGACAGTTGTGTAGCTTGATCTGCTTAAGAGGACCCATGACAGAATCAGAATCCATTCCTGGTCCATAAGCAGTCTTTTTGGAGCCCACTACCTATGATGGGCCATGGTTGCAGAGCCTTGAGGCAGGAGGAGGGGCTTGGACCTGCCTCTACTAAATGTACCTCACTATTGGAGGCCTTATGTTCTTGTAGAATGGAATGGGTGGTAGCTTGGGAGGGGTAGGCTGGAGGGGCAGGAGGAGGGAAGAGGGGATCTGTGATTGTATGTAAAATGTATAAATTTTTTTCTTAATTAAAAATACCATTCCTAATAAGACATGACCAACCCCCCAACAAAAAAAGAGATGGTCTGTGACTTTTAAATAAAAATACTGTGAAATGTTATGGAAAAAAAAAGTCATCCTTCTGTCAATTCACACGTGTTAACTGTGCCTGATAATTGGAGAACACATGGCCAAGAGCTGTGGGAAGGTTCCCACAGCTATTTTAGAGAGAATTATGGTAACTCACAAGAGAATTACAGACAGAAGCAGATAGTTATTCATAGGCAATGGTATTGTAAGTCTTGCTTATTGAGATTCCTCCATCACATAGTTATTTGTCTGCTGGGTTGACCTTATGAATATCAGCTGTAATCTACTGTGTATTCTTGTGGATCTTGACAATAATCCTAGATATACTATGAAATAATCACTTTAATTCTTATTTTTATTGACATCATTGCAGAACTGAGGTTTTTTTATCATTGCCTTGTTCCTATACATTTCTACCTATGACTTTTTGGCATCTATTATAGGGTGTCCTTTTTCACTATCACAGAAGTTCTATTTCATCAAATTATGAAAATTATGCCATATTTTCAGTGAAACAACCTTAATTTTATATATCTGGATCAGGTATTATTTTTTCTAAGCTAAGTATATGCATTTTATATATTTACATTCAGATAGTTGTTAAATAATTACCTTAGATTTCCACTCTTAATTTTTTGTTTTCCATGTCATATTTTCTTTCTTTCTTTCTTTCTTTCTTTTTTGAGACCAGGTTTCTCTGTGTAGCTTTGTGCCTTTCCTGGAACTTGCTTTGGAGACCAGGATGGACTTGAACTCAAAGAGATCTGCCTGCCTCTGCCTCCAAAGTGCTGGGATTAAAGGCTTGTGCCACCACTGCCTGGCTGTCATATTTTCTTAACTGACATGTGTGAATGATGTCAATATCTCCTTTTTTCTCCTATTTAATTCATTTTATTTGATACTTATACATCTGTCCATCTAAAAATACAGGTTGTCAATATGACTTTGTTAACTAATCCTTGGATTCATCTATCAACTTTTTGAAATTTAAAGTATATTGTATAAAATTTTGATAAAACAAAATACTATTAAAAGTCTATTACTACACTGATCATAGGAAATGAATAATATGTATGAATTAATACATTTTCTAATTGATTTCTAGATTAATAATATTAAAGAAGAGGAAATATTGAAAAATCATTTCTTCAAGTTGTCTTAAATGGAATTTTTAAGTTGTCAGCTTCTGATTACAAGTGATATAATAAAAACAAAAGGTAAAGAAAAGACTCTTGGAGCTATGTTTTAGTAGTATTTCATCAAGTAGACAAGAATCTACATCCTGGGATGCTGTTTGAAAATATCAAAATTTCTGTTATTAATTGCCAAACCACACATCTCCCTCACAAATTCAGACAAAGGAGGGATATTATATGTAACAAGTTAATTTAGCCAAATGTGAAAGTCTATAACAATCATATATGAAAAATGACAACAGGAACATACATGATGTAAACATTCTCGTAACATCTATATTTTTTAATATATTTGATGTCTTGAATAAAACAAAATATCATACAACACTAATATAGATATCCCAGAGTTATGAAACTATCAATGCCCAGAGGTCTAATCCATGGATTAACAGCAAAATTTCTGAAAAGTACATGGTATGTGATGGAATAATAGAAAATGTACTACATGAAATTTGGGGAAATAAATAATGAGTGGTTAACCAAAATTCAGGATGTATGCCTAGTTTAGAATGTGCCACAACCTTGTAATAGTTTTAAAATGATAATTCTATCAAAATAGAATGGAAGCTACAAGCAGTATATTTTTCATGACATTTCAGATTTTCATATGCCAGGAAACTTCATGTATCAAAAGTCCCTTTACCCACTGATTCATCTCACCAGTAAAAGGAAGTAGGAATTAAATGAAATTTAATTCACCTATGTTTCTAAGAACTAAGAAACTCTATTCCTATAATTTATTATAAGATTGATGTAATTTTTTCCATAAAATATTTAGTTCTTCATATCTTTGCAACAAGTACCATGAAGCACAATTTTTATCCACCACCTCCTTTAGCTATAAACACTTCCAAAGCCATTACATTTTGTTTCAGGTTTCATATTACAAGCAAAAGATGAAGACATACCCTCTACAGTGTGCAGTGGGGTCCATACCCCAGGTGTGCTGGCTTAGAGTATTCAGCAAGAAGACTAGTTGCAAGACTGGGAGAAAGGGTGTAGGACTGGAGGGCTTATGTCTGCTTCAGGATG
The DNA here is from genome assembly GCF_903995425.1 of Onychomys torridus. Taxonomy (NCBI): domain Eukaryota; kingdom Metazoa; phylum Chordata; class Mammalia; order Rodentia; family Cricetidae; genus Onychomys; species Onychomys torridus. The sequence continues at coordinate 85,675,710 of NC_050446.1, read as the reverse complement.
CAGATCACAGAAGTAAAATATTTTGTATTTAGACATGGACTATCTATGGATACACTGAAAAGACTTCAGTCTGGAGTGTAGTTAGAGTTTTCCTGCCTGGACCAGTCAGGACAAATCTCTCTCACCCACCAGTCCCACAGTCTCTCAGACCCAACCAAGAAAGCACACAGAAACTTACATTGTTTAGAAACTGTATGGCCGTGGCAGGCTTCTTGTTATCTGCTTCTTCTATCTTAAATTAACCCATTTCTGTTAGTCTATACTTTGCCACACAGCTTGTAGCTTACCAGTGTCTTTACATGTTGCTTTTCATTGCGGCAGCTGGCGGTGTCTCCCTCCAACCTTCTACTTCCCAGAATTATCTTCTCTCTTGTCCCGCCTATACTTCCTGCCTGGCCACTGGCCAATCAAAACTTTATTTACACAGAGCGATATCCACAGCACTGGAGTTACTTGGGACCCTTTTATTTTCTGAAAATTATCTTCATTTTGTTACTCTGTTATTAACATAACACATGGCTGCCTTCCTGCATAAGAAGAGGGTACTTCTTAAAGTAAAATAAAATTTATGACGCATAAGAGATTGTATTTGTTTTCATCTGATTTAGAACTAGGCTTTCTAATGCCCAGAACTGGAATATATAAATATGTGCAAGCAGCTAATATACAATATACATAGTTAACACAAATCCTTCAAATTTCAGTCTGATTGTTCAGTTACTTTTCTATTGCTATGACAACACATCATGATGAAAGCAGCTTATAAAAGAAAGCTATGGTTCTCTGGGTGGGATGAGGAATGATAAGAGAAACTAGAGGGTACAGAGACACCACAAGAAAACCACCTACAGAATCATGTGACTGAAACTCAAGTGGGCTCTGGGAGATCAGGGGGCCTATAGCAGTCTGACTTAGATCTTCTACATATATGTTATGGCTGAGTAGCTAGGGAGTCCTAAAGTGGAAGTGGGGGTTGTATCTGACTCATTTGTCTGTTTGTGGGACCCTTTTCTTCCTACAGGGCTTGCCTTGTCCAGCTTTGTATGATGGTATATGTCTGATATTCTTGCAGCCTATTATACTATGCTTAATTATGTGCCTGGGGTGCATGTTCTTTTCTGAGAGGAGATAGAGGGGATGGATGTGGGGTAAAGAGGAGGTATGAAGAGATACTGGGGGAAGGGAAGGTGGGGAAATTGCAGTCAGCATGTAGTATCTGTGAGAAGCATGAAAAACAACAACAATAAAAGAAAAAATCATCTTGAGGGAGTTGATTTTCTTCCTCTAACTTGTAGATTTTGTGCATTGAATTGGGGTCATTAAATTTAGCAGCAAGCTCCTTTACCTGATAAGTTGTTCCACTGGTCTCCACAGTACTTCTTCCTGATGCACCAATTGTATAGAAGCAATTTCACTGAATTGCTAAAATTTAATCAAAATCATCTTCTTAGAAATCACATGGGCAATAAGAACTCATTTTCCATTCTAATTATAGTTTATCAAGAAGTCCTCATGGTGTTCTATTTTTATAGTATGCCTGTGGGCAGGTGAAAGTAACTTGTGTGTAGGTTTGAAATCAGTGTTACTTTATAAGTGAGGAAGATTGGCAGAGTAAATACATGCAAGATCTCTGCATGCTGAAAAGCGTTATGAAATGCAATCTAGCAGACCTAGTACAGTCAATGCAGTCATGATTCCAAGGCTGCCTACTGTGGGCCCCACATAGATAACTGTCAGTAGTCATTCATAGATCTTTGTGTGATGTATGCTATGCTCATCTCCTTACTGAACTGTGATCTCTTGATGATTCAGACATTTTCTTCTGTTGTAAACCACTGAAGAGCTCACCATTCCCCAGCGACGATTCCAAACCAATGACACAGAGTTGACTCTTGTAATCCAAGTAGGCAACAGAGTAAAAACAAAACATAACAAAACTAAACTAAACAAAAAACATAAATGTAGAAAGGGACAAGTGTGTATGTGGCCGGGGAAGTGGGAAAGAGGAGTGGGAGGGAAATAAAGGTCAGGGACATTAGTCAGATGTAATCAGCTTATTGCAGATAGTGTCAAAGTACAAATTTCAGAAGGAAATTGGTGATTTTAATTTTAGATGTGAAATCTGAGATAATATTTTAGGAGAAAGATGTCAAAATTTCCTAATGTATTTTCCATATGCTCAAGGTGTGCAGTGAGCCTTGCTTATATCTAATTTGATTTCAGGAAAACACAATGCAGGTATCTGTAAGTTTTTATTAGTTTATGTTATAAGAACATCTTTAATTTATTAGAAAATACATACAGAGTGATTGCAACCATAGTTCATGAAATATTAGGACAGGTTATTCAAGAAATTATGACATATATGTTTTTAGGAATATACTAAATATCAAACTATTGTAAATGTGTATACATAAAGTTTTATCCAGCAAATGGCTTACATTACTAAATGGTAACTAACATGAACTGTCTTTCTCTATATATGTAAATATATGTATATCCATATATCTATCATATATGTAATATTTTCAAAAGCATAAAATTTTTACCACATTGTCCTACTTTCATAATATAAAGTAAAATTAAGGTCATAAAATAAATTGTGGACTGAGGGAAGTTTATTCTTATATTATGAAAACTGCCATTTCAGTTATAGAGTGAAAAAAGGGAAAAATGATTTCACTTGCATAGGAACAAATTTGTAAATGACACAGAATATGTCAACATGAGGCAAATAGGATTATGATTTGATTTGTAAGTCATTTTGTTCTGAAAGAGAATGTAGACCACGAAAATATCTTCAGTAACTACTGTGGTGAGTTGGGATTGAAATATAATGATATATTTTTAAATAATAATTTTGATAAGTAATTCAATGAAAACATTGCAAATAATAATCCTGTTAAAATGACTCACACAGTGTTGTGTCCATGCCCATGTGTAATGATGAGTGATGATTATTATTTTATAACATTATTGTCATCCTCTACTCTTCAGACACAAATAGGTATATGATGCAGCTATTACTCTTTCTAAGTGGTAAAAAATATCTAAGTATTAGACTTTTAAATGCACTTTCATCATAGTTGTTTTAATAAAAATATATTCATGCAACTAATACCATGAAGAAGTGAGTCATACATGCAATCTTTTGGTCAAAATACAGTTAAAATAGTATACACACAATGAATTTTCTGATTAGGTGTCTAAAATTCATCCCCAAATTTACCTGTGATTTCTCAGCTTTTTTATGGCATTTTTAATATCCTTATTTCTCAGTGTGTAGATGGCTGGATTCAGGAGAGGTGTGATGACTGTATAAAACACAGCAAGAAACTTGTCAACCCAAGTGATGTTGACTGGCCACAGATAGATGAAAATGACAGGCCCAAAGAATAGCACAACCACTATGATGTGGGATGTACAGGTAGAGAGGGCCTTTGATGAGCCATCTTTAGAGTGAAGCTGAACAGTTAATAGAATGTAAGTGTAAGATATCAGCAAGAGAATGAAACAGGTTGTTGCTAAAACACCACTGTCAGCATTCACCACGATTCCCAGGGTTTCAGTGTCCGTGCAGGCTAATTTAATCACCAAAGGAATATCACAGAAAAAGCTGTCCATTACTCTAGGTCCACAGAAAGGTAGTTCCAAAATCAGGATTAGTTGACTCATGGCATGCACAAATCCAATGATCCATGATATCAAAACAAGCCAGATGCACTTCTGTCTGTCCATGATGGTGGTGTAGTGTAGTGGCCTGCAGATGGCCACATATCGGTCATAAGCCATTGTTACAAGAAGTACCATCTCACCCCCTCCAAAGAAATGCACACAGAGGATCTGGCTCATGCAGCCCCCAAAGGAAATGGTTTTATTATCTTTTATGAGGTCTGTTGTCAGTTTGGGGGTAGTAACTGAGGAAAGACAGAAGTCAATAAATGAGAGATTTGCTAACAGAAAGTACATGGGAGAATGGAGATGATGATCAGTGATGATTAATATCACAACAAAGAGGTTGCCTACCACAGTCATCAGGTAGAGGCTTGCAAATGGCAGCAGGAGAAAGATCTGTATTTCTCTTGAGGTAGAAAGTCCCTGAAAAATAAACTCAGATACCACAGACTGGTTTGCTTCTTCCATTTAGTACACTGTGCTTCAATGGGTTGAGAGAGACAGAGCCTAACTAAGAATTCCTGAAATATAAACAATAACTTAATGTCTAGAGTCAAGTAAGTAGAAAAATATTTAAATTGAAATCTTGGCATTATATCCAACTCAAATTTTCAATAAATCTTTCTTGCATTGTGTATAATCAGGAACGGATTCTAAATGAAGAATAATGGGTCAAAATCCTTGCATATCCAAAAGATAATATTTATAGGTATGGATATAAGTATATTGTTTATTAATATCAGTATCACATATTTTATTTGAACTTTCTAAGCTTTAATCTGCTCTTTCTGAATGGAATCAGAACTAATGAATGTAGAGATAAAGCTACAGCCCATTTACTTGACCATCATAATTCCAAAATGACTATCTATTGACATGTTTCAAACATAAACAGAAAATTCCCATTCACAAATCTACCATTAACTATGCACTTACAGAATGAAACCGAGTTTACTACAAAATGTGAGAAAAAATGCTCATCAAATAAGTTATGAAACCAGCTGCCTAAGACATATTGCCAATATTCCTTGATTTCTGAGTTATTCATTAGAGTGTATCTGTGAACAATCATATATTCATAGGCCAGAAGAATGTTATTTATTGTCCTATATTTACTGGCTTTCATTTCTACATGGTAAGATTTTTATGCTATTCTGAATAATTGATAAGTGAAAGAAAATTTCCCTGCCTCTCTACCTTTTTGTCTCCTTCCTTCTTTCCTTTTATAAAATGTCATTTTCATATAACTTATATTGAATTGAAGAATTTGTAGCAAACTATTATTATTTAAACCTCTAGCATCCTCATCTCCTTCCCATTCTTTTTACCTGATTCTCTACTGTATTGTCTGTAGAAAATAAATATTTTAAAAGTTCTAAGATAATAAGCTAATTTTAGAGGAAAGAAAGTGGTCTTTAGGTCTGCTTTTTCAACAGAAAGTCTTGTAACTTGTCATGTTATATAAAAAGTTTATATGAACATATAAAACTACTTAGAATTTCCAGAAGTCTCAAATGATTTATGGATAGGTAAACTTATATGATGTTTTGGAAAACAGAACAATGAAAAATGCATATGTACCATTCTCTGAAAATTCATAGTGATAAAACTGCTTCTAATGCAGAAAAATCTTTAAATCATTATTTGTGATGAAATATGACAGTACAACAATCACTTTGGGATGTACTTACACTACAGGAATTATTTCATCAACTAGGTCTTACCAAGTTGTTGATATTCCCTCTAAATGCTGCTTGAATCTGAAACTGTGCCACATTGTAATAATGTGATTTCTGCTGTGATGAATGTTGGCAAGAATTTCATCTCAGTGTGGCTTATATACACAAAGTCATGTCTGCTTTGGAAACTTACCTGTTCTGTGCATTAAATGGGCCCAAGTCCTTGGGGATCCTGAATTGGAGACATCTTGTAGCAATTCCCCATTTTCAATAGTTTCATGTTAAGATTGTAAAATGCAAGAAAAAAGTTTAAACAAAATATAAAATATGTTGCCTTAGGTGTGGAAAAACAGAACTGTTGTATAAAGCTGATATATATATATATATCACCTAAAAATGATGAAAGATTTAACAAAACTTAAAAATAAAACTAATCTATTTATCAAGGAATGTTCATTCGCACGTTCTTTGATATTTTTTTTAACAGCAGATATTATTTACTGAAGTGCTGAGGGACAGATGAACTAATAGAGAAAGTTATATGTCTGTGTCATAAATATATATGGTGTGTACATACATGCATGTTCATGTGCACACACATACAGACATATATTACTATGAATTGTTATTAATATTGCAATATTGTGTTAATAACACAATGCTGTTATTTGTGGCAATATGGATGAATGTTAAGGACATTCTGTCATAGAAGAATAAATGTTGTATAGTTTCTACATAAGTGAGGAATTTAAAACAAGCAGAACCTAAGAAGCAGAGAATACAATAGTGGTTTTTAGAGCTAGAGTAGAAAGAAAAAAAGGAGGCATTTAGTAAGCATATAATTATTTTACATGAATTAAGTTCTAGACATCTGTTTCACAGCATAGTGGCAATGGCTTATTAAGGCCTCACTATAGAGGAGATCTATAGAGGGATGGGTAGAGGGTTGAAGGACTAAAGCAGTTTCCACTCAAGCATGAAGAATTCACATTACAGAATATACGTTAACTGGCAACATTTCTGTGGTGAAATGGGAGTTGAGAACAAGGTAATCTTGAGTAGCTAGGGCCAGATATAGCAGGATACACAGTGGTCAAGGGTTAGAGACCCTGACTCAAACAAGTTGGAAGGAAATGAGTGATAACCAATGTTTTCCTCTGTGTTTTTTTTTTTTTTTTTTTTTTTTTTTTTTACCCATGTGCAGCATGAAATGTACTTTCTCTCTCTCTCTTAAAATTGAAAAAAAAAGTAAATAGAAAATGGGAACTCAGGGAAAAAAGCTGGAATTGTAGATGTGGAGCTATACCATTGTATACATTAAATGCATGGTTATTGAATATCAGTTTTACTGAACTGTTATGTTATGTTTAGCAAAGCTGTTAAATATAAAATTTGTTATAATGGTTTGTATTGAAGAATTGATGCCATTCTCCTAGATTTATACCTTTCACATTATAAAATTATATACCTAGATGTTATAACTGTCTCAGCAGAAGTTATTTGTTATGTACATATGGAAGTGGCAGCCAGATCAATATTGGCACACTGCCATTTTCCTTATGACTGAAGAGCTTATATCAACTTTTTCTTCCTTTTATTCAAAAGAACATTGGGGGTCACATCATGCTTACTGTGTCCTTTAGTTGAGTTCAGATGTGGAAGCCCACACAGGTTTCCTAGTGAGATCTGATCTTGCTTTTTTAGAGGATTGATAGACCACATATGTGGCTTTCAGGTGATTGGAAGGGTCTTCACTTGGCTGTGCTAGTGGGAGATCTTTTCCTCCAACTCTTGGCATTCCTATAAAAGGCCCTTTAGAAGATATAGGAGGGTCCAGTGGATATTGATCTAGGCCTTCTCAAGGATATCTTGTGTTTCTATCTGTTTCTCTCCCACTCTATTTTTCTACCTGATATCCCTTATCCCACATTCCTCAAGAGTACCCTGGGGAAAAAGTGGTGGCAGGTTCTGCCAAAGGTGGTGCCAGGAACAGGGACAGTGGACTTGGTGAAGGGAGAGAGGGGGCATCACTGGTGAAAGGGGGCATATCTAACAATATTAAAAATAAAGACAATGGTATTTTATTCTCAGGAGTAAAAGTGAAGTGGTTGAAAGAAATCCCAAAGTGAAAAATGAGGCTGCAGCAAATCTCTCTCTATCTCTTAATAGCTATCTACAAAAAATAAGGAAACTATAAAAGGTAGGATATAGGAATGTAGTGTAAGGTAGAATGTAGAAATATTGGATAAGAAGAAATTTTCAGTTCAATTTTCTTAATGTTGAAATGGGGCACAAAAAATAGTAAGCAATTCTTCAGAGTCATTTGTAGGAAAATTGAAAAATAGAGGGATTAAGGTAGAATTACAACAAGTGTGGAGAGTTTTGGAATTTATATAGAAACTGTGTCCTTGGTTCTATGATTATAGGACTCTGAACATATAATATTGGAAGGGAATAGGAGCAGAAATGAAAAAAAAAATACTATGAGGAAAACAGGCCATAAAAGATTCCTGTAGAAGCTTTTGGCTTGTGGACATTAATTTGCAGTTTAGAATCAAGCCCTCAGACACAGAGGGGAATTTTCCCTGAGGTGGATATAAATGAAACAAAGTCTGTACTCAGCCTGCAGACACTATTACAATGCCATACAATCAAAGTCAGTTTCCATTTGACCATGAAGCTGATTTAACGGAACAGAAGTCTTGGGATGAGAGTAAAAAGGAACTGGAGGGGTTAATAAACTCAGTAATTTTTCTCTAAAAAACTGAAAGCTTTTCAGGTCTTTTCTTCTCAGATTTTTTTCTCTTTCTCAAAAGGTAAAAATTAAATTCACATGGAAGAAATATCTATCAGAATGGGAGAGTCACTCATAACTGCCCTAGCATAGATAAAAAATCATGTGTACCATTCCAAATCTTTGCTGACAGTGTTTTGTCTCCACTTGTAACCAGCAATCAGGAAGCAATTAGTGGAGGGCCAGGGAGCAAGTACCTCCAAGTTTGAATGCATTCAGGGATAAAGGGGTCCCTGCAGTTGCCAAGCACTTTCCTCTAGGGTGGAGCTGTGGCAGAAGCAGTGCAGGAACCACCCACCTTCCCAGGAGCCATAACACAGCAGATGGGGCTAAGCAGCATCCACAGCTATGAAAGAAGCTATTTGAAAAAGCTTTTTTTTAATATCATGGGACAAGATCTTTCTAAAAATGCTCTTTTTGTGAGTACTCTCATTTCTTTTCACTGACCTACTGAGGTGGGTGAGTAAAGTTGCTCTGGCAACAAGTGTCTGTCTGAGTGCTTGCCAATGGGTGCAACCCACTCTGGGGACAGTGTCAGGTAAAGAATCTGATTAGAGAGGTACACTTGTCAAACAATAATGCAGGCATCCTAATGCAAGTTTACGGGAGACAAAAACCTCCCATGGTAAAAGCAGAAGCTTGGTTTTGACTTCAGCATGAATACAGACCTTGTGAATTGAAGTTTTCTTTCAAACCCAGAAAGGCAGCTTGGGAAATGTAGCTCATAAAAGCAAGGAGGACTAGGCAGGCAGGCCTGGAGAAAATGAAGATAGAATGAGATAAAAGCTTTCAAATGCTCCCAATAATACAGCAGCAAAACGTTCAAGGGAAATATTGTCAGTATAATGCCCCCCAAAACCCCAAATGCCATTTTCCTGTGTGTCTTGTTAGCTTGCCTCCCAAGAAAGGGAAACAAGCAAACAACCTGACTGTCAGGTGGGAATTTTTTGCTATGGAAAAGTGAGATGGCAGATTGAGCATAAACAGATATTCCTTATAATTCTCAAGGACAAAGCATAGTGGAAAGAGCTCATAGAAATCTTCAAAAGCAGCTTTAAAAATTAAGAAGAGTGAATTTTACCCTCAGTTGTCAAATAAAGCTTAGAATGATATAAACTCTGAACTTTAGAAGTGATTTGCTTACTTTCTGTCTTGTGAGAAGAAAATGTAATAATAGTTCAGTTAAGAAATCTCTTCTAGATGTTTGCTAAAGTAGTCCCATAGTGTTTGCTTTTGAATGCAAGTTAGTTCTGTTTAGAGATTTTTTTTCTAGATGTATGCTAAAGTTTGCAAAATATTTCTATAGAGTTTCCTTTTGAATGTAAGTTTGTAAAAAGTATAAATATGTATAAGGATATTTATGCTACTTGTAAATATGTTGAATGTAAAAAGTGTAAATGTTGAATGTAGGTATGTAAAAAGCATAAATGTTGAATGTAAGTTTGTAAAAAGTATATAGTGATGTTCATACTAAAATTGTTTTTATTACTCTTTACCTTGAGGTATATTGAAACACTTTTTATGTTAGCTTAAAATAAAATTTTATGGTCTCACTGCCCCTCTGGAAAACTTAAGCAAAGGTGCCATAATTAGGGATGCTTTTCTGTCTTCTTCCTAAAAGTTTCCACTCCTCATCTGTTTCTGTTCACAAAGAGGTAGGCCTCTCACAAAGGGGTAGGCCTCTGACAATCTTGTTAGTTTGTACAGAAATTCTACTGCTGTGGTAGGAACACATGCATATATGAGATACTTAAGCAGCTAAAAGTGTCTTTATAATAAGTATGGGTTTTTGTTTACTTGAGTGGATACTTTGAATTGTTTTGAAATGACTATTTTCTCCTGGGAATCAGAAGAGTCTCTGGAAAATTTTATTGTACATCTGTTAGGAGAGAGTTTTGATTTAGAAAAGGGCTTGGTGAAGCTAAGACTTCTTTAGTCACCTTAGATGCATTCCAAAAAGGCTATTCCATCTTTATTTTTTCTCTACTTCTTTACTGGGATGTGTGGCAGCTATTGAGATCACTGTAGATGTTTGCAAGCTCTTAGTAGAGACCTGGGTCAGAGCTGAGTTAAACTCTGTACCTGCTCCTGCCAGAGGCTGGTAGCCAAAGGTGGGCAACTTTCTTCTTAATAGCTTCCAACATAAGTCAGAGTATGCTTGAAGGAAAATGTATCTATGATGGGTAAGGGAGATTATTCAAGAAGGACATCCTAAGACAGGCACAATCTATCTGAGGGGACTGGGGAACCCTTTATTGTATCAAGAAGGGGGTGTTGTGGAGGCCCACAAAAGTTACCTAGTGAGACCTGAGCTTGCTTACCCAGCAGGGATGCATTAGAGTATTACTTGACCATATGTGTGGTTACCAGGTGACTGGAAAGTTCTGCACTTGGCTGAGCTATGGAGAGGTCTTTTCCTCCACCTCTTGGCATTCCTGTAAAAAGCCCTTTAAAAAATAGAAGAGTGGCCAGTGGATATTGATCCAGGCCCTCCTGAGGCTATCCTGTGTTTCTGTTTCTCTCCCTTCTATCCTTCTACCTGATGTCTCTTATCTCCTCAAGAGTACCCTGCTGTAAATGTGGAAGCTGGTCTCCTACATTCAGAAATTCAAGTTTAATGGAAAAGTATACTCTTGTTCTTTCTCTAAGTGATTAGAGAACACTTTCTAATATACATTATATAAATAACCCATTAATACAGGTGAATACAACAAAGAGCCCAATAGTACTGAAAAGTGTTATGACAATATATATCATATATGCTGACTAATATGGGACAGTGAGATGTCTAAGCAGGTACCTTCACTTGTTGCCAAATCAGATAACATGAGGTAAGTTACTAGGTTTAACTGTGTCCCATATGTGAAAGGGAGAAAAATGACTCTATCAAGTTGTCTTCTAGTCTCCACACACGTGATGTTGCATGAATGCATGTAAACATAGACACATACCTACATTCATGTGCATATGCACACACATAAATGTAATAATTTTTGAAAAATAAAAAATCCATTTTGTCTGTAGTTTTACAGCTGTACATACACACTTAGACAACTGTCATGACATCTGAAGAAGTCAATGGAGCCATTTGTTTCCTTCAGACTCTCTTTTGGTACTGTATAATCAACCACACCACACCTATGACTCGGGGGAAAAAATCTTATCTTAGTTTTGCTTTTATTTTTAAACCCATTTATTGTATATGTTTAAGGTCAACACTATTACATTTTTTTTTTTAGACAGGGTCTCTCTGTGTAGCTTTGCACCTTTCCCTGGATCTCACTTTGTAGCCCAGGCTGGCCTCAAACTCACAGAGATCCACCTCGTCCTGCCTCCCGAGTGCTGGGATTAAAGGCGTGTGCCATTACTGCTTGGATCCACTATTACACTTTGATATACATACATATTGTAAAATTACATACCATTGCTTTATGTAGACACTGCATGAGCACTGAAAACATCTAAAAATCTCTTTGACTTAACATCATTAAATACCAATGTACTAGCTGTAGTTTTAATTCTGTACATTAATTTCCTACAATTATTAGCAACATACAACTGTGAACTTATATATCTTCTATTTTTCCTGATCTCCTATTGATAACCACAGTTCTACTATTTCCTTGTTTATTCAACTTTTTAAATCTTTGCATATAAGTAAGAGCACACCTTATATTTTTTCTTTGTGTCTGGTATTTAATTTAGCATAATGCCCTCCACATTCACCAATGGCATTATATCACTCTTTTAAAAGCCTTCACAGAATGGCATAGAACTTATTCCATATACACAATGTGCTCCACATGTTTGTTTTATATGTAATGGTAGTATTTCATCCATAACATGTGTATTACATGTATTGCTTTTACCTAGTAATTATTTAAAAATTATTGACACAGGAACTTCCATTACATGTTTCTCAAAGTTAATTAAACGTTCTAGCACAAGGTTTCTTGAAACACATGGTCTTCTTTCTTAAATCTTCCATAACTATCAATAGTTACTTTAAAAGTTTGTATTTGTGTGGCACATATACACAATGGAGTACTACTCAGCAGAGAAAACCAATGACATCATAAAATTTTCAGCCAAATGGATGGAACTAGAAAAGCTCATCCTGAGTGAGATAACTCAGACTCAGAAGGACAAACATGGTATGTACCCACTCATAAGTGGATACTAGATGTAAAGCAAAGGATAACCAGACAACAAACAACTCACAACTCCATGGAAGATAGGTAACAAGAGAGACCCAAAGAAGGATGCATGGATCACTTTGGCAAGGGGAAATAGATGTGATCTCCATGAGTAAACTGGTGGTGTGGGGTAGGCAATGGAGGGTAGGGGATGGGGGATGAGAACATAAGGGAATGAGATGGTTGAGCTGGATCAGGGATGGAGTGGGAAAGCAATGAAAGACATACCATGAAAGAAGGAAACATCATGGGGATAGAGAAAAACCCAGTGCTAAGGAAGTTGCCAGGAATCCCCAAGGATGACCCCATCTTTGACTAGTAGAAATAGTAGAAAGGATGCCTGAACTGAACTGGCTTACACCGGTGATCAAATCGGTGAATACCCTAACTGTTGTCACAGAGCTTTTCTCCAGTGACTGATGGAAGCAGATGCAGAGATCCACAGCCAAACACCAGGCAGAGCTCCAGGAGTCCAGCTGAGGAGAGAGAAGAGGGATTCTATGAGCAAGTGCATCAAGATCATGATGGGGAAACCTGCAGAGATGATCAAACCAAACTAGTGGGAACTCATGCATGTTGGATCAATGGCTGTGGAGCCTGCATGGGACTGGGCTGGGCCTTCTCCATGGCAAACAGTTGTGTAGCGTGAGCTGCTTGGGGCCCCCTGGTGGTAGGATCTAGATCCATCCCTGGTGCATAAGCAGGCTTTTTGGAGCCCACTACCTATGATGGGACACCTCCAGCAGCCTTGAGGCAGGGGAAAGGGCTTGGACTTGCCTCTACTGAATGTGCCTCCTCATCTTTGCCTTCTTGTGGGGGAGAATATGGGTGGGCTGGGAGGGTGAGGCTATGGGGGTGGGGAGGAGGGAAGAGGAGGATCTTTGATTGGTGTGTAAAAATAAATGAAAAAATTTTCTTAATAAAATAAAACAAGTTTGTATTTGTATCAACAATTTAAGAATTCCTTTCTCCAAATATTTACCATAAAATGGTGTATCATTTTTGACACATATCTGAGAAGTTATAAATATCTGAGAAGTTATAAAGTATTATGCGATCATGGCTTTGGTTTTCATGATCACTTAGTATGTTCCCTTTTGATTCAATGTTTCTTCTCTCTGCACTTGTTATTAAACCATGCTATTGTATTAGCAATTATATTTTACTGCTTTTATTCTATTGTATGCATTTCTATTTATCTACTCCTTACTTCAGTATATTTGGGTTGTATTCAATCTATAGCTGTTAGGAATACAACATTGTAAGTGTTCTTGTGCTTATCATATGCACAGCTTTATTTTATTCATATAAATAGTTAATAATGAGTTTGCCGTGTAAAATGACTTATTATATATTTAATGTTATTAGTCTTTTTTAGAATTGTGTTTAGATCCAGAGGCCTGCCTGATACCAAACAGCTCAGGCAGCCAAGAGACACCCATGGGGCAGCCTTATGATAAACAAGTATATGGTGGAGAAATGGGAGAGAAATAGAGGTAGAATGGTTTGTGTGTTGTGGTAAGAGGCAGATCTGAAGAAGTGAGGGTGGTAAGGAATGGGCTGATGTGGGTGGCCTGCTTGTCACCCAGGACCAGGGTGATATCTGGTACTGAGCCATTGCCTGGGGCCATGTCTCTGTGTGTGGTCCTACTGCAGTGAAAGTCAGTGTTGATGTCCATGACCTGTGTTGTCACCAAAACCATGGGTATGCCCTGGGTTTGGGCCGCCATCTGTGGTCCTTTCTTGTCCTAGGGCATGCCACCACTGGGCATGTTGATTTGAGTGGCTTGTGCTGCCACTAGGGGGCATGATGACATCCTGCCAGAGCTATTGCCAGGGGCGATGTCTAGGTCCATGGCCCTAGAGCAGCCAGGGTCTGTGTTGATGTCCATGTCTTCAGTAACCATTTAAGGCCATGCTGATGACTAGGTTCTGGCCAGACACATGAGTCCATGTTGGTATTCAAAGTCTACTCTGCCCCTGGGGCCATACTAATTTGAATGGCCTGTGCTGCTATCAAGGGCTATGGTGATGTCCAGTGTGTGGCCATATCTGGGTCTGTGGCCCTGCTGTAGCCAGGGTATGGGTTGATATCCATGGGTCCTGATACCATGGAAAGCCTTGCAAATGCCCAGGTTCTGGGATGTCACTTGAGACCATGTGAGGATCTCAAGGTCATGCTGCAGCTGGAGCCATAAAGATAAAAGTAGCCTGCACTGTCTCAAGGTGCCATGGTGATTTTAGGGCCAAGGATGCTTCTGAGAGTCATGTCTGTGTTTATGGACTTACCACAGCCAGGGTCAGATTTGATGTCTGTGGCCCATGGTGCCACCAAAGGCCACATGGATGATTGGAATCTAGGTCACATCCTATGGCAATGTTGGTGTCCAAGGGCTATGCTGCTGTTGGGACCATGTTAATCAGGGCAGCTTGCACTGTTACCTGGGGCCAGAGTGTTGTCTGGACAAGGGCTACTGCTGAGGGCCATGTTTGGGTCTGTGGCCCTGCTGCAACCAGGGTCTTTGTTAATGTCTGTGGCTCCTGACACCATCAAAGGCCATGCTGTTACCAGGGGTCTGGGCTGCCATCTGGAACCATGTAGGTGTCCAAGGGAGACTTTGCCATGGAGGCCATGACAATCTGAGTGACCTGTGCTGCCACCTGGGGCTGTGGTGACATCTGGGCACAGGCTGCTACCAGAAACTATGTCTGAGTCTGTGGGCCTAACAAAGATGAGGCCTGTGTTGATGTCTGTGGCTCATGGTAACACAAAGGCCATACAGATGCCTAGGGTCTAGGCCAAAACCTGTTGGTGTCTGAGGTCCATTTTGCCACTGGGATGTGCTGATTTGGGTGGCCTGTGCTGCCACACAAGTCTATGGTGATGTCTGGGCCCCAGCTGCTGCACAGGGCAGTGTTGGGGCCATCTAGTCTGTGGCCAAGGAGCAACCTGGGTCTAAGTAATATCTCTTTTAAGTATCTAATACACTGTCTGATGATATGTCTTTTAATTTTGTGTTAGGGAAAGTTAAGGGTTTTTTTGTACATTTCAAAAAATATTTGCCTAATATTCACATGGCTGAATTTTAGGTCAATCACTGAGGTAGTCAATGAAAGGCTCCTAAGTGGATTAACGATAACACAGTAGTCTCTGGACTGGTAACATTCAAGCTCTCCAGATTCATGGGAGTTCTAGTCAATCAATCATATTTGAAGAATATGGTTTTCAGATTTATTTAATTTTAATGTGTGTGTGTGTGTGTGTGTGTGTATGTATGTATGTATGTATGTATGTATGTATGTATGTATGTATGTATGTATGTGTATGCAGATGTCCTAGATCTGGAGTTAAAGAGTTCTGTCAGGAATTCAATGTGCATTCTTGGTACTGAGGTTTTCTTAGCCACAATGTCATCTCTGTGTCTCGTAGTCTTAAAGAGTCTTTAACATGGGTTTTTTTTTTTTTTTCTTTTTCTGGGCACTTTACTTCAGAATAGTGGCATTTCAAATACAACAGAGCTGGCAGGTGGTGTGTTTGAAACCTGAAAATGAAGAAAGACCATTCCAGATGTTGGAAGATACAGGCTGTAGGTAAAAAGCATAGATCACGTATTAACCAAGATTTGTTTTGTGGTTCAGACCACCTCTTCCACTCAGAAACTTGCAGCCTATACAGGGCCTCCAAGTAGATACAGCCACCATTCTTAACCCTAAAGAGATCTTCAGTTGGTAACCACTTGTATTTGAAAAATTAGCTTTTTCCAAGGATATCTCACTAGGGAAGCACACTATTTTAAGGGTATGCCAAATGCCCAGCAGTCAATGTACAACAAGAAATGAACTCATCTGCATCATTGGAGGTCTTTTGTCTCATAATGTCATATCTGGGATTTTTTTTATTAATTCATTTATTTTTATCCTATAGGTTTTATAAACGTATTAATGACTTCTAGGGTTGTGCTTTCATGGGAATCCTGAATGTGCATATCAGTGTCCTTTGCATCTATATCTGTTTCTTGTGTCTTTTCTTGGGGTCTTTTCCTTCTGTTGGTTTTGCCCTATTCCAATTTGTATGTGTTTATTTTATTATTATCCCTTAGGTGCCTGTTCATTTTCTAATGTGAGATAGAAAGGGGATGGAGCTTGATGGGAGGGGAGGTGGAGAGGAGAAGTAGAAGGAAGGGAAACTATAATTGAGTATATTGTATGAAAAAAATCTATTTTCAATAAAATAAAAAAAATAAAAACAACAAAACAAACCCCAAACTAGATATCCTGTTTTCCCTGGTAAGAAAAAACTCATCTTTCAGACTCTTACAATATTGTTTGCAGTGTTAATAGCTTTTATACCCTCTCAAATGAAGACATTCAGTCTCAGTGCCCTTTTCTCAAACATGCCTCTTCCCCTTGTTCTTCCTTTTACTCTGCGGGTCATTTTATTTGTGCATATGTGCATAAAGACATTATTTTGAGCTGTATCTAGAACATTAATTTCAAACTCAGTTGTCAATTATTGACCCAGTAGGAGTCAGATGATTGTAGTTTATACGGGATGGTATCCAACTCTGGTCCTTAGAATACTTTATTTGCCTTTTTCTTGCTGGGCCATGTTCATGAATGAAAGGCCACCATCAGTCAGTAGTTTTTAGGGACTCATACAAAGTATAGAACCAGATATTTTTTAGAGGATAGGATTTTCCATGCCTATATATCAGTTAGTGACATGAGATTAAAGTGGAAAAACTTAACATGTAGTTCTATAAGTTACATAGCCTTTAGATGACTACCTCCAAATTACTTGATGGTTAGCTTATTTCAGTGTATTCACCACTAACTCTGCTTGGCCACTTTCCCAGATTTTCTAAAGTGCACATAGACAATTTTTAGGAGACAGTTTGGACATGTCAAAGAAATAATGTGCATTTACAAAATGAAGAACTGCTCTGGATACCTTATCTTACAATTGAAACAGTACTAAATTAAAGAATCTATATAGTCACCTTTAGGGCAGACCAGCAGAAGCTACTAATGTGTTACTTCCCCATTGAAGACTCTGGAACCTCTTCTGAATAAGTTATTAACACTCTAATCTAAACTCTGTGTCCTTTTTGAGACAACACAATCCAAATAACCAGAGACACGAGTCTCAAATATGGAAGCACTCATTGTAATAATTCATTTATTTACAATTTTTGAACATTCTAGGCTGCCTTTGTGTCTTAAGTTGTGTTCAGATTATCACAAAGTCAGAAAAAAACCCACATTTATTTATCCATGGTACTTGTGAAATAAAGAAGTACATACTGATGTATTCTAATTTCTCAAAGGAAGAGAAGCGAGGCATTAGTGGTATGTGGGAATGGATATATGTTGTGAGGTAGGTAACATGTGCAGTTGGCAAAGTTAAGTAGTATGTTCCTCAATGGAACCTTCCAATGTACAGTCAGGTGTACACTTTTAGAGTGCCCACTCCAGATTTAGTCAGCATATCCGTCCTAACTAACTCTTTTGCATAATCTCTTGATTGCTACCCTTATATCTTTGTTCCTCAATGTATAGATGACAGGATTCAGGGCAGGGGTGATAGCAAAGTCAGCAATAAACAGGTATTTGTCAACTGAGGATGTGGGGAAAGGCCACACATAGAGAAACATGCATGGAGTGAAAAAAAGAACAACCACAGTGATGTGTGCAGACAGAGTGACAAGCGCCTTTGACAAGTCCCCTGAAGACCTTTTCCAGACTGTGACCAAAATGAAGACATAGGAGAGGAGAAGCAGGAAGAAGGTTCCCATGCTCATGAAGCCACTGTTGGCAGCAACAACAAACTCAAACTTGTCTCCATCAGTGCATGCGAGTTGTATGATCCGAGGGAAGTCACAGTAAAAGCTGTCTACTTTGTTAGGCCCACAAAAAGGCAGGTTTATCACAAAAGAGAACTGGGACAGGGCATGGATCACACCAGTGACCCAGCCCGAGATTACAAAGGAAATGCATATTTTAGGGCTCATGATGCTCAGGTAGTGCAGAGGCTTACAGATGGCTGTGTACCTGTCAAATGCCATGGCTATGAGCAGCACCATCTCCACTCCTCCCATAATGTGAATAAAACAGATCTGAGTCATGCAGCTGTGAAAAGAAATTACTTTGCGTTCTTTCAGAAGATCTGAGATCATCTTGGGAACAGTGGTGGAGGAAACCCACACATCATTCAAAGACAGGTTGGCTAACAGGAAGTACATAGGAGAATGTAAGTGAGAGTCAGCAATTACTAAAATGACAATGAAGAGATTTCCCAGAATGATTCCTAAGTAGAGCATAGAGAATGTAATCATGAGAAAAACTTTAGTTTCCCAAGAACTAGAGAGTCCTAGAAGCACAAATTCAGAAACCATGGAGTTATTTAGTTGATCCATTGGCATGAGCACTTTCAAATCACTTGATGTTAGAAAATGATGAAAAATTGTAGCTAATGCTACAATTGGATATTTTCCACTTATGGAGATCCTTTATTCTCTGAATTTCAAATCAAGAGAAAAAACTCTGAGTTGGATAGCAAAAGAATAAATAAATGTAAAATAATGAAGTTATGAGGATTGGACACCTAAAGAAATAGAAACATAAATATGGTAGAAGGAGACAAATGGGGTTCCTCTTTTTAATTCTAGGACCAGACATTTGTTATAGTAGATTTGCCTTGCAGTATATCTAAATATGTTCTCTGAACTCTTTCCTAGATATTTTCAATGTCTAATTATTTCAAATGTCAGAGAACATTCATATAGTATGCTCTTGGACTATTTTGCAAATTATTCTTTTGTGAATTTGTTTCACTGGTGAAATGGAGATTTAGGCTCAAAATTATTTTTAAACACATTTCATCTGTATTTGTTTTTATAAAATTATTATCATATTTTGGTTGACATGCATTAGTTATATTCATTTGTGGGTACATTGTGTTTTGAATACATGCAGGTGATGTACACATGTATTAGATATACCTTTTCAGCCTTTTCTACCCACCCACATTCCCATTTCCCAAACTACTATTGGTCAATCCCTATTCTACAGTCATGTTGTTTGTTAATATTTTCCATCATGACAAGAACTTGGACATGTCTCTGTCTCTGACATCTCCTTTAACACCATGCCTTGCACTTTATCCACTGTGCTGCAAATGACATGATTCCTTTCTTTGTCTGGCTAATGTTGAATTCTATGTTGGATTTTTCAACACGCAAGCTACTATAAATAGTACAGTCATAAGTATGGAAAGCATGTATCTCTTTGGTATGCTGAATTTATATCCTTAAGATACAACTCATGGTAAAACAGTGGATAAATATGGCAACTCTATTATAGCTTTTTGAGAAACTTCTATGACTCCATATAATTGCTACATGAACATTCTCATCAAAAGTGCATAAAACTGAACTTTTACCCTACTTTTGATAAACATTAGTTTCTTTTTGGTTTTAGTGGTAGCTTTTCTAATATATGATACTGTGGTTTTATTGTAGTTTTGATTTGTCTTTCTCTTGTGGCTTACAATAAGCACAGAATTTTAAATATTTATTTTCTTTTTTATGAGTATGAGATTTTTGCCTGCATATCTATATGGGCACCATGTATTTGCAACTCACATTGTGATCAGAAGAGGGCATTGAATCCTCTGGGACTGGAGTTACTACAGTCTTTGGGCTACTTTGTGAATGCTGGGAATTAAATGTGTGTTCTCTGTAAAAACTTTTTTTACATTGGACCATCTCTCCATCCTCAATAGTGAATATTTTTCTGTAGACCATTTGGGCATCTATATTTATTTTCTTCAGACATGACATTCATTCTCATTGTCCACTGGCTTTTGAATTGGTTTGCTTCTTTTGTTCGGGGAGGATTTAGCATTTCGATTTTCTTAAATCTTACAGATGAATGTTCATATCATTCTATTGTTTGTCTTTCTGTTTGGCTATTTTTGTCCTATATAAGCTTTTCATTTACCTCTCTTTCATCAGTTTTTCTTTCACTGCAGAGAAGTTTTGGAATCTTATCTAAAGGTAAGCCTGTACCAATGGCATAAATTGTATGACTGTTTTCTTGTAGTTTATTTTTATAATTCACGACCTACATGTGTATGTTTTGCTTTTTCTATACAACTTATTGTGGAGGTTACCCACTAACATTGAGATGATTTTTTAAAACATTTAACTCATAACAGTTTTGTCATGGCTCTGCTTAAACATCGACATTCAGTGGCTATAAAAGTAAACAAGTTATTAGTTTAAAAATTATGTCAATACATAGCGTTTATTATGTACTTCCCTAATTGCCATAGGTACCATGTTACTTGAGAGAATCTCTATTCTGGATATTCTATCCTATAGCAATCAGTTTTCACTTATTATTTTACTGTATTTCTCTACAGGATTCAGTCCTGATTTTATTAATTTGTTTTTGTATATTTCTTTCTTTCTTTCTTTCTTTCTTTTTTTTTTTTTTTTTTTGAGACAGGGTTTCTCAGTGTAGCTTTGCGCCATTCCTGGAACTTGCTTTGTAGACCAGGCTGGCCTTGAACTCATAGAGATCCACCTGCCTCTGCCTCCTGAGTGCTGGGATTAAAGGCGTGTGCTACCACCACCCAGCTTGTTTTTGTATATTTCTAAGCCTTTGGCTTTTTGTCTTCATGAAGTTCTTATTACCACTTGATTTTTATCCTGTTATGATCTCCAACTCCAGTTTCCAAAGTATTGCTGCCTTATCTCACATAAGGAACATGAGGTCTGCTTTTTTTTTAACATGTAGTGATATTTCTATTTTTCATTGAAAATTGGGCATGTAATGTCAAGTCAGCATCTTTCCTGAAAGTCATTTCCTCTCAATAGGGAAAAAGACCTTTATATGAACAAAGTGTTACTTTGCTCATAGTCTTATTTGTGTAGTTAGTGCTTTTGCTATTAAGAATGCAGCAGCTATGATGCATAGAGTCCATGTCTTACATGCAGCACAGTGGAAACTTGAACAGTCCCAGCACTCAGTGTGCATGTTGAACAACTTCACCAAAGCCATCAGTTCTTTGTGGAGATTTCTTCTAGTGATGTGTGAAAATGAAACTCTACTCTTTATGATTTGTTACAAACAGAGCTTTCTGTTGATGGCAACTAAATGCATTCTGACATTTTCTTGATCAGTTTTCTCTAAAGTTGCCTACAACATTTCTCCATACTTTTTATTTTGTATAGTGATGGGCTCTCCTATGGTAACCCTTAATATTTGGCATAACTCATGCACATTAAGTCCTGTTTAGTTTTTCAGCACCATGATACTTAGTTTAGTTAGTAGCTGTTAAATTAGAGTTAGTTTTGGATCCCAGAGTAAAATGTCCAAAGTTAAATATGGTATACTCATTAACAAGTCTTTTTTCAGCTTCAAGTTAATCTGAAAACATGAACTTATTTTCATATAGTTCTACCAAATCTGTTAATATATATCTTCACCTTTCCCCAAGACACATAAAACAGTCATACCACAGATTTCTGCTCTTGACATACACTTTCCAGCTTCACAGGTTTTACTACCAAGCAATTTCAACTGTTTGCTTTGTGTACCTACTGTTGCTGCTTTTGGTTTCCTGTCTTCATATTTTCCCACGTTGAAAATGAAAAGTGATTGCTTTATTTCCCCCTATGTTCTGATTATTTGTAATGTGTTTCCAATTAACATCAAATAGCACTGCTTAGCTCTCCTACTGAAAGTCTTGATGAATTAAGTCCTAGAGCATATCACATAGAACCCTGAAAAGACATAAGCACAATGTGATTTAAGATATTACTTCAATAAATTTTATTGACTGTTCAACTCATTCATTTATTGTAATTATTTTTTCAGATCACAAATTGAGCACAAAGCTTTGAACAAGTTATGCAAGGGTTCTAACATTGCTGGACCCCAGCTCAACCACAACTCACTAATGAGTTAGTTTGCTAAACAATTGCTACTATATAAATCCAAATATTGATTATTTATAAAATATTATAACAGGATTACTATACTTTAATCCAATAACTTCAGATTATACATGAAATATTAAAGATTAATAAAAGGAAGGAAACCTGCAAACACTATGGTCCAATAATATCTGGTAAGTAGAGATGACTTAATCCAGCAATAATGTTTGGAAGAAAGTAACAAAGAAAGAATCATTTGAAGATCATAGATGTGTTTGCCTCAAGAAATTTAAGTCAAATAAAGAAAAATATTTAGTCTATCATTATCACTTAAAAACACATACGGTGGCGGCGGCTACAAAGCTAGTTCCAGGACAGGCTCCAAAGCTACAGAGAAACCCTGTCCCGAAAAACAAACAAAACAAAACAAAAAACCAAAAACCAAAAAACACATACAATATAATTAAAATATAATAAAAGGATGACATTTATGAAAACAAATGACAATTCATGCATTTACTTGAAAAATACAAACTTCTGAAATATATTTAAATAATGAACAAAATGTGAGATCCAACCATGCCTATGGGTAAAATGACTGAAAGTCATAGAGTAATAATTACTTCATAAAAAGAATGCAACCACTACACATGTGTATAACATGCTCTGAAAAGGCCCCATGTAGTCTTATCAGAAGATTCAGTTTGCTATTTGAGCCATAGATTTCACAAAGTTATATAAATTATGCTGTGATCAATTAAACTAAAAGTAAAATGACAAGTGGAATGAACACAATAAAAGTTAGATAGTTATGAGTTCATTTAAATATGCTAAGTGATTTATTACAAATATGTTGGAACAAGAATGAGTAATAAAACTCATAGCTTTTGCTGGTTGCTATAAATGCAGGCCAATACAGAGATTGTGGATTTGTGATGATCTTATTAAATGTCTTATCAAAAAGTGTTTGGGTGACTAGAAGTCTCTAAATGATTACATTCTACAGAAGAGACATAGACTAACATTAAGATTTATTTATTTATTGTCCCCACCCCCAATTAAGATTTATATGTGTGTGTGTGTGTGTGTGTGTGTGTGTGTGTGTGTGTCTGTGTGTCTGTGCGTCTGTGTGTTTGAATGTGTGTATGATAAATGTGTGCAGATATGCAGAGAAGCTAGAAAAGGTCATTGAATACATATTCTGATCCTCTTCAAGGGCAGGATGTATTCTTAACCACTGAGTCATCTTTCCAACTCTATAAATTATTTTTAAAATTTAGGTTAAGATTTCTCTTTAAGGTCAAAAGTTTCAGAAACCAGTTCCAGCTTGTCCTATGATACTTCCTGAGACTATGATAACCCTGTGGCTGATGTGGACTGAAATGCTTCTCACCTTCAGTGACGGGAGCATGAGTCACAGTGACTCTACAGGGCAAAGGGATCATTGGAAAATAAACCTTTTTAACTCTGACCCTGCCGTGCTATTTCATGTATCTATATTTAAAGGAAACAAGATGGCAAAAGTTAGAATGGATTTCTTTTACATTATTTTACATTACTATACATTTGTGAAAGTATAAAGTAATTGGAAATAGACTTGTTACCCAAGAAAACGGGAAGGTCAAATGGAATTTATTATATAAAGTAGGTTTGTACATTGTTAAATATATAGTAATTAGAAAGAAGTTTCATTTGTGGAATTACAGAGTGAGCTTAATATTGTATTCTGGGAGGGAAATATAAGCTACCTTTTCCCTTATTATTATTTTATTAAGCAATAAGTTCTATGTTTATTTTAAAGCTCAGGTAAGCTTTAAAAAGCTTAAATATATTATCTATTAATCTCAGTGGGTACTAGATAAAATAGTCTCGATACTTTAACTTGTTCTTTTCAAAATTTCTTTCCCTATTTATTTAAGTAAACATCTTTTTTTTTCCCACCATGGTAGATGTTAAATCTTGCTTTGCTCATTCATATTAGTAGAAAGTGGCAGACCTATAATATACAGTAATGATTGTCTGGCTTCTTGTAGAAACTTTGACTTCAAGAAAATTAAGTCATAAAGATGACAGAAGACTCATCATCCTGGAGGTGAACACATACAGACACAGACACAGACACACACACACA
This sequence comes from Onychomys torridus, assembly GCF_903995425.1. NCBI lineage: Eukaryota > Metazoa > Chordata > Mammalia > Rodentia > Cricetidae > Onychomys > Onychomys torridus. The sequence goes on along the minus strand of NC_050446.1, from coordinate 85,651,291 downwards.
CACACACACACACACACACACACACACGCACAATTAACAGAAGTTGAACAGAGGTTCACATTATTATTAAAAACACTTCAACTATTTTTGTCATCAGAGTGGAATGTATGTTACCCTGTTGATGTTAACAGTTGAGCACATCTGAATTCACTACTTTGCTTAAGAGCTAAAAGAGGGAAAAATTGAAATTATTTAGAAAATATCAGGATCAAAGGATCTTGCATTCCATTTGAAAGCTATTGCACTCCAAGTTAATTTCATAGGCCCTTATAAGAATATAGGACTCCTCTCTCTCTCTCTCTCTCTCTCTCTCTCTCTCTCTCTCTCTCTCTCTCTTCCCGTGTGTGTGTGTGTGTGTGTGTGTGTGTGTGTGTGTGTGTGTGTTTGAAACTGCAACAAATTAGTCCCCAAACTACTCACTGGAAAGAAAAATCTATAATGTTTGTGGTTGGGACCCACATGCAGATCCATATTTAGGAGTATAAAAATGCCATAGGGAAAAATTCTGAATTAGCTGATTAGATGGAAATGATATCCCTAAGTCAAAAAGTTTGTCATGCACTTACCTAAAGAAATTACCTATGAAACCAGTTTTGTCTTGGCTAATGACATAATTTTAGCTTGTGCCTTTGCCTCGAGATGATGTTGAGCTCATTTTCTACACTGACCAACTTTAATGGGAATTTTTTCTCAGTGTAGAATGCAGTATAGTAATTCTTCTTTGTGGAAAATCATTGCAGCTCTGTGCTTTAAATAGAACCCCAACTTGGGGAGGCCTTATTTAGCACTTTCCTGGGGGAATCTCTTAGCCACCTCCTTTCTCTGAGTTTAGCCCTCAAGTGACTGATGCTTTATCAAACTTAGATTTGAGTTAGGCTAGTAAAATTCAATAAATAATGTTATTTAAAAGCAAAATAATGAGGATGGTTAAACATGTGTCTGTGAAAAGAGAACAACACTGTTTTCTCTATGTATAGTTTTTCAAATTGAACTAAAATGTGAATTACAATCCTAGGTGGCTGTCACGAGTTAAATAGAGATGGACAGAGACACCCAGGGTGGCACTGGCAGGCTACCACTGTGTGTGTAACTTAAGCACCTCTTTGACTTTCTGTTTCTTGTGATTCAGGTGAACAAGTAGGTATCATTGTTCTCTGTATTTTATTCTTTAGCATTCTGGAAATTTGATTATGCAAATTCTATGCATATCATTAATTGAGGAAAAGATAATGGAAGAATAATTTATCATGTACAATAAAGAAATTGTACATGCAGCATAATTTAGGATAAACACAACTTACTAGAAGGATTTTAGCAGTTATTGAAATGCCTTCTAATTGTGTCTACCCTTTTCCAATATTATTGATTGTAGGAGCAATATGACATAACCTGTTATGTTTCAACCTGATGCTGTTCCCATGCAGAAGTGAACATAGAATGGCCAACACAGTGTCAAAGAGAATATAGTCTGAGAACTAACAATATAAGAATTTAAGTTGTAATTGAGAAAAAGTGATACGACTTTCTCATTTAAACTTTAGAATATGTTTATCCCATGGAGCAGACATTAAATCTAGGCATAATGTAGTTGGTTACTCCCAGACCAGCCATGACACTATTGTACTAATGGGCACATCTTGGCTGTCAAATTAAAAAATATATATATATATATATATATATATATATATATATATTTACTTATATTTTTATGTGTATGTAAGTGTGTCTTTGTGCACATGACAGCACTTACTCAGGCCAAAAGAAGCAATAGGATACTTTGAGCTGTAGTTACATAAAGCTATGACCCACTTGATGCTGGGAATTGAATCCCAGTTATCTATAAGAGTAGCAAGCTCTCTTTACCACTGAACCATCTCTCTAGCCCCCAGACAAGCCAATTTTAAAAATCAGAGTAAAGATAAATTAAATACACCTAGTAAACATTTAAAAAAAGTTAAAACTTTGAAAGGATTTTTGAATTTTAAAAAATGTAGAAGCAGATGTCATGGAGAAGGGAAAATATTCAAGCTCTGGCTTGCCACATAAGATTAATATGGCCATCTGCCTTCATCTTATTGTAGCTTGTGGTGGAGGTATGGGTCAGGGAAAGTTAATACAGAAACCCATAGTTGGCAAATGTGCTATGAAGAAGTGATTGTAGATGCTCAATCCTATATGTAACATACACATATCCCTCTCCAAATATCAGGGAGCAGTGCAGAAGAGGGGGCAGAAAGAATTAAGTCAGAGGATTGGGAGGTGTGCAACAAACAGACATCTTCTGAACATGACACAGCTCTTACACTCATGAACTCACTGCAGTTGTGGTTATTTGCATAAGAACTGCACAGGACTGGGGCCACCAGCATCAAATATTGTGGAAGTGGCCTCACAGAGAGACTATTGGAGGCTAGTGGTTTCTGGAGGAGGGGATGTAATCTTCTTTAGTGTGTGGATTATAAAGCATTAAGGATTAGATCTGAGGTACCAACAATGCATCAGTGTTGTTTTAAGGAAAGAAATAAAAGTATTTCATTTTAGAGTTATTTAAACAAATTCTCTATTGTATGTTCTCTGAGTTTTCAGTCCTCTGTCTGTCATTTGAGTCTGATTCTGTGCCCGCATAAAAGCTTTCTTGTAGCATGTTTGTCCCTGTATCTTTGTGTCTGCCCCGTGTGTGTGTGTGTGTGTATGTGTAGTGTGTAGTGTGTGTGTGTGTGTGTGTGTATGTGTGTGTGTGTGTTTTATGATCTGTGTTTGATGTTATTGTCATATATAACAAAAGACTTTGCTGTCTATTTATGAACAGCATAGAAACCATCACATGGCGAAGGAATGGAATAGTTTACAGTATTTTTTAATAGAGTTTTACAAGGGATTAAATCACTGGCTCCAACTGATCACAACTCACCCAGAAAACAAAAATCATTGATTATCAACCAATAACCATAAATGGTTGCTTTCAGCCTTTATTGTTGATTTTTTGGAAGTTACTTTCCACTTCTGTATTTGTTGCTTTCAGCAAGTGATACACATATCTGGGCCAGGGGCTTAGAAAAACACACAATTTGAGACTGCGGCTTAGGTTGTAAAAGTTGTTTACATGGAAGGCCAAGGTGAATAAGGATGATTATCACAATTTTCTCTTAAATCCAGATTAAACAGTTTGAGTACACAGTAGATTAGAGGTCACACATTAAGTGACTTCAAGGTGCATTATGAACTTAGGCTGTTAAGTCCAGAAAATTCTCCAATTTCTTAGAAAATAAGATGTTTTCAGAATTTATTCAACACTGCATTTCTTTCAAACTGATAGCACAATGTAAGAAAAATGTACTAACCATACTGAATCAGCAGATAAAGTGAACATACTTTGCTGAGCAGAATATAAATGTTATGAGATACAAATTTCTTTTTTCCTCAAGAATGATAGGAAGATATCAACTTATAAAAGCAGCTTTTCAAATATAGATTATGGATGGAAATCTATTAATTTCTTTTTAGCTTCTCTATGGATAATAAAAGAATAGTCAGCACAAAATGAATAATCAACTCCAATTAAGTATGCCTTTATTGTCAGTTAATTTGAAATAAACTGTCCAATAGTTTTAAACTGTTGAATAAAGGAACATAAATTGCCTCAACATAGCAGTCTTCAGCTATGCTTATAGGAGAGTAGTCAAAGATGCATTTCGTGCTTCTGTAGATTAGGACATTTTCCTCAGATTGAGTAGCTGAGTAATCATTCTCCTCATTGCCAGCTTCATGTCTTTATTCCTCAGTGTGTAAATTGCAGGGTTCAGGATGGGTGTAATCAGGAAGTCCAGAATGGCAAGAAATTTATCCACTGGGAAAGTAGGAGATGGCCACATGTACACAATGATGCATGGTCCAAAGAACAAAACCACCACAGAGATGTGAGCAGAAAGTGTAGAGAGGGCCTTGGACAAATCACCTGACGAATGTTTCCTTACCGTGAGAAGAATAGCAATGTAGGAGATAATTAATAAGAAGAAGGTGCCTACGGAAATAAACCCACTATTGGCAGTAACCAGGAACTGCATTTTGTGGGGCTCTGTGCAGGCCAGTTTGATAAACTGAGGAAGATCACAGTAAAAACTATCTATCTTATTAGGACCACAAAATCTCAAATGGACAACAAAAGCTAACTGGGCCACTGAATGCAGGAACCCAATAATCCAAGCACCAGAAAGAAGCAAAAGGCAAGTCCGTGGGCTCATGATGGTCAGGTAGTGGAGGGGCTTGCATATGGCGACATATCTGTCCCATGCCATAGCTATCAGCAACACCATCTCAGATCCCCCTAAAACATGAAGGACAAATATCTGGAAGACACAGCCCTGGAATGAGATGGTATTGTGCCCAGAGTACAGGTCAGAAATCATTTTGGGAACAGTTAAAGTAGAAAGACATAAGTCAATGAATGAGAGGTTTCCCAAAAGAAAGTACATAGGGGAATGTAAATGTGGGTCAAAGGCCACTGTAAGCACAACAAGGGTGTTTCCCAGCAAAATGGCTACATAAAGCACCATAGAGAAGGCAAGGAAGAAATGTTGTATTGGTCTAGATGTTGACAGTCCCAGAAACACAAATCCAGACACCTCTGTGTAATTTGTTTTAAGCATTTACTCTTTTTGCTGTTCCCTAAGGGACAGGAAACCAAGGGGCTTTAAAAAGAATGTGCTATCAATATATAGTTTAAAAAAACAATTCAGAGTACTTTCTGACTGAATTAAATCCAAATACGTTTTTTTTTTTTTTTCGAGACAGGGTTTCTCTGTGTAGCTTTGTGCCTTTCCTGGAACTCACTTGGTAGTCCAGGCTGGCCTCTAACTCACAAGAGATCCGCCTGGCTCTGCCTCCCGAGTGCTGGGATTAAAGGCATGTGCCACCACCGCCCGTACAAATATGTTTTTATTATCACTAGAAAGCATTTTGAAAATTCCTTAAATCATTTTTCTGTCCAAAAAATAGTCGATAGTTATCTGCCAGGAACTAGGTCAAATTCATGTAAGAAATGGACTGTTAGTTCCTCGGGAGCTAGGTAAATCACAACGTCTACTCTTACAATACATGTATGGAAGAGAACATTGTAGTATCCCAGCTATGTGACTCATCACAGTGTTGTTCACTCACTGATAACAGCCTTGTTACTACTCAAGAGAATGTGGGGAACTCTAATCTTCGGAACTGGTTCACATAAAGAGTCCAAGATAGGTAGACAAATAGGTGAGAAGAGTAGTGATGGAGATCAGAACGGAGGGCAGGCTAGACATAATCTTGGCTCTATGATTATAATTTTATTTCTCACTGAAACCCATAATGAGCTTGTGGAGTTTACTAAGCAGTAGCTTGATCATAATTACTACTTTTCAAATGGTCAAAAATAGAAAGGAGGACTCCAAGTAATCTGCTGTAGAACAAGTGGAGAAATATAGTGTTAGGGAGCTGATGAATTATTCACACCAAGCTGTAACAAATGAAACTTGCAAACCTAATTTGCTTCCCATCATGAATTTTAGTTGACCCCAAATAATCATTCAGGTATGAAACAGAAATAGGGCTGCAGCGATGACTCACTGAGCAAGATGCTTGCTGTGCAAGCAGGATGACCTAAGTTTAGATACCCAGCACCTGCTTGAAAGTTGAGTGTGGTGGTACATGCTCGTATCAGTGCAGGGAGAAGCTGATCCTGGGGGTACCAGCCTCCAGTTCAGCTGGAACAGTAAGCTCCAGTTTCAGTGAGTTTGCATGTGTCAGAGTAATAGATAAATGACTATCCTATATCTGCATTCCCCACTTTACAGATACCAGCAAGGTCTCCTCCAGCCTCTGCATTACTGTCATTTTCCTGTCATTGCTCTACTTTATGCCTGGCCCCCTGCATTAAGATGCTCTAAGAATGAATTGAGGCAGTCAGGATGGACACACTGTTCATTATAGACAGCTAGTAAGTACCATAACCAAAGGGAAGCACTGCAGACGTGATGTGAGGAGGCCCTGCCATGTGGACACAGGTGGAAATTTCTATGGTAAACACCAGGTGAAATATAGCAAGACTGAGCAAGGATACAAGGAAAATCACTGAAGCGAATGGGAAGAGATATTTTGTATAGAACCTATAAACAATACTCTAAAGGAATTAAATGCCATTTACAAATTTAAAATACTCATATTCTGGAGTACAAAATATATACATGAGCAATTTGTTTTAATTGTGTGGATGAATCAAATATTCTATTAAACCACAGAGGTTTCAGTTTACAAAAAGAAGCCCTAACAAAGTTTGCAAATAGTTGTGTTTTTCTTTTCTCCTTTGTTTTTATTTTCTAAATATTTAAATTTTTCTTACTGACAATATTGTCTTCATATGTATAAAAATATAGTTATCATTCATTCTGAATATATATATACTCATAAGATTGTCAACATATTACCAAAAAGGTGTCTACTTGGAAAAATAGTGCCATTTGTATAGGGAGCTCATAACAAAATCAACACATATAACAAACAAATCAAACAGCTTTTACATCCATCATTAGTCATTCTCTTCCTGTTTTGCCAATCAATATGGGAAGAATAGGAGAGATTTGGAAGGCCAGAAGAGATATATCAGCAAAAGATCCCCAATATTTTTAAGACTTCAAGATGAAATCTCATTTTGTGCATTGCATATGTATTATAAATTGACATTTAGTAGTTTTTAAAATGTAGGCATTATTACAAGAGTGAATGTTAAACATGTGGCAAATATATTCACACAGAGAATATAGTTTAAAAGTGTAAATAATGAAAGTATTAATCTCAGTATATACATACAAGGAAATAATATGAAACTTTAAAACTCACCTGAACAGTTCTACATATACAAGTCTAGAGGGACTTCTACTTAACTGAAAAACAAGAGAAAGTATAAAAATAATAATATGACTACCTGTAAACATGTTTGAATTTAAATATTCTTCAAGAAGAAACACCAAATAACACCCAAAATGGTGAGGGCTCAAAGGTGGGATTACATGTGGCTTTCACTTCTTAAGTTCTATATTCTTGTATTGTTTAAATGATCTAAAAGTATCTTGCATCAGTGTTAATCAAAAGTGGATTTGTAAATACAAAATACTAGGTTCAAGAAGAACAGACCTGTAAATTCAATGGAGCGATATCAGATTTATCCAAACTAGCATTTAAATTTATAATAAAGATTTAAAATGCAAGAAAATATATGCCACTTTACAAAGCGTATCCTCAATAACAGATTCATGGCAAACATAAAAACTCTCATTTACAAGCAGTCCATTGCTACTTACTTTAAAACAGATCAGCTATTTGACTGATGCTAAAGGAGAAGAGATGAGGGGGAGAGACACAGACAAAGAAAGGAAATGGTAGAAGGTAGAATAAAGCAAGACAACACTATAAAGGCTACAATGAAGGTAACTAAAATAAAACTTAAAGGCTTGGCATGTTGCTGCATTCACACTGACCTACCATTCTAAGACGAAGAACCAGGCTCAGGAACACAACAAGCAAAACAAGAGAATCAAAGATAGCACAAGAAGTGAGTATTTCCTGAGTCTCATACCTGCTCACTATTTGAAAACCCCAGCAGCCACTATGTTCAGAACATCTCTCTGGGAGGTGGTCAAGTCTTTAGAATCTATGTATTGGTACTTTATCTCCTTTAATCTGGACTTTGCAAGATTTTTTTTAAAACCTTTTAATTTGTTTCTAAGAAAATATCATCCAGGTCCTAAAATTGTTTTGAAAATCAAAATGAAACCTAGGGTTATATAGTTCAATGCAACTTCTGTATTTTCTTTGGGAAGCCCACCAGAATGGAAGCTTGTTTAGTGTTTAGTAACTTTAGTGTGCTATCAAAGTCTACTTACCCAGTATTCTCCAATACTAGAAAGTAGTATTTCCACTATTACTTTACCTGTTAAAAGTGTCTTTCTCTTGAACACTGTGTGTTTAATGCTTCTCACCAATGCTCCAGCTACCTATAACCTGACAACAGCAATTGGTGACCACCTGATGACTGGTGACCTAAGTCTCCAGGCCATTTACCATGGGAATTATACTTCAAAATCCCATGGCCCTAAAGAGTGAAATACTAGTTGTTTTAATAAGTATTTGTTGAGAAAGGAAAGGAGACCAAAGTATTTTTAAAGAAAAGCAACACTTGACATTTTATTGCATAGTATAATTTATATATGATTTTGACCAATATTGTTGAAAACCATGTAGCTACTAATTCACTATCATTAAATTATTTATGTTAACATACTAACTGTATAAAACAATGGAGTAAATAATGACATTTTCATATACACATACCTTACAATATTAAATTCCTTTATTAAGCTCTCTCATATATTTCTTCTATCTCCACCTTTCATATTCCTAATTTTCCCCTTTTTATTGTCATGTCATTATACCTAATCTCAAACGTCACAGACTTTGTGAGTCAGCTTTATGTTTACTGACATGATAGCCAATTCCACTAGAAATATATTCAAGGAGTATTCTAGGGAACATCCGACACCAAGTTTTAGGCTTATTTATGCAATTAGGTTTTCCATTTTAAAGTCATCAATATTAATTGATAATTATTTTTCATCTGTAACTATACATTTCATATATAGACAATGATTATCAAGGTAATACTACCTAATATTCAAACACAGTTGTCTCTTGACAGTTCATCTTCCTTTTATATCATTCTTTTAACATAAAAGTAAGAATTCATGCCTATTTTAATTTTAACTTTCTCAGCTGTTATAGATACATTTTTCTGTAATAGAATTATGAGATAAATGTGTAATGTTATTCTTTATTTTGTGAATAAACAAGATTGAAACTCATCTTCAAATGATTAGGGTAGGGCTCTTGTTTCTAGTGAAGAATTCAGTCCAATAGTATTTATTTGTTGGTTAATGCTAGGCTTACTGAATGCCAGAAATTCTGCTCAGCAAAAACATATGTGTAAGCAGAAAAAATGCTGCCTATCTTTAGTCACAAATGTTAATTAATATGTATTATAAACACCATAATGTTTATTGTTCCCACTTTACTACTTTGTAGCCTAAATAACACCTAACCTGGGTGGTTTAAAATTAATATTTAGTTTATTAATCATGACATTGTTTTGAATCAAAATGTATTTTTACCTAGTATTAAGTGAAGCAAAAGGAAATGATGAGCATACTTAAAGGATAATTACACATCTGTTCTTAGACAAAAATGACAGGAATCAGTAGTCAAGAAATCATTTTGAAAAATACTTTTTAAATCCAAACTGATTTGAGTATGATGAGATAATGTACCTAATATAGTCTCATTATCTTTTATAAGTTTTTGGTTGGAGTAAAAATTGAACTCAGTGGCTCATTCAGGCTATATGCTTAGTTCTTTTTTGAATAATATTTGGTTAAAATACTATTTTCAAAATGTATAGATCTTAACTGGACAGTTATTTTAAAGTCTCTTTTTTCTTCTAGAGGGAATAAATTGTATAATCTCTTGGGTGTAAGTAAGTACAACAGATAAATAAGGCAAGAGCTGAGCAGAATTTCTGTCATTCAGTAAGCCTCGCATTAACCAATGAATAAATACTATTGGACTGAATTCTTCAGTAGAAACAAGATCTCTAATCTAATTTTTTAAATTTTAATATATATTATTTTATTTATATATGTCTGTATGAGTTAATGTGCATGATGTGAGTACAAATGGCCACAGAGTCCAGAAGAGAATGACAGATCCTCTAGAGCAGTGGTTCTCAACTTTCCTAGTGCTGAAACCCTTTAACACAGTTCCTCACATTTGGTGACCACCAACCATAAAATTATTTCATTGTTACTTCATAACTATACTTTTGTTACTGTTATAAATTGCAATGTAAATATCTGATATGCATGATATCTGATCTGCAACTTCTGTTGGGGTCATGACCCACAGGTTGAGAATCACTGCTCTATAGGTAGTTGGCAAGCACTATATATGTTCTGGGAGACAAACCTGGGATGTCTGAAGGATCAGTAAGCATTCTTAACTGCTGGGACATCTCTCCTGGCTCACCTAGATGTTTATTAGAAAATTTAATTTTCTTTTCATTTTTATAAAATTAACATAAAACCATTCTTTTTGCTATACAATTCAGTTGTAACTAACACATTTACTATATTGCATTAAACCATTACTTCCCTCAAATACTAATGTATTTCCACCTCCTAAAAAGAAATCTGGTTCCCATCAAGCACCCACTTTTGAGAAACCTCCTCCTAGCACTTGCAAAAATTCTTTTTACTTTCTGCTTTATATATCTATACATAGTAACTATTTCATATCAATGCAATCAAGACAGCATGTACATTTTTGTGTCTGGTATCTTTGACTTAGCAAAATGCCTGCAAGGTTCAGGTACAATAAGGCATATATCAACATAGTCCATTTGCATCATTAAATATTATTTCATTGCATGTACATATATCTATGTCTTTATCCACTCATCATCTCATAAAGATGTTAGTAAGTCATCCAGTTTTGGTTACTATGTATTGTTGCTGTTATGATTCACCTGTCTGTCAGTCTGTCTGTATTGGATGATGGGTATGGTGGCCATGGCTTTAGTCTCAGCACTTGGGAGGTAGAGGGAGGAAGTATTGGTATGAGGGCAGCCTGGTGACATAATGAATTGGAGCCATCCTGTGCTACATGCCAAGTCTGTCTCCTAAACCATAATTCAAACCCATGCCAACCAACCAACCAACCAACCAAACAAACAAACAAAAAAGTCAGTGTTTTTGAATATTTATTTTTAGTAGTTCAATATTTATTTTGAATACTATTTGATTAAAATACTATTTTTAAAATGGATAGATCTTAACTAGATGGTTATTTTAAACCCTCTTTTTTCTTCTACAGAGGGAATAAATTATATAATCTGTTGGGTGTAAGTGAGTACAACAGAAAATAAGGCAAAGCAGAAGAAGGAATGGGACAGGTATGTGGAAGAACAACAGTGGTTTGTTTGTTTGTTTTTGTTTACGGAGGCAGAGTTTTGCTGTGCTTATTCACCCCAGCCTTGCCTTCAATTCCTGGTCCAGCTTCATCCGTGAGTGCTGTGATCAAAGTCCTATGCCTCCATGCCTAAGAAGACTGCAGTTTTGATTGAATCATTACTGACTTTGTGATAGTGAAGATGAAACTGAACTCCTCACATGTGCCACTGAGCTACAACCTAATCACTAAGGCCCCATTTTATTTAGTATTTTATATTTATTTTAATTTTTACATTCTTTGGCAATTTCATACATGTATACAATATTTTTTAATAATATTAACTCTCTTATCACACTTTTGCTCATACTGGAAGCGCAATTTAGTTCCCAGTTTCTTAGTTTCATGCCATTTTTTATGCTACTCTGCATTTAATTAGGGTTGCTTGCATACATATGGGTATGAGTATGAGGTTATTTACTGCATTGTGAGTAACTTATCAATAGTTACACCACTCAAGAAAAATTACTTCTGCTCCAGAGCTTCCACTAAGTACTCAAAGCTCTTCAAATAGGGATGGGGCCTCATGAGTCCCTCCTCTGTTTATAATGGAATATTGACTGGCTTTATAGATCTTGATGCTATCACATAATGCCCAAAAGATGGTGTTTCACTATATTGCTCTCCATATTCCAGCTCTTCCATTTTTATGTCCCCTGTTCTACAACACTCCAAGAACCTTGGTAGAAGTTAGAGATCTGATTTAGAGCAGAACACTCAACAAAACTTGTTCTTAGTACTTTGTGACTGCCTCCCACTGCAAAAAGAAGTTTCCCTAATCAAAATTGAGAGCAGCACTAATCTATGGTAGATTTAAGTACTTAGATACTTATTTTGACAACATGACTATGTAGCAAAACTGCAGCAGTAGGATCCCCACTGGGGTTTATGACCCCTCCAGTCACGTGACCTTTAGAACAGGTTTCTAGTACCTTCTGTGTAGAGCACCTGGAATTAATCAGAAAGCAGTTACACTCTCACAACCACTGGATAAAGTGCTCAGCTTTCCCCTGGCTTTGTTGCCATTCTTTTTTACAGTCGTTCAGACTGGTGTGATACAGAATCTTCAAGTAGTTTCAATTTGCTATTCCCTGGTAGATAATGATGTGCAACACATTTCCAGTGTCTATTAGCCCTTTGTTTTTCTTCTTTTGAGAAATCTGTTTAGTTCCACAGCTAATTATTTTTATTGTATTTTTTGTTTTCTTGGTGTTTAGTTTCTTCAGTGTGTATTCTAGACACTTGAAGATTTCACCCATTCTTCAGTGTGCATCTTCACTCGATGGACAGATTTCATTACTGTACCAAAGGCTTTTATTTACATGAAGTCTCAGATTTTATTGACTTGATTATCCGATTGACCCAAGCCTTGTTGAGATACTCATCTCGACTACTATATCTTGACATGTACTCCTTACTTTTTCCTCTACAAGTCTCAGAGTTGAGATACTTGATTCATTTGGAGTTAATCTCCATGAAAGATGAGAGATAAGATCTAATTTCAGTCTTCAACATGAAGTTAACCCCTTATCATACTATCTCTTCTCCAGTGTGCATTTTTGGCACCTTTGTAGTTGTCTGAAAAGATATGTAAGTCCTCTGTTCTAGTTCCTCAATCTACCTGTCTATTTTTGTGCCAGTATCATGCTTTTTAAAATTACTAGGATCCTTTAGCAAATTGAAATCTGTAATGTGATTCCTATACCAGGGATTTTTTGGTTCCATATGAACTTCAATTTTTTTAAACAAAACTCAGAGACATAAATGTAGAAAAGGTATTAGTAGAGAAGAAAAAGAGGCTCATAGAGAAGAATAATTAAGAGAAGAGTGAGTAACTGGATATTGGATCTAGAGATAATTGTAACTCTAGACACATACAATCACAATACACTGTATGTATGCATAAAGTTGTTACAATGTATATGCAATTGTCAAACTATATATTATAAAGATTGTTTTTTTTATTTCTCTGAAGAATATTGCTAGAGATTAGTTAAGGTTGGATTAGGTATATAACTAGCTCTGGTAGTAAGATCATTGTATTTTTGGTTAATTTAAGTTTTTGAGATTTCATTATTGGTGTACATTTATAATGTTTTACTCCAACTCTTTTGATTTCTCTAAAGATAGCCATTCTGACTGGACTGACATGGAATCTCTGTGTAGTTTTGATATTCGTTTCCCTTACGTATGTTTACAATTTGTTTTGTCTATTTATTGGCCATTTTACTTATTTTAAGAACTGTTGGTTCAGTTAATTAGCCCATTTATTGACTAAATTATGAGTATGTTTAGTGGTTAATTTTTTTAAGTCTTTATGTACCCAGGATATGAATATGATTTAAATGGATAGCTGGCACAGACTGTCTCTCATTCTGTAGGCTCACTCTTTAGTTTAATATTTCTCTCATTGCATGGACTTTGCAATTTCATGCAATATGACTTGTCAAAACTTATATTTTCATGAACCATTAGAGTTATATTGAGAAAGTTTTGGCTGTATTTATGCATTGAAGTCATGGCTTCATGTTTTCCAGCACTAGTTTCAGAAATTCAGGTCTCTTATTGAGATTTTTTTTTAAATAAATTTTGAGGTTTTTTGTTTTTTGTTTTTTTTAGCGAGATGAGACAAAAAGATCAATATATGCATCTCTAACTTTTCCCAGCCCCACACTTGTTAAAGAGACTGTAGCTTTTATTGAAAGTAGATTCTTCTCTCATACAATACATACAAACCACAGTTTCCCCTCCCTTCACTCCTGCTAGCTCCCCCACATTTTGCTTCTCTTCCAGATCCTTTCCCATTCATTTTCTGTTTCAGAGAGAAGGCCTCGAAGATATGACAATCAAACACAACAAAACAAGATACAATAAGACAAGGCAAAAGCCCTCATATGGAGGTTGGACAAGGCAACCCAATAGGAGGAAAGGAGTTTAAAAAGCAGGCAAAAGTGTTAGAGACATACCTGCTCCCACTGTTAGGAGTCCCACAAAAACAACATGCTAACAGCTAAAACATATATGCAGAGGACCTAGTGCAGACCCTCACCCACCCTGTGCTTACTGTTTCAGTCTCTGTAAGGTCATTGAGTTTTCCTTAATTTGTTCAATAGATGATGGTCTCCTGGTGTTCAAATTTATGACCTCTTCTTTCATTATTCTTGTTACACACATACACACAGCATATGTACACACACATACATACAACCTGGTGAGTCCCCTTAATATTTCTCATAAATATACCTGTTTATGTATATGATATATATACACACATATATACATATATATATATATGTATACATACACACAATTTGGATTGGATAACCTATTCTAGTGCCTGTTCCTGTATAAGATTGAGTCACTTGCCTACAGCAGCCATTCATTGCCTATAACTCTTCATCTAGGGATGGAGATTATGAGACTTCTCTAGTCTACACTAGTACATCAACTGGTATCATTATGTATGTATTCTTTGGATGATCATATTGTTGAGATTCAATGGTTACTGATCCCTTGTTATATACAGATAATACTACTCACAGCAGGAGTTCTAGACTTCTCATTCTTAAAATCTTTCTGCTCACTCTTCCTTGATGTTATTTAAACCTTTGGTGCAGTAATTATTTTGGGCACCTCATGGTGTGTTGTTCTCTGTATTTTGAACAATTGCTTTTATCTGCCACAAAAAGAAGTGTATTTGATAAGACATTGGAATTAAACTTAACTCTGGATACAAGCATGAGCATTTAGAATGAAGTTAGAAATTACACTGGTTTTGGAAAGTGCTAGTAGTAGGTACTTCTCTAGTGTCCAGGACCTCACTGGCCATTGGTAGCTGGCTAGGCTCATAGTACCAGTCCTGAATTCCCTCCTAATTCCTGCTTTCTATAGGTACTACAGGTTATATAATCATATATAAAGATTCATAGATATGACCAAGAAATAAGAAAGAACACATAGTGTTACCCAGACTCAGAAATATTTATCATCTAAAAATATTATTTTGCTTGTTTTTAATGAGATGACGCAAGTGGTGGCCCAGCGATAAGAATATGTGTTGTTCTTACATATCAGTATTATTCTTTGCTATTTAGGACAGTATTAATAATTTAGTTGTTCTTTTTACATTTTTTTTGTGGGGCTGGTATTTAAACAACTGCTTTACTGTTGAGCTATATATCCAGCTCACACAGATTTTTAAAGCTGTATTTATTATACACAGAACATTGGTCATATCAGCACAGAAACTTTTGAGATGGGTTTTCTGCTTCCCTCTGGCTCTTTTCATATAAGCATGATTGAAAACACTGATGACCAATTAAACAGATCAGCCTCCAAACGTAGTCATCCACTCCTTTAGACAAAAATCATGTAGCATCTACAGAGAAATAACACTTCAGTCCTTTAATATAGTAACTTTTTAGAAACATTTAGGAAAGATATGTTTTAATCATTTAATAATTGTCAACTAAAGCATTGTATCATATCCCCACTTTACTCTCCTTGACTTTAACAACAGATAGATGCATTGCCTGCTGATACTCTCAATTCTGAAACTTCAAGGTCTCAAAGGAACATAATATAGATAGAAGTAAATTTCCTTCCCAAAAGATTACTCATCACTAAATATATACCTTAAACTTTTCCATGAACACTTAGCACAGTAGAAAATGTGTTGTTTTGCCTCACTTTGATACTATTTTGGAGTCCTATTACAACTATGGACCATGACTTATCTATGGAAATACATTTGATCAGGTATTATGTTTTTCTGATAAAATGTGATCTATATACAGTTGTTTACTACTTCTTAATCTCCATCTCTAGGATTTTTAAGATAATTCTACAATTTTTAATACTATCTTACCACAAATATTAATAGGCAGGATTTGGAACTCCCACAGAGATTCCAGAAATATCAAGATTTTGTCAAGCCTTCTTGAGATGTGTGTTCTCCATAAGCATCAAGAAGATAAGTATCAAAAAGAATATTTTGCCTTAGGTAAGACTATCCTTTGGGTAAACTTGGTTGAAGAAAACCCAGTGATTCTGAACCATTGGGATACATAGTTTTCATGAAGTAAGATATTTCTTGCAGACACTGAGAGGTGACTAAAATAATAAGTTTCCAGAGGAGCAACAACTGATTATTAGTTATATGAGAGAGAGAGAGAGAGAGAGAGAGAGAGAGAGAGAGAGAGAGAGAGAGAGAATATGGAGGAAATTGTGATTTTGGAACTAACTCAAAATATTGAAAGGTGATATCACAGAAGGAAATGGGTTAATGATAAAGAATACATGTTAATGTCAGAGAATACATGCTATACATGTTTGGCACACACCTGCTGTTGTAAAAATGAGTTACACACTATGCTAAAAGTAACTGGTATGTGGAAATTAGAGTGGTTGACAGGTACACAGAATTAATTTTCATATGATTCTGAAATAAGCAATTTTAAAATATGAAAATCATCTGAGAAGACAATGGTCCTTTCATTTGGATGTTTATAGTTTGATTCTTTTTGTCAAGCTCTGTTTCATGCCTTTAGAATTTAGAAGTGTGTTCTTTTGGAATAAATATTTACTTTTGCTACATTGGACATGCTTGAAAGTCAACTATAAAGTCCTTATTGATATTGAGGTCAATATGAATTAGTATAAATTGATGTCTTTTATAATTCTACTAAACACTAACAGCTTTAAAAACAGAGTATTTGCTTATTTTAGCAGAGAGTTTTACTTTTTGTTGAACATAACATTTATAGCCTTAAAAATCTGAAGTAGAAAATCACAGAAGAATTTTGTGCACTCACTAAATATTAAATGGTTTTTATTATTTTGATTATAGAAAAATCTTTGTACAGTTGACACTTTCTAGTTATGTTCTTGCTTTAAACCTGGTTGACAATAGACTACAGAATACAAATACCACATTAATAATTTTGATTATGAATATTATTATGAACATGAGAGTAAGCAGAATGCATAATATTCAGACCCTGGAATAATAATCAGTGCTGTGAGTATGTCAGTACAGATATAGAATATTTTCATACAGTTACCTATACTTTTATATTTCTTATATGTACATTTACATATAATTCTACATATATATGTTCATAAGAAATACATTTTAAGAAAGATTTTCATGATTTTCTCCTTAGTTCATAGAAATCTTATTGCTTTGTAAACAAGGAAGTCTTTCCATAACCAACTTTCCCTTCTAGAAAATAATCCTCCTCATTCTTTTATTAAATATATTATTTTATAGTTTATCTGCTGACTCTTTTCAGCTGTGAAATGAATGTATATCTTACCATTATTATGAAGTTGTGGTTAAAAATGTTTTAGTATGGTCTTAATTTACAAATGGAATTCTAAGATAACTCCTAATTTTGATAGAGGATGATGAACTAACATCAGTTATAAGGAAACAGAAATTGTCATTGGGGAGTTATTTGATGAAGTCTGGCAAATCTGTTGAAATTGGGATCTATCAAAAGGAGGCAGAGAAAGTAAAGGGGAAGAAGAGAGAGAAGCAAAGTGTCAAGAAAGAGAAGAAAGTGGAAGGGGCAAAGTGTTGGGAGGAATGAAAATGTAGAGGAAGAAGGAAAACAAGAAGAAATAAATTTTCTACTTTCTGACTTGATTGAAATATGTTTAAAGCATTTAATTCAAAATGATTTATGATAAAAATTCTCTAGTGTGCTCATAAGGAATCTAATAAACTTGTATATGTCTTTTATCCTCATTAGCCCTAAATATCTTCCATTGGTGAAAACACAGAGAACATACATCTCTTTTAAAAGTTATGGCCTTTCGGTCCAAGGCATGTGAAAGTCAGCAGGCACATTACAAACATGTTAGAAATGGGGGAGTCATCCTATTCTGTGACTACATACCCATATTGTCCCGGTTTCAGATACTTAGGGTCTTCTAACTCAGAAATGACACCAGTCCCATCCATGTTATTAACCACAATCTGTTTTCATTTAACTTCCTATTGACTTCCAGATTTCATTTTCTTGGAGGCTATTTTGTTTTTAATAGAAAGTTAATGTCAAATAGTGTATTCTCTGTTTAAGTCACATTTGGCTGAATGAGCATTTTTGTTGTTGTTGTTCTGTTCTGTTTTGCTTTGTTTTGTTTTTTCAAAACAGGGTTTCTCTGTGTAACAGCTCTGGCTGTCCTGAAACTCACTCTGTAGACCAGGTTGGCCTTAAACTCACAGAGATCCATCCACTTCTGCCTCCCAAGTGTTGAAATTAAAGGCGTGTGTCACCACTGCTCAGTTTTTTGTTTTTTTTTTATGTTCTTGGGTATTTTCCATGTATGTATGTCTGTGCAGCTCTTGTGTGCCTAGAAGGCCAGAAGAGGACATTGGATACTTTGGAATTAGAGTTACAGATGATTATAAACTGTCATATGCGTGCTGAGAATTAAAATCAGGTCCTCTGTTCTGGAAGAGCAGCCAGTGCTTTTAACCATTGAGTCCTCTTTCCAATCCCCAAATGAACTTTAAAAATGGATCTTTTTCTTTCTGAATACTAGGCCTCCTGATTCACTGTAATTGGGTAGGATATTTGTTTCCAACAGTCATAACTTTTTCTTTATCACAGGTGGCTAAATGTCTTACTTTTCACTGGATTTTTATATGCAATTAACTCTTGTTATTGTGAAGCAATGTAGACAGTTTTATTAGAACTAGTATTACTACTTCTACTTTTTACTAAATTATCTATTCATGCATTCATTAATCATATAATTATTAAGATTCACTAAAGAGCTATTATTCTAATATTTTAAATTTATATAGAAGTTTATTTTCCTATCATGTAGCTCCTAAAGATTCTTTTTAAAAAATTCACATTTACTTTAAGTATGTGGTATTGATTTGATTATAGTATATTCCTCATTCATATCACATTATTTTTAATGTTTCTGTCACCATTCATAACTGTTTACTTAATGATAAAATTACACAAATGTGATATGATAAAATTCAATAAAGAAAAAATTAAGAATACTTTAATATGCTTATGTGCTCAGCTTCATACCTATTTTTAGCCTCACCTGACTTTGTTTCTTTTCTCTTTTTTCTTTTCATTTCATATATAGTTTTTATCACATCCTTACAAAGTATGGTTCTTTTCCATTGTGTTTCATCTTCTAAAAACTATGTCAAAAATCTACTTTGAAAATGTTAATTACTACATTTACTAAAATAGTTCTACATTTTACATAGTTATATTTCACTTGCATTTCAGAACAATATTTCATTGTTTTGTCAATGGCCATTTCATTAGCATACATTTCTTCTTATGAACTTGTACAAGAATTAATCTGTGTAAATAAATGAAAGTAAAGTTTCTAGGACACAATATGTATGAATGCTAGAGGGAATGTCATATTCAAAAGCCAAGATCTTTTCCAATATTAGTGAGTTACATCATGTCCATCAGGAGAGTTGAAAAAGTCCTTTTAATTCATATCCTCTGATATTCACACAATCTAATACTGTATATTTTCCTTTAGATTAATTTGGAACTGAACTAAATGGAGGAAGTAAACCAGTCTGAGGTGTCTGAATTCATTATTCTTGGGCTTTGTGACTCTTGGGAGCTCCAGGCCTTCTTCTTAGTGATATTTTCCTCACTTTATTTAATCACCATTTTGGGCAACATATTTATTGTACTCATTATCATCATTGACCTTCATCTTCATTCCCCTATGTACTTTCTGTTGGCCAATCTTTCATTCATTGACTTCTGTCTTTCCTCAGTCACCACACCTAAGATGATCACAGACTTCCTCAAGGAAAAAAAGACTATCTCCTTTGGAGGGTGCATGTGTCAGATTTTCTTTGGACACTTCTTTGGAGGGGGTGAGATGGTACTGCTTGTGTCAATGGCTTATGACCGTTATGTAGCCATCTGTAAGCCACTCCATTACTCCAGCATCATGAACAGACATATGTGCATTGGGTTAGTGATGACATCATGGATCATTGGCTTTGTGCATTCAATCAGCCAACTGGTTATAATTATAAATCTGCCCTTCTGTGGATCCCGGGAATTGGACAGTTTTTTCTGTGATATTCCTTTGGTCCTCAAGTTAGCCTGCATGGACATCTATGTTCTAGAAATTTTGATAAATGGTGACAGTGGGGTACTAGCAGCTCTATGCTTCATTCTGTTGCTGATCTCCTACTCTCATATCCTGATTACTGTCTGCCGTCACTCTAAGGATGGGGCATCCAAAGCTCTCTCTACTTGCACTGCTCACATCACAGTGGTGATATTATTTTTTGGGCCGTGTATCTTCATCTATCTGTGGCCAGTCAACATCACTTGGGTGGACAAGTTTCTTGCTGTGTTTTATGCAGTCATCACACCTCTCCTGAATCCTGCCATCTACACACTGAGAAATAAGGATATTAAAAATGCTATGAAGAGATTACAATGCTAGTATATGGATTTCAGTAGGTATTTTAGAATTTTTACATTATTAGAATGTTAACTTATAGGGTCCTAAACTAATCGCACTGGTCTAATTAATCTTCTTGACTATAAACATTCTCCAATTCATGGATGTTGTATATAATGCTAATTAAAAGATCTATGTCACTTCAGTTTTACAAATTTCATTGATCATTAGGTAGAAAATAACCTGTTTATAGGATGGTACTAATCTTTTAAATTATGATTTTGGTTATTTCTAGTGAAAGTGCATGTTAATGAAAAATTAGCAGTTCCTATTACAGTTGCTGCTGCTACTTCAGTCTTCATTATCCCATCATAAAATCAGTTATCAAAGCATGTGGCACAAATCTCTAACTACCTCCCCTATTAAGCCACCAGATTGAACCTCTGAGTCTTTTCTTGCCTAGAGTATTCCTAAGTCTGGATAGGAGAATATACCCAGTCATGATTGTAATTGTCTCCTTTGGTTCTGAAGTCTCCTTGGAATTATTTATTTATTTATTTACTTATTCATTCATTTATTCATCTATTTCTTTCTTTCTTTCTTCCTCTATCTATCTATCTATCTATCTATCTATCTATCTATCTATCTATCTATCTATCTTGGTTTTTCTAGACAGGGTTTCTCTGTGTAGCTTTGGAGCCTTTCCTGGAACTCTAGAACTCACTCTGTAGTCCAGGCTGGCCTCGAACTCACAGAGATCCACCTGTCTCTGCCTTCTGAGTGCTGGGATTAAAAGCATGTGCCACCACTGCCCAGCTTCTTTGGAATCTGTAAAGCAGCAGAACTTTCATGAAGTCATTCTATCTGCTTTCCAGTAAAGGAATTATTCAGGAAATAATCCCTTGCTTAAGCTGCCTGGCCTAAGGGAAGGGCTTCCCAAAGACCCACTCTTGATAGTTTTAGTTATCTATCCAAAAAATTAAAGAGATATTTATAATAAATATTTAACAAAAGTTCAACACAGAAAATGATATTAGCACTTAATAGTAATCATAATATTTAATAACTATTTATTTATTTTTCATTTGGCATACTAACCTCAGTTCCCCCTCTTTCTCTTCTCCCACCTCCCACCTCCTCCCCATCCCACCCTATCCCTGTCCACTCCTCAGAAGGGGAAAGGCCTCCCTTTGTAGTCAACAACTCTTAACACAGTTCTGGAGATGGCTCAACAATTAAAGAGTGCAACCCAAATTTAGTGTCCAGAACTTACATTGTATGGCTCACAATTACCTATAACTCCAATTCTAGGAGATTTAACACCTCTGAACTACACGAGCACCTATATTTACATATTCATGTATACAAATACACACACACACACACACACACACACACACACACACACACACAAATAAATAAATAAAAATTTAAAAAATGAGGCCGGGCAGTGGTGGCACACACCTTTAATCCCAGCATTCGGGAGGCAGAGCTAGGTGGATCTCTGTGAGTTCCAGGCCAGCCTGGACTATAGAGTGAGTTCTACCAAGTGAGTTCCAGGAAAGGCGCAAAGCTACACAGAGAAACTCTGTCTTGAAAAAGAAAAAAAAAAAAAAAAAGAAAGATGGCTAACAGCATTGAGATACTGCCCCCATGTTCCAAGGAGGGTTGTACATCTCTGATCTGTCCAGTATTGTGCCTTCTGCAGGCCAGAAGTCTCCAGTCCTTTATAACATGATCTGTAGATGAATTTCTAAATGGTCTTATTAAATAAAAAATATGGAGCCAGATATAGGGGTGAAAGGCCTGAGAGAGATTCAGGGAAATAAGGAAAGCCACAGCTAAACTTACCTCACCAACTCTGCAGCTTCCAAATGCAAGGTACTTCTTGTCTACCCAAGGCCTACATGCCTTGCTGTTCTGCCATCTGCTTGCTCTGTCCAGCTACATCATTTCCTCTTCCTGCCTAGGTCTGTCACTTTCTGTCTGTACAGATCTCCAGACCTCCATGGTTAATTAGTGTTGGAATTTAAGGCATGTGCCACCACACCTGGTTCTGTTTCCAGTGTGGCCTTGAACTCACAGAGATCCAGGCAGATTCCTGCCTGCCAAGTGATAGGATTAAAGGTATGTGCTACCGTTGTGTGACTTCTTTGTTTACTTATAATGGCTGTTCCTATTCCTCTGATCTCCAGGCAAATTGTATTTATTAAAATGCAAATAAAATATCACCACATTTCAGCACAAATAAAATACCACCACAATGATCATTGTCCTAATGACTTCTGGTTTTCATTTATGGAGCTTGATAAGAGATGTAATGGAGTTCTCTGTGTAGATTGCTGTGAAGGTGGATTGCTATCCAACCAAATCCATGAACTCATCTCAGATCCTGAGTGGACCATGGAATTTTTCCTATAGACAGGAATATATTCAAGTGCTAATATCAGGGGATCAACTGTGTTCTTATCCAACTGTACTCTTTAATTGTACTCTTTCTTTTAATTTAACTCTCTAACAATTATACTCTTATCTAAGAGTAAGTAAATAAGCTTGCTTTGGACTGAAGATTCAGTTGCCTCAATCAGAAAGCTGACTTCAACTTACAAAATATTTTTCACTATTTACTTTTGTACTTTTCCAATCATATGTGCTGCTTTAAGCTTTTAGTCACTTTTTATTAGTTTCCAGGGTTGGTTGAAGAATTGAAGAAAGTCTACATTTTATTCCTTAAAGTATTTAATTAGAATTTTTGAGATCATACTACAACTATATCCTTTCTCTCCTCTCTTCATTTCCCTCCAACCCTTCAGAGGTACCCAACATTCTTGTTTTCTTTCAAACTGATGGTCTTGTTTTCTTTACTTATTATCACAATACACACACACACACACACACACACACACACACACACACACACTTCTAAATATATAAATACAACCTGCTTAGTTCATTGACTACTTGTTACTACTTGTATGCTTATGTTTTCCAGACTGACGATCTTTGGTTGGATAACCGATGAGTATGCCCTTTCATGGAGAAGACTGTTTCTTCAGTTCTCAGTATTCCTTAGCTGTTCTTTGTCTAGGGTTGACACTTCATGTGCTTCCCCCTTCCATATTAGCATGTCTATTTCTGTTGTTCTTATTTGGGTCCAGTTTGTCAGCATTTTGGTAAGATTTAATTGAGTGCAGATTCTTTGAAATTAAAAAAGCAAGACATGGTACAGAGATGCAATCTCAGAAAACTTCCTGTTCCTCTGCTCTTACAGTCTTCATGTTTCCTCTTCTGCTATTATACCTGAGCACTAGTTGCAGGAGTTATATTGTTGATGTATCAGCTGGGAATGGGTTTCCCAACACTGTGTTTGGCCAGTTGTTTTCTGTAATGGTCTTTATCTGTTGCAAAGAGAAAATTTCTTGATGAAGGTTAAAACTATACTTCTCTATGTTTAGAAGGATAAATATTTAGAGAATATTCAAGGATTATGCTGTTTTAATAAAGTAGTGGTTGTATGTTCCCCCCAAGATCCATGAAATCACAAACCCTGGGTAATTTTCTAGGTTTCCAGTACCAGATGTGATTTCCCTCTTGTTGAAGGGGCCTTAGGTTGATTAAAGAAGAATTGGTTACTCCCCAGGTAAGTGTGCCATTATTGTGCCCTTAGGATTATTATACCATGCTGGTTGTTATAGTTTGTAGTGTGGTACTATTGATTGCTTCCTTCCTATGGATGTTTACACGACTTTTTGCCTTTTGGTATGATGAGTGCTGGTCCTCAGTGTAGCCAGAAGGTTTCTCCAGTCTCTCCCGGCCCCAAGGTCCCACAGCCATTTATAAAATACTCATTAAGAAGCTTAATATTAATTACAAATTCCATGGACTATGGCAAGCTTCTTGCTAGCTAGATCTTAAAACTTGACCCATTTCTATTAATCTATAAGTTGCCACATGGGCAGCCATGGATGACTTACCAATAATTTCACATCTTGATTCTCCTGATGGTGCTGGCATCTCTCTCCCCTCAGCCTTTCTTCTTTCTCTCATTCTTTCTTCAATTTCCTGCCTAGATGCAATCTGACTTGCCATAGTCCAAATGACTTTATTTATCAACCAATCAGAGCAACACATATTCATAGCATACAGAAAGGCATCCCACAGGACTTCTTGTTTGTCTAATCAAAAAGGAAGGTTTTAACTTTAACATAGTAAAATTACATATAATAGAACAGTTACCAAGCAAGAATTATAGTTGCAATATCTAGTCTATTTGTATTTGGCAAAATTGAAGAAAATATTCTATCTATCCTATATTTGTGAGTGTAAAGTTTTATATATAATTTATCTTTTATCATGTCTAAGGAAAACCATAACTATAACTATCTAGTCTTCAACTACATCAAAGACCCCAGAAGGATATAATATTACCCAAGTAAACAGGAAATGTATTGTAAGCAACTTCCAAAATTCTGGAAATAACAGAGACAGCTGCCTGCTGGGACAGTCATCCAAAGTTCCTCTGAAACATTAGGGCATCCATCTTCAGCCAATAGGTCTAGAGTATTTGAGTGGCTTCTCTCTGTGTCCTGTAGAATATTTGGCAGTCTCCTCTGCAAAGCAGGAACCTGAAGAACCATTTTGCCCCACTTTGGCAAATCCAGTGGTCATTTTCCTATGGGTCCTGTATGTCCTGTTTATACAACATATTATCAGCAGTTCAAACAAGAGCAGTCTCTTGTCCAAATAGCTATTTTTGCCAAGAAGAATATAAACTCCATAAAGAGTGTCTTTGATGCCCATCCTCCTCTCAGAAGTAAATCGATGCTGCTGGGAGCAGACATGTCTCATTGTTTAAAAAGTTTTTAAAACATTTTAAATGCCACATTCTGTAGATCTTTGAAGTGTTTGAAGATTACCTATTTATCTGAAATATATCTTTGTATACCTAAAAAAGAACTAATATGATTATAAGGTTGATTATCATAGGTGATTAACTATTAATCTGTATTTCTTAAGTATATATTGCAATTCAAATGAACTGCACAAACATACTTTAAACAAGCATAGAAATATACATACAGTATAACAAAATTAACTTTAAATTCTTATCAATAAACTAAAATCCATGACAATGTAAAACATTTTAAACAAGTTGTTGCTCTTTAAATGTAGACTCAATAAGCTATCATTTCATCCTATTATATCTATATTATACATATCTATATCATATCCTCTTTTCTTCTTTTAGAAAGAGATTCATCTTACACCATTTGAGGAGATTTTCAGGTCAGTTCTAGCTCAGATCCTCTTGAATGTAGCTGGAGGCCTTTTTGTGTTCTGCTCAGTCTTGCAGGCACTCATAAAATAATCATTCAGAGGTTTAATGTCAATAATAATTGTTTGGACAATGACTTGGGCTTATTACTGGCTAACTCTTACATTTAAATTAACCCATTTCCATTAATCTAAGTACTTACACGTGGCCATGACAATATTGGTCTGCTGGTATATTCCTCCTTAGACTCCACCCTTCTCCTGTATCTCTGTTTGGATTTCTTGCCTGCCTCCATCCTACCTAGCCATAAACAAAAGCAGCTTTATTTATTAACCAATGGGAGCAATACATATTCATAGCATACAGAAAGACATCCTAGCTAGTCAGTGCAAGAGCTAGTCAGTAATAAGCCTGAGCTAATGGCCAAGCAGTTATAATTAATGTAAGCTTCTGAGTGATTATTTTATAAGTGTGCTGAGGGACTGCGGGAGCTTGGTAGGACCAAAAAAAACTTCCAACTACATTTGGCACACAATGTTGGGGAGATCAGAGGAAAAAGTCAGCCACTATATAGAAGTCAGACAATAGCAACACATGCCTTCAAGTCTATCACTTGGCAGGCAGAGATCTATCTGGATCTATGTGAGTTCAAGACCAGACTGGCAACAGAGCCAGGTGTGGTGGCACATGCCTTAAATTCCAACACTAGTTACCATGGAAGTCTGCAGGTCTGTACAAACAGACAGGAAGTGACAGAGCTGGGCAGCTACAGGAAGTGATGTAGCTGAACAGAGAGAGAGAGAGTGCCAATCAGATGGCAGAACAGCAGGCCTTATAGGCATGGGTAGACAGAAAGTAGTTCACTTTTTGAAGAAGCGGAGTTGATGAGGTAAGGTTAGCAGTGTTTTCTCCTATTTCCCTGATCTCTCAGGTTTTCACCCCTATATCTGGCTCCATGTTTTTTATTCAATAAAACCATTTAGAAATTTATCTACAATTGGTGCCCAACATGGGGCATTGGTCCACATAGACCTAAAAATGC
Organism: Onychomys torridus; assembly: GCF_903995425.1. Taxonomy (NCBI): domain Eukaryota; kingdom Metazoa; phylum Chordata; class Mammalia; order Rodentia; family Cricetidae; genus Onychomys; species Onychomys torridus. Next base: position 85,624,463 of record NC_050446.1, on the reverse strand, counting down.
TTAAAGATTCTGAATGCACAGAAGTGGAGCCACACTAGGCTTCCTAGTTTCACAGTCTCATGCCAGCAGCAGCACAGATACTCATCTCCCAACAGCTGCCTGTGAGATGGAGCTGGCTGCCAGCCGCCTTAGCTAAGCAGCATTGTGAATTCCTGCCACGGGCTTGGTGGGACCAGAGAAACCTTCCTACTACATTTGACTGCCCACATGAACTCAGAAAAAAAATGTTAAAAAGCCTTTGATAAAATCAAACACTACCCTCAGCTAAAACCCCTGAAAATATTAGAAATTGAGGAGACATACATCAATAAAATAAATGCTATATCTATATAACTTGTAACCGACATCAAGTTAAATGGAGAAAAAACACAAAGTATTTCTATAAAGCTCAGGAACAAGAGAAGGATTTCTGCTCTCTCCATGACTTCAAAATTGTTCTTGAAGTCTTACCCAGAGAAATATGTAAAAGAAATGACATGTTTCACAGAAATGGAAAAAAAATTCTAAAATTTATAAAAGCACACAAGACTCCCAATAGCCAAAGCAATCCAGAGCAAAAACAAACAATGCTGGAGGGATTACCCACCAGATTTCAAGTTATATTACAGAGGTATAATAATAAAAACAGCATGGTAGTGGCATAAAAACAGACACACAGATCTATGGAGTAAAAGAGAAGACACAAAAGTGAGTACATATGATTACAGCCACCTGATACTTCACAAAAACAGAAATTTGAGAATATACAACATCTTTAACATGTGATCCTGGGAATACACATAGAGAATAATAGAATTAGACTTATTTATTATCCTGTACAAAACAAACTCTAAATAGGTCAAAGACATCAATGGCAGGCATATTTGCTATCAGAGACATGCAAATTAAAACTACTGTTAGTTTCTATCTCATCATGGTTGGAATGGCTGTCTTCAGTAAAACATATGACAACAAATTCTGCCAAGGATGTGGAGAAAGGGAATCTTTATTGTTGGTGAGAGTGTAAACTGGTACATAAACCACAGAAAATATTGCAAAGAATTCTCAAAATAACTATAAAAGTAGCCTTTAATCCCAGCACTTGGGAGGCAGAGCCAGGCAGATCTCTGTGAGTTCAAGGCCAGCCTGGTCTACAGAGTTGAGATCCAGGACTGGCACCAAAAACTACATGGAGAAACTCTGTCTCTCAACAAACAAACAAACAAACAAACAAACAAAACTCCTAGAACTTTTATCCATACTATTTCTGATCATGTACATAAAGGATTCTTTGGAGTTAACTGCACAGCTATATTTATTTCTACTCTATTTAAAATAGCAGAAAAATAGAGTCAGCAAAGATATTCATCTTCTGGTGAATGAAAACTCTTAAATTGGTACATATACACTATGGAATTTTATTGTCATGAGGAATAAAATTATGAAATTTATAAGATAAATTTTAACACTGGAAATATTATATTAAGTGAGGAAACTCAGGCTCAAAATGAAGCCCTCACATTCTCTCTCATATGTGCACCCTAGCCTCTAAGCTTTAGATGCGTCCTTTTTTTTTTTTTTTTTTTTTTTGAAATAAGTATGTGAAGAGACTAGGAGACAGAAGGAGGCCTGTGAGAAAGACTTTGTAAGGGTGGTAGGACATAGAATGCATATGATATGGAAGTGGGAAGGGGAACACTGAGAGTAGGATGATTTCAACAGTGAGGAAGGGTGGGGATTAGTGGGGAGAAGTGGAGTTGGAGAGAGGGTCGACCAACCTAATGATGTTTGACAAAGCTGATACTTCAAAAGCTAATGAAAAAAATGACATAATTAGATCTTGGTAAGAGGCAACCTGTGCGAGTAAATAAAGGTGTTTACAGAAGTCTTCAGGTATTGGAATGAAAATTCCAGTGCCAGGTGTAGCATATTTCTTTGTGAGTTATTGGTCAGGAAGTCTTCATAAGCCCCCATAATAATATAGTTGTTGGTTGGTCACTATTACTAGACAGAAAAAAATTGCTGAAGATACCACATGCCTTTGTCAGGACATAGAGAAACTAATCTGGGACTGGGCTGGAAGTTTCCTCCCTGCTAGTTACTCCCTTGTAATACCGGAGTATTTTATGTAGTTTCTTGGGAGATTATCATTAGTCATCTTACTCAGCTTTGTACTGTGTGCACAACAATATCATTCTTCAGAGATATAGCTCACTTATACTATAGTGAAAAGTCTGTTCTGGGTGTAATTAACCACTTTATGGTTGTATTTGATGCTTGATAAGTAAGGCAAAATTTATATATGTTTCTTTAATCCTGATAAAAGGCCCATGTGTGGGGAAGTTTATAGGTCCTATGAGGAAAACAGCTGGTTCTAGCAAATGGACATGATATGCCTGTCAGATTGCCTTTTAAATAATTATGTTTATGCATATAGAACAATGTATACTTTCAGCTTATGTTAGAGGAGCTAATTTTTGCAATGAGCAGTGGTGAATGCATAGATGCATAGCTGGTAAAATACTGAGAAGAAAATGAGTGTGATTGACCAGTGGTATAAAGGCATGTACATAACTTCCTCCAAGGCCATTAAAGAATCAGGATCCATGAAAAAATAAGGGGGGAATGAATGTAATAAGTTGATAAAGGGTAGAGGTGTGTGAAATATTGACATCTGGGAATGACAGGGTTGTTACACTCAAACTCACAACAGCTACAATTATCTTTATAAGAACTCTACTTGACTGGACCCATCAAAATCTAGTCATACAAGTTGGTCTTCATAGAGGGGTCACCACTTCCTGAAGATTTATACTATGACAAGTACAGATCAGGAAGGGTCTAACATTTTCTTCAGTGGTGTCGCCACTGACAAAATGGTCTGCTCCTATAAACAACCCTAGTAAAACCCATTGGGTCACAAAAGAAGTCATGAAAGTAGAAGCTAGTTGGGAAGATAAAGGGGGATTAGGAGGTGTGATAGTTTGGCAAGAGACCACAGTAGGGAATGAATGCAATTTATTCACATGTATTAAAATGAAAACTCACTGTTATGTATAATTAATATACACTAATAAAACATTAAAAATAACATTGGCAAGATGATAGAGAAAAGTGAATTATTCGATACTGTTAGCCAGAATTTTCATTAGTACAGCCGTAATAGAAAACATTAAGGATCTTCCTCAGAAAATTAATTCATGAAATAATTTGGCTATACACATCCACAAAGATATTTGGATTCGCATGTTTATTAAAGTTGAAAAAAAACGTACTTTCATTGGTGAATGAAGAAATTCTTCTTTGTGGCTAGAGCAATGACTCAGTGGTTAAGAGCACTGAATGTTGTAGAAGACGTAGGTTTGGTTTCCAGTACCACACACTGGTTCCCATGCATCAGTAACTCCAGTTCCAGAGGATCTGATGCCATCTTCTGGCATCCGCAGGCACTGCATCCATGCAATGACTGGTGTATCCAAGACACTGGAAAAACACTTATATATAAAATAAAAATAAACTAATCTTTAAAAAAAGTTGATTTCTGTAAAAAGGGATTTTAATCTCCCATAAAGATTAGGATTCTATGTCATTTACAGCATCATAGATAAATCTTGAGGTGATTCTATTAACTTAAAGAATCAGAAAGAAAAATATAGTTGTACATGATATTTACTATTTGAACATATTTAACTCACTCTAAGTGACGTGTTCAAAGGTGTTATTCAGGACATTTCCTAAAATGCAGAAACTGATCACTTAGTCTCTTCATTGCCACCTTCATGTCTTTGTTCCTCAGTGTGTAAATTGCTGGGTTCAGGATGGGTGTAATCATGAAGTCCAGAATGGCAAGAAATTTATCCACTGGGAAAGTAGGAAATGGCCACATGTACACGAAGATGCATGGTCCAAAGAACAAAACCACCACAGAGATGTGAGCAGAAAGTGTAGAGAGGGCCTTAGACAAATCACCTGATGAATGTTTCCATACAGTGAACAGGATAAGAATGTAGGAAACAATCAATAAAAAGAAGGTGCCAATAGAAATGATGCCACTGTTGGCAGCAACCATGAATTCCATTCTGTAGGTGTCTATGCAGGCCAGTTTGATGAACCTAGGAAGATCACAGTAAAAACTATCGATCTTATTAGGACCACAAAATCTCAAATGGACAACAAAAGCTAACTGGGCCACTGAATGCAAGAACCCAATAATCCAAGCACTAGAAAGAAGCAAAAGGCAAGTCCGTGGGCTCATGATGGTCAGGTAGTGGAGGGGCTTGCATATGGCCACATATCTGTCCCATGCCATGGCTATCAGCAACACCATCTCAGATCCCCCTAAGACATGAAGGACAAATATCTGGAAGACACAGGCCTGGAATGAGATGGTATTGTGCCCAGAGTACAGGTCAGAAATCATTTTGGGGACAGTTAAAGTAGAAAGACATAAGTCAATGAACGAGAGGTTTCCCAAAAGAAAGTACATAGGGGAATGTAAATGTGGGTCAAAGGCCACTGTAAGCACAACAAGGGTGTTTCCCAGCAAAATGGCTACATAAAGCACCATAGAGAAGGCAAGGAAGAAATGTTGTATTGGTCTAGATGTTGAAAGTCCCAGAAACACAAATTCAGACACCTCTGTGTAATTTGTTTCATTCATTAATCTTTGTTTTATTTCCTGAAATAAACAGGAAAAATAAAAAAATTATAAAGGAATGTACTATAATTTTAAAAGAAGCAAGTGCTGATATTAGTTAAAAATCTTCAATCTCATGTATAAATGTCCTTGGAAAACATATTTGCTCATTCATTTAACAAGTGTTCAACAACTGGGCTGATAAGTATGTAGAAGTGCATTATGCAGTTACTATATTATATGCAATAAACACAGACTCTGTCTTCATACAGCGTTCTGTCTAGATGTGAAATGAGAAATGAAATGAGTAATAACCTTATGTGTGCTATTATGAGTAAGTTGTATCGACATGAATAAGAAGCTGAGTGATATATTAGCTCACACACCACTCTGGAAAGTGTCTATTTTTTTTTTTTTTTTGAGCTGAGCATCGAACCCAGGGCCTTGCGCTTGCTAGGCAAGTGCTCTACCACTGAGTTAAATCCCCAACCCTGGAAATAAAGAATCAATAATGTTAGATGAGTGAGTGAGTGAGAGCTATTTACAGGTTGAAAATTATTTAGAAATACCAGGAGTATAACATAACCAAAAACTCAGCAACAAGTAAGTAATCAGTAAGTTTCTGATTCAGATATTTCACGTTTGTGTTAATAAATAGGTCTACAAACATTCATGAGGATTTAAGGGAGTTGTGTTAACACTTTAAGAATAATTAGTAGCCATAGTATGAAGAAAGTAGTGGAAGGATGTATGAGAAGGAAATCACAGATCAACTGTAAGTTTATCAAGGAATGATGTGAAACAGATCTAAAAGGAAGAAATTTCTCATAAAATGGTGCCAGATTAACAAACTTAGGAGGAAAAAAGAATGACTTTTGGGAGTACAATGTGTTTAATTTCTAGGTTAATACATTTAAAAAATATAATACACATATTTTTAATTGTGTGGAAAGACCATAGTAAGAATGGACCTACAGGACAATGTTTACTGAAGAATGGGTGCTCTTTCATTCTAAAATTTAAATATTCTATCCAAGCCTTTATATTAAGATGAATTTAAGAGGATAAATATTAAAATATAGATAAAATGAAATTTATAGCAAATAGATAAAGGCTATGGATGAATTAGGAAGTCCATATAATCAGTATTGAACTAGACTCATACCACATGTAATGAAAGATGTGTAAATTTAAAATCTTAAGATTACTATTTTGTATGCAGAAAACTGTGAACATAAGTGAAAATATCACAAGTGGAACTCTGAGGACAGACATTTTTTTTCACTGAAACTCAAAATATGAAATCATGCATCAGCTAAAGCAAGATAGTCTTAGACTAATATTCCACTATATGAAACTTTAAGGAGATGTCATACCATGTGCTGTTGGGTAAATATTATATCATCAACTACTTTTAAAAATAATGTAACTTGAATAAAAAATAGACTAGTCATAATATATTCAGGTGAGTAAAGCTTTAATTTCTTCACAGAAAATAATATAAAAGCAAACATGCTTGTAACATATTCTGATTTGTAAGAAAATAAAAATAACTTAGAAAACATTTTTAAAATTAACACTAGAATGCCAAAAGAAAACAGAAGTAAATGTTATTGGTTTTAAGCTAGTATTTACTTATTTCTTGTATATAGTAAATTATAATTTCAGTATATTTAAATATAGTCAAAGATCAATTTCAATGTGCCCCATTTAAAATTTTAATTTATTCTTCCTTGTAATATTTTGTTAAACTCTTGTATTTTTAAAACTATTTCCTCCTTTATAAAACAATACTTTATGAAGACTGAACTGAACACCATGCATTCAAGCTCCTTCTTGGTCCTGTACCACTGGCTTTCCATGTTGCCACTCAGCAGCATGCCAGGCTCCCAAGCTTATCACTCCAACAACATAGTACAAGTTTCTTGTCTACATAATCTAAACAATGATATGGGACTTTGTAGGTTGCACAAGACTAGGTAGGCATCCTATGTTTTACAGATGTGATGTGATATTATATTATAGCTGAAAGGAAACATTGTAGTGTCAATGCTAGCAGGTCCAAACACAAGGTCACTGTATGGTAAGAATTATATTAGTAACATCTAGGATGAAACAGAGCGGGACTTAGGTTGAGCAAATTATACAAGGGTTACTTGATTTATTGTAATCCTTCTTTAATAAGTTCAATGACTTTTGCTAAGTTCACAATCCTCAAGCCACACAGACTATCTCCCATTCAAACATGTAAATTTCTCTTATAATTCAAAAGTGCTTCCCAATTTTCTTCAATCACTTGAATAATCCTGTTTGTTTTCTTGCTTGCTATTTTTGAATTACTACAGGCCTGTATTTGTGCAGACTTTTTCTTATCCACATGCCAACTTCATGCCTCATCTTTGTCAGGACAGTTTCTTCTCCCTTTGCAGCCTGTGATAGACCTAGACCTTTGAGTTCTTGTATTATTTTATACAGCCATCCATCATAAGACTGTTGACAATCGTGGGTGACATTTGACTATCTTACTGGTTGTTCTTTGCATGTCCATAAAGACAGTACCTTAGTCACAAATTGCAGCCCACACATTTATCCAATAATCATTCAAAATTATTCAGACACATGGATGATTAGATAGCTCATCTAGTTTCTTGGCTCACAATATTTTATTCTATTTTGTTCATGCCTATGCAACTGCAAACATACATTGCCAATTAGAGTATGTTGGGCACTTCATGGGATGAATCAGTTCCTAGTCACCTGCTTGTCACCAAGTATAGAAATTGAGTTTAACAAATTAGAGGGAAAATTATCCAAGGAATAGTCTGACTCTATTGATATTTGAAGAGTGCATGAATAGATTATTATTTTTTAAACAAAATAATTTATAGAGAAGACTTCCAATGGTAGCAAATCCTACAGAATAATCAACATGAAAAGAAGATTTGACATGAGTGTGTATTTGTTGAAATCTACTCTGCAGTTACTGGGGACTGTATTCAGGGTCCCCTGTCTAATCCAAATCTTTGTGAGCTTGGGGTGTGTAGCCAGTTTAGGGGCACTTTTGAACAGAAATGCTGACATGCCCTTATGATTTCTGCTATGTTCTTTGTTGGCTAAATATTCTTTCTTAGATATTTATATCCTCACTTCTTCCTTGGTAAATGTACTCCATTCATTTGTGATTCAACTCTGTCCAGAAAAGTTTGCAAAACTCACATTGCAATGTAGCTCAGGTGTGCTTCTCCTGGTATCTTTAATTCTTCTTAAAGAATGGCAGCAGTGAGAACTGAGGATATTATTTGTGGCAATTATCTTATGCTATTTCTCATTTATTATGGATGAAGTAATTTGGCTCAAGCTTTAAATTTCACTGTATTTGCTATGGTTTCATCTATATGTCCTTCTCTGGGTACCTACAGTTGTTATCTCAGTGGGTATTTCTTTTAGAGTTTGTTTATATCACTGAGTATTTCTACATAAGAAATTATTTTTCCAACAAAGATTAAATAGTTTTAAAACTAAATATAAAATGTACTACTAACCAATTGTTTGGAATCATCAATCATGGCTGTTTCACTAATCATGTTAATTCAAATATAATTGAAATGTAAATGAAGGAACACAAATTTTGTCTTTCCTAGGTTCTATAGTGAGTCTTTGATATTGCCCATTTCTGTTTTGAGTAATGATTAGAATTATAGAACTTATGATATTTTCAACTCTGTACTATCACAAATTTGTTAAAATAACTTTAAATACTTACTTAATAAGTGTTTATAACATCTTTCCAATAGAGAAAGTCACTACAAATTGATGTTATTATTAAAGTGACCCATTTGAAACTATCACCTCTTATCCCTGATGAAATTTATGAAGTTATTGTGTAATGTGTTTTTAGATATTATTGTCCAATAATTGTGTTTATATATTTTTTAGAAGCATTAGTCAAAAGGTTTATTTTCAATGTTTTATTATCAGAAAAATGTGATTTACCCACTAATAGGTAATAGACTACTCATATCCTTAAGGTTTTTATAAGTATAAGATAAAATAGAAGGAAAAAAAGTATAAATATCAATATCTTCAATTGTGTTAAAAAACAATACTTAATCATATGTAAGAAATTTATATGATGCATTTGGTTTTAATTTAAAACATAATCTTATCCAACTTGCCTCTGTGACCTACCAGAAAAACTTTAATGCCATATGAAAACCAATCCATCTGTGAAAAATAGGCAATTTCTAATAATCTTATAGTCACTGTTCTATGAACTACAAATTACTTTTCTGTAACTAAGTGTAGAGGCTTTAAAGGCACTGAAGTATAATTGACACTCTAAATGTGTATTGCTAGAAAGTAAGGCACATTTGTGTTGCAAAGGCATCCTTGGTAAAGTTAAAAATGATGGCTCTCATTCTCTACTCCTGCATAGTCTCATCCAGGAACTGTAAGACTTGGGATTCCTAAAGTGTAACACTTTGGTTACTATCCTATTATGTGAGACACATAAGACAAAACCTGTAATAGAAACTGAAGTATTTTGTAAGATTCCCTTGAATAAATATGAGAAACTGAATAGATTAATCTAACCCAACAGTGTAGGCAGTAAAAGAAAAAAAATTCACTAGTGAATTTAACACATTTATTAATATCCTTCAGACACAGTTTAAAAAAAATCACTTAATAGAGTAATGTATGTCTCATAATGTATGAAAACTCAGCATTTAAAAGACATTTAATAAATGATGGTGAATGGGCCAAGAGAGAGAATGGTTATCCTTCTGATACCTCAAAAGCCCACCCACTTCTCTTTTTTCTTACTTACCTGATCAGAAAAATGAAGAAGAAAATGTATGTTAGTAAGCAATATTTTCAGCTGTTTTTAACTTTTTTTTGCTAGTTCCTGTGAGTACTTCTGTTACATAACTAGGAAGTTAGATCACCACAGCACAAAAACCAGCTCTCAGTGACCACTTGATACTGGTGTCCTAATAGTCCTCAGTCCATTCATCCTGGGAATTCTGCATTGGAATCCCCATGGTAGAAAGAGCAAGCTAATACTAAATCTTTAATTAAAGAATAAGTTTAAAGGTCAAGGAACCAGCCATGTATTAAATCACAAACAATAATTTCTTTAAGGAAAATCACTATTCCCAGGCAGTAGACTGTCTTTAAGTTACTTCCTTCCTCAGCTAATATCAGTGGAAGGGTTGTAGATATGAGCATATCAAGTAGACAGTTTATGCCATTGCTATAACACACAGATAGGATAAAAAAAAAGTTGGCTTAGAACTTGTAGGCAAATAATCAGGAATGGCATAGTTGACTTATATGATGGATCTCTTACTAATTTGATTTATTAATTTAGAAATTTCCATGGGGGTGTAGTTGACATTTCCATTAACAGTGTGTAAGGGTTCCCTTTTAGTCATCCTACATCCTAGCAATGTTTATTCTTTTCTTAATGACTACCATTATGGCTGGGGTGAAATGGAATCTCAATGTATTTTTAATTTTTCTTACTCTGATGGATAGTGAAGTCAAACACACCTTCATGTTGAAAAGACATTGTACTTCATATTTTGAGAACTTTATTCTTTACATTAGACCATGTATTCATTGTATTGTTAATCTCATCCTAGATACATGGCTAGTAAATGTATATGCCTATCCTGTGGGCGCTTTCTTTACTTGTTTATTTGTTTTCTTTCATATGTGCAAGCCTTTAAAATTTATAAGATCTATTTTCTCAATTATTGGTATTATTTCCTGAGCAAGTAGGTAGAGGATATATTCATAAATTCCATGCCTGTGCTTATATAGTGGTTTTCCTACATTTTCTCCAAAAGTTTTAGCTGTGAAACTAAGGTATGCTATGAGTTTACTGTTGACTTAAGAATCTAGTTTATTATTCTATATGTGGAAATATTGTTTTCCTAGCAATATTTGCTAAAGAGGCTACTTCTTGTGCAAAGTGTAATTTTGGTAAAAATAAGCTAACTATAATAGCATTTGTAGGGAGTCTTTATTTGTGCTGCCCACTAGCTCCCAAACTACCCCACAGAGACTTATTATTAATTATGAAAGCTCAGCCAATTGCTTAGGCTTGTTTCTACTAGTTCTTATAATATAAAATATAAATTATATTATATATTAGAATATATATAACAAATATAACCCATTTCTACTAATTTATGTGCTTCCATGTGGTTCGTGGCTGTTACCTCTCGTCCTGTATGTCTTGCTTGTTCTTCATCCCTTGTCATCTCACCCTTCTTCTTCCCAGTATTCTCTCTGCCCCTAAAATCTTGCCTAGCTATTGGATTTTAGCTTTTTTATTAAACCAATCCAAGTGATGCTTCTTCACTGTGTACAAAAAGATTATTTCACAACAGGCATTCCTGACCATGTTTAACACACATATTTCAATACGAGGTTTACACACCACAGGTTGAATGAATGGATAAAGAAACAAAAATCAATCTATCTGTTGTCTATAAGAAACTTATCTTAACATTAAAGATAGGCACTTCCTTAGAATAAAAGGATGGACAAAAATACTCTAGTGAAATGAAATGAGGACACAATCAGGCATTGTCATCCTAGTATTTGCTACAATAAACTTAAAAGAAAAACTAATAAGGAGAGTTACAAAGGATGCTCAAGTCTAACCATTGGTACAGTTAACCAAAAAGACATTACTATCCTAAATATATGTGTACCAAATTCTGAGGTATGTAATTTTGTTAAAAATATACTACTGCCTTTAAAGACACAGATTAACATAAATCTACTAAATGTAAATAATTTCAGTACTCTGCTTTCTCCCAAAAACAAGTCATCTGAACAAAAAGCAACCAAACAAACAAAAAACTAAATCAACAACAAAAGCATCTAGAGAAACATCAAAATTAATTTAAATCATACATCAGAGACTCTTAGCAGATATCTACAGAATATTTCAACCAAACACCAAAGAATACACATTCTATTCAGTAACACCTGGTTTCTTTTCTAAAATAGATCATATTATGGGACGTGAGATAAATCTTTACAAATTCAAAAAGATTGAAATCACTTCTTGCATCCTATCTGACCACAAGAGAATAAAACTTAAAATTGATAGCATAATTTCTAAAGTTTGTTCAAATGACTCTGACATTACTATATTGAATTTGTAGAGCTGTTTATCTTGATTCTCTTCTGTTGTAAAATATTCCACTTTTAACTTGACGGCATATAACTTTGTTTCAGCCATCTGAATAATGAGGTAAAAGCCACATGGGAGCTTACTTACATTTCCAGATTCTTGAACAATGGTACTTAATGTGCATTCTTGAATATTATTTCTCTTTCAAATAAAAATTTTCCTATTACTAATTTTACTTAATACTCTCCAATCTTCATATTGGAAATACTTCCAGATTTACATATGTAAAATGACTTAATCTAATAACTTCAAGCTTTTCCATTGCATATATGCAACAGTTATGTAGCTAATAGGTTTCTACTATACAACATTAATAATATTCATGATATAGGATATATAATAAATGTTACTTATGCACAAAACTTAAGTTGGCATTAGTTTTCTAGAAATCAACTTGGGATAATCAATCTACAAACCAATACAATGTTTCCTCTTTGCATTTTCTACAATATCATATGCAACAATTTTTCTAGTAAATTTCTCAGTTGTGCTTACAGTTGTCTTTGACCCTCACTTACATTCACCATGTACTTCCTTTTAGCTAATCTTTCATTTGTTGACTAATGTACCTCTACCTCAACTGTTCCTAAATTGATTTCTGATCTGTACTCCAGTCATAATACCATTTCATTCCAGGGCTGTATCCTTCAGAAGTTTGTCCTTCATATCCTGGGGGTATGTGAGATGGTGTTGCTGGTAGCCATGGCCTGGGACAGATATGTGGTTATATGCAAGCCCCCCCCACTACCTGATCATCATGAGCCCACAGATGTGCCTTTTGCTTCTAATTGGTTCATGGATTATTGGTCTAATTCACTCTGTGGCTCAATTAGCTTTTGTTGTCCATTTGCCTTTTGTGGTTCTAATGAGATAGATAGATTTTACTGTGACCTTCCTAGGTTCATCAAATTGGCCTGCATAGACACCTACAGAATGGAGTTCTTGGCTACTGATGACAGTGAATAAATTTCTGTCACTACCTTTTTCTTATTGATTGTCTCCCACATCTTCATACTGTTCACCATATAGAAACAGTCCTTGGGCAGTTTGTCTAAGGCCCTCTCTACATTTTCTGCTCACATCTCTGTGGTGGTTTTGTTCTTTGGACCATGCATCTTCGTGTACATGTGGCCATTTCCTACTTTCCCAGTGGATAAATTTCTTGCCATTCTGGACTTCATGATTACACCCATCCTGAACCCTGCCATTTACACACTGAGGAACAAAGACATGAAGGTGTCAATGAGGAGACTGAGTAAACAACTCCTGAGTAGGAAAAGTGTCTGCTAAGCTCCTCACAAGAATATACAACCTGAATACTGAATTATAAACACAAATATTAATCTATTGGTTATTAGCTATATAATATTACATATTTATTGGTTGTCTATTATTTATATATCACATTTTTATTATTCAGTGGTTACATACTTACTATTATGAGATACATATTTTAGACTATTTAAAAACAATAGTGAAAATGAATGTAAGAAATTATCCATTGTTTTCACAGCTGAACAATTAATCACTGCCTTCCAGATGTTTTTGGTACTTTTTCTTATTTGGGGCTAAATTTCATCAAAGCTGGCAGCAAACTCAAAATTCTCCTGCATTATCCTCCTGAGCACTTGTATTAAAATGTGCACCATCACATCTTGCTTGCTTGCTTTTCATTTTGTGTGTGTGGTGAATGAGTGAATGGTGATATTATATGGTGTGGGTGAAGGTCAGCAGGAAGAGGAGATAGGTATAATCTGGAATCTTGTGGGAAACATGGAGTCAAAGGGGTGCGGAGAGAAGGAAGTTAGGTAGAAAGAAAGGCCGGCACTAGGATGGACTTTCCAGGGGAACACTTGAAGAGATGAGCTTATGTAGGAGCTGGAAGAGGGGACCTGCTGCTTCAAAATCTGGCAGCTCCTGGGGAAGAAGAATGGTGTTCAAAAGGAGCAGGGAGTGAGAGACAGAAGCTAAGGAGTATTGTCTACAATGAGAGTGATGTGGATATTTAAGAGAATACAGGCTTGTTTTCCTCCAGAGAGATGACCAGAAATGGCCTGTATATTCACAAGGAACACCCTTAAACTCTAGGGATGTTAGCAGTGCAGGAGGCCCACTATTGCGCATGTGCAAAGTACACCAATGATCACCAGTGTTGCTTGGCAACCTGGAGTCGGTCAACTGTATCTGAGGACGTCAGAAGCAATTTCCCCCACCCTGCAAACTTGGTGGGGGGCATTGTGGGCGTGTATGGATTTTCCATAAGCCAATCCTGAGTTGGGGAATTAGTGGGTCTAAGGACAAGTCCTTGGGTAAATCCTAAGGGTCAGAGCCAGGCGGTCAGACCACTATCTTCAGTCATGAAGAACTTGGTTCATGGAATTAAGGAAAAGACACCTATGGGTTTCTGTGATGTCCCAAGAAAAACCTTGCTGGACTTTTTACGTGATATGAAAAGCATTTCTGTCCCAAACGAACCCAGATACAAACCTCTCAAAAAGATCCACCAAGCTGCAAGTGAAGGAGATACCAAGAAACTGCAGAGAATGATAAAACTTGGGAAACACAGCGTGCATGACAGAGACTTTAAGGAAAGGTAACAGTGCTTATGAGCTGGAGGGAGGGGCCTGCGTGGAGAATGTGGCATGGTCTCTGATATATTCAAAGACCAGCCTGGGGAGCCAGAAGGAGGGAAGGGCCTCTCTTTGTTCTGTCTTCTCTGGATCCACAGTACTGTCTCAAGACTTGCAATCATTCTAGAGGTCTCTAGTCCAGATTGTCCAATCCTGCCTACAAATTTATCCTGATAAATCACGAATTTACAAAGTAATTTATTCACAATAGATAACATGAACATCGATTATGTAGCATTTTTGTTGTACTATTCTTAAAACATTGCTGCCTTGCTCCTCTAAGCAAATTTAGAGACATTAAATACAATTTAGAATCCTTGAAATTAGCAATACATAAACACATCAGAAGAATTATTATCATGTAATTTTATGTACATGAAATCTTGTTTGCTGAGCAGAAGTGACAGTGATAATATTATATTGGGATGTGGAATGCAGCAAGCTATTCTAAACATTTTGCATAATTCCCACTGAAGCATCACAGTGGTATTCTTTGAGATAACTACTATTTTTGATCTTTGCTTTACTGATGAGAAAACTGATTCATAGAAAGTCTAAGTTTTAGCAAAGCTTAACTTATAATTAAACCTATGGTGATTTGACCCCAATGTCATGCATTTTCTCTAAACCTACTCCTGGTTGGGGGTTATTGCTCACTGGCAGATTAATTTCTAAGCATCAAAGGGGCCATGTGTTCAGTTCACAACACCACACAAAAGACGCCATTGGAAAATGATGTCTTTTTACCAGGATAGTGAGTAATACAAGCTAATAAATATTTCCATTTTTCATAAGGAATTAAGTATTTGTTCATATGGTGGAAGAAATACATATCATTCAATGTTTAAGAATTATGTGACATTTAGTATTTTATAATTACATGAGTAATTGTAAATTTTAGGATAGTGTTCTAGAATGTCATTAAAACTTTCTCATTTCCATAGGACTGCTCTGCATTTCGCTTGTGTCTATGGCCAGGAAGAAGTAGTAAGTGTTCTACTGAGACATAATTGTGACATTGATGCTTTTGACAGGAATTCCATCACACCTCTGATGAAGGTATGTATAGCCATCCAAATCTGGCATAACATTAACTCAGTTTAAATGATTATAAATCAAACTTATCCCATGAACACATTACTACTTGGTGAACTCTATGTGATGTTTATATTGAATTCATTGAACAAGCAATCTGTTTCTTGGTATAATCCCTAGGCTATACAAAACTGGTCATATGGATGCATGTGTACATTGTTGAAGCATGGCGCTAATCCAAATCATATAGACAAAAATGGCAATTCTTCTCTTCACTATGCTGTGTCTGAAGATAATCAGAAGCTGGCTGAATATTTGCTTAAATGCAATGCAGACATGGAACAAAAGAACAAGGTATAGTTCACGGCACTGTAGTCCCCAAATAATCTGAAATATGTGTGTGTTTTAATAGCAATACACATAGAATTAACTTCCTTGAATGAAAATACTTTGAAATAGCTTAATTGTTTAAGAATATGACTTCAAATAGGGAATGTGGCTTGCTTGGGAAGAAGTGTTAGAGTCTAGAACTTTCTTGCACAGAAGACTAGTATTTGTGAAACACCATGTAAAAGGGTAAATAAAAAGGAAGGCAATAGTGGGCATATTTTTGGGGGCCTTCCAAGGTATGCCATGCATACAGATTTAGTGCAAGGTTTACTGGTGTAGGGAGAGAGTAGATGAGTGAAAGGCCATGTCAGCATGGGGATTTGAGAGGAGCAGACAGACAGGAGAAAGAAAAAAGAAAGGGAGAAAAGAAGATAAACTATTTTAAACCTCAAGTGAAACAAAAGAATTTGTGGCAAGTTTTAAATCTTACTGCTGTTGATAACAAAAATTTATCAAATGATATATTTTTCTGTGTGAAGACTAAATCAAAGAATACAGAACCAGAACCTGATCAGAAATATGAAGGCTCACCTGGAACTTAGGCAACTGAAGGAATATATGAAGAATTATTACTATTTTCATTTATTTTAATCACATTCTTTACCATCACCCAACTCCTCCCTTTACAATCTCCCTTCTTAACTGTTCACCCTCATGACCCCTTTCACAAAAAAGCAAGACCACCACCAACAATAACCAAAAAACAAAAATCAAAACTAACAGAATTATTTAGGAATGAGTTTACATGTATTGCCACTATGCTTTCTGTTTGAGGAGTATTCACTCTTCATTTGCTGAAGTTACTGAGCTACAAACATGCCTGAAGTTCAATCTGAGGAGTAGGTAGTGAGTAGGTGGTGGATATGTGAAGGAAAGATCACAGAATTTACTGGCATATATCCATCCCCCTTTTTTTAAAGAAATGTGAAGTGGGATGTTCTATATGCTGTGAATGTGTTGCTCTGATTGGTTAATAAATAAAGTGCTGATTGGCCAGTAGCCAGGCAGGAAGTACAGGCAGTACAAAGAGAGAGAAGAATTATGGGAACAGGAAGGCTGAGTGGGGGGACACTGCCAGCTGCCACCATGAGAAGCAACATGTAAAGATACTGGTAAGCCACAAGCCATGCAGCAAGGTATAGATTTGTAGAAATGGGTTAATTTAAGATGTATAGTCTAGATAGCAAGAAGCATGCTACGGCCATACAGTTTATAAGTAATATAAGTCTATGTGTGTTTACTTGGGTCTGAGTGACTGCTGGCCTGAGCAGGACTGGAGAAAATCCAACTACAGATATAAACACCACTTAGTTCAAAATCTAACCTCTGTTTTCAAATCTGGGATACCTGGATTGGGAGGAGGAGGAGGAGATGGAACTGACGTTTTTCCATATTAAAATAAAATGTGATCCTAGCTGTTTGTTCCTTGTCTGTTCCCATCAAGGGAAACTAAGAAGTTTTCAGTGAATGAGTCCACTCTCTTTTCAGTGATAAGAACAAATGGTGAAGGGAATTAGACATATGGGTTAGAAATGAGACTGAAATTACAGGCAGCACCTAGTTCTGGATTGTGTGTCTCGATGACCTCAGAAGTTTGGACGTTTGTATTACAAATAGAATTTTCTATGCAGAGTTTGAATCTTTAAATCTAATTAGTCACAGACAAAAGTATTTTCAAAAATTATGTCCCTGAAATTCTGAAAGAGTTCCTGGATAAACATTGAATGTGTGGATGCTAGATCTCAAAATCCTAAGGAACTCTGGAAGAGCCAAGGTTTGACTACAATAATCTTAGTCCTACTTCCTTTTTTACTATTTTTATGTTTGGGAAGAAAACAGTAACAATGGTGATGATTATAACCCCCCCCTTGCTTTAAGACAAAAATATTTCACTACTTTTAAAAGATCATGAAAATAATGAGAAGCTAGACTTTTAAGAATTCTATGTATTATTAGTATTCAGGTCAACTGATCCCATACTAGAAATTGCAAGGTTTTCTTTTCTACATCAAAAGAGTAGCAAATCACAGCCTTGACAGTTGAACTGTTACTGTGTGACTTTTTAAACTCACAAAGCCTGGGTGTTATATCCTAGCAGTTGTAAACACTGCAAAAACAGTGCATTAAGGACAGTGCTGAAAATCAATTGAATGATTTGCTTTAACAGTAATGCTTCATTTCATTAGCATTAGGGGAAAACAGAATGCATGTGAAGTGTAAATTAACAAAAGTTTGAAAATTTCTGGGTCAATGTTGAGTTATGTTTCCTTCAGTGTAAATATCATTTTTTATAAAATGTGT
Organism: Onychomys torridus; assembly: GCF_903995425.1. Lineage (NCBI taxonomy): Eukaryota > Metazoa > Chordata > Mammalia > Rodentia > Cricetidae > Onychomys > Onychomys torridus. The sequence goes on along the minus strand of NC_050446.1, from coordinate 85,606,279 downwards.
TAGATGATTTCACAAGTAAAAATTGGTTCATACAAACTCATTGGAGGAAACACTCACTGGAAAGATAAAAACTCAGAAGCTATGTACTCAGTATGGTCCATAGATACCAGTAGTTTCCTTTAAGAACTGAGCACACTCATGCAGAAACTTGCTTATCAAATTGCTCTTAAAGTGGAGAGGGGATTGGGGATTTAGCTCAGTGGTAGAGTGCTTGCTTAGCAAGCACAAGGCCCAGGGTTTGATCCTCAGCTCCAAAAAAAAGGGGGGGGGGAAGAGAGCAATTACATGATTCCATATATTATATGCTAAGGCAGAAGGAAATATTTGTAGAACAAACACAGTTTTAAAGTCATCTTTGGAAGGGAGTAAGCAGGTTTCATATGTCACATGTACGCAGTTGGAGGGCATTTCTAGGAGAAGGAACGTGTGATGGCCGGCAAGGGAAAAAGCTGCTTATTCACTCTAGCAATGTTTTGTATTCATAGGACTGTTTAAGGCTCGATTAAGTTGAAGATTACAATGATTTTGGATTGCAGATTCTTTTGTTTTGTTTTGTAGGATGGCTTTACACCACTTTTACTGGCTCTCAAGGAAAACAAAATAGAGATGGCAAAATTTTTAGTAAAGAAGGGGGCAAATATACACGTATTTGATAAGATGAAAAGGTACAGTTGTTTGACTATTTTTAAATACATACTGAAATAACAATCTCACACCCAAGAAATATCGAATTTATGGGAAAAAGACTAAACTAACATATAGGGATTAAGTGATCAGGTATCAACTAGTCATCAGTCTAATGCAAAGTCTATGCAAAGCAATAATTTGAGGTGAGCAACACAAATCGTTTATAAGTTTCATATCCCCTTATTATATTGATTGATGTTTCTTATTTGGTATTTTGTTTGATTGGACAACTGATCCTATGGTAGATTAATGGGTTTCCAGTTTGGTTTTACTAATTTTTTAAGAAGTTTAAACTTTTTGATTAACTTTGATTCATAACAAAACTCAATCATTTTGTACTGTTTTCCCTTGCTCTTACATGATTATCCTATAAAATGCAATATTATTCATAAAAGGAGTTGACAATCACAGTCTATTAGATGACTCCTACCTTTCAATTCCCTTTGTGTGAGGAATAATGAGGTTAGAATATCCTATGACGACTAAGAATTATTATTGCAGAATGCTGCTCAATCCTACACCCTTTTGTCCTATAAAACTGGTATTGGTGTGTTTATGTTTACATAAAGTTGGGAAAGGAAAGCAAATTCACTTTATTAGGAGAAAGATTAATGGAGCTAAACAATAGGTGGGTAGATGCAGATTCACAGATGATTTGTTTAAAATGTCTGCTACCTAGTCGCTATGTGTCTGAACTGCTAGTGTTACATATAACCAAATATGAAAAGGAGGTTAATGCCTTATAAAGGTTTTCATGAGATCATGTATATAACATTTAGGACAGTTCATAGCACATGTTATACCCATTATTAACTGTAACTATAATGGATTTTATTATTAACAGAGTATTTTATAATGTTTTTATGGCTTAAATAATGAAAATAGCTTTCAATTATCTGATGGTTATCTGATTAGTAATTCTATGTTACAGTAAGCTAAAGAAAATGGAAACATCTTCATTTAAGTCCTTACCTATTTAAAAAGAATAACTCTTATACACTTATATTCTATCAAATTTGATGAATTCAAGAATTCTATTAAGAATATGAAATACACTGCCAGAGGCTTCCCATCCATTTTCTTATTTTATCTTTGCCCACCATATATAAAGATGAATCTTTGTAACCAATGATTTTTATGTGTATAAAAAGCACAATTCCAAACAGACAAGCAAGATATAAAAATTTATAAAATATACCCAAGTATTAACAGTTTTAATTAAGTTATCTAATAATGAAGCTATTCTGTGTTATTTCAGAAACACACTCTTATATGCCATAAGATGGGATTCAACAGATATGGTCAGTCTACTTCTGGATGAAGGCATTGACTTTTTCTTTAAAGATGTATTCGGATGGACTGCATTACGTTATGCTATTGAAGGCACAAGTAAAGGGTAGGTGATTGCATTTTAATGCTAGCAAACACTAACTGCAGTTCAAATTAATCACAAAGTCTTCCTCTTCCCTCACATAATGTATCATTCTTGACTCTAGGTTGTTTTGGAATAGCAGTGACTATCCAGTATGCAAAATGCATACCATTAAAAGTAGAAATGAAGAAGGGTTTCTTTATCTCATGATTTTATTTGGTATTGCTGAAGACTGAACGAAGTGCCTCCTTTGTCAGCAATTCTGTCAATGAGTTACATCTCTGTTTAGAACTTTCCAGAACTTAGAAATTATGGACCCTAACATTTCCCATTTCATTCAATTATAAACCCTATACTTTATATGTACATATATATGTTCAGATGTTTGATATTTTATAGCTGTTTTAGTCTTCAGTTACAGTGCTGTTGAAAATAGTTTCTTCCTTTGGTGGGATATTTTCTATATATTACTTTTAATCTTGAAAAAGATAAAGGTTTCTGGGTTCCCTAAGTCCCAGGAGGAGTGCCCTCTTTCGAAAGACAAGTGGAGCAAGAAGAGGGCATGTAGTCCTTCTTTCGTTTTTTGATTCTGATGCTGCAATGTTGCTAGTCACACTTGTCCTGGAGATCAGTAGAGACTGGCATCCATGACCAGACTGCCTTTGGTGAATCAGATCTCTAATGATTTATGGCAGTTCACACTGACATTGAAAAGTCACAATATTCTAATTGAGCTCTTAGTGCCAAAGTGACAGTGCTTTCCTTTGGCTGTCGGGCTTTTCAGCTTGTGCCACACTCATTGTTACCTATTTGACCATTCTCATTTATTCAGAACCTTCCATGGAGCCACATGTCATCTTAACCCTAGAACTTTATGGTTTATTAACTGTGAGGAGTTTGTTCATCTATTTTGGTAGAAAATATGAGTTGGGATCATTGTAAGCTGTCATGAATGTTCAAAGTTGCAGGGAATAACACAAGTCTTTATTCAATACTGCTAGAACCAGACACCTTTGTATTCTGTACATCATCCTTTCCTAGGTGCTATAAGAACCAATAACATCATTCTCTGAGTAGTTGTCAGCCTTAGTATGTATTTAAGAGACCTCATTCACATTATGTTCCATTGGAAACCATGAATAGGATAGGATTTAATCTAAGTAACTAAGTGACATTTTGTAAAGTGTTAGTTTGAAGCTTTTGGTCATTGAGAGTTTGGTAATAGCACACAATCATTTTATTTAGTGGAAAGAAATCACATTATAAAAAGCTTGTATTTTCAAGTTGTTAAACAGCACTTTTTTTTTCTAAATGATAAGACATAAAATTAGAGCAGCTATCAATGAAATTTAGAGGGCTTATGATGGTTAATTCTAATTATCATGTTACATAGCTTAAAGTCACCTGGAGAAGGAGTGTTCAGTGAGTGATCATTTAGATCAGATTGACCTGTAAGATGGTCGGTGGGGAATTGTCTTTATTGTTGATAGGTGTGGGGAGACCCCGCCTACTGCAAGTTTCATTTCCTAGTCTGTTGTGGAATATTAATTTAAGGTGTGTTACATTTGTTTATGCTGTGGAATATTTGTTTTAAGGATGCAAAATGTGTTGCATTCTTTTATGTTGCATTTGCTTAACTCTGTAAAGCTGTGTTACTTTGCTTGTCTAAAGACCCTGATAATCTAATAAAGAGCTGATCGTCCAATAGGTAGGCAGGAGAAAGGATAGTCGGGGCTGGTAGGCAGAAAGAACAAATGGCAGGAGAAATCTGGGAAAGAAAAGATAAAGGAACCAGCAAGGAAGGAGGAAGATGCTAGGGACCAGCCACCCAGCCACATAGCTCGCCATGGAATAAGAGTGAAAATAAGCTAAATAGAAGTTAGAAAGGGAAAAAAGCCAGAGGCAAAAGGAAAATGGGATAATTTAATTTACGAAAGGCTGGCTAGAAACAAGTCAAGCCAAGGCTAGGCATTTATAAGAAAGAAGAAGCAACTGTGTGTGATTTATTTGGGAGCTTGGTGGAAGGCCCGCTAAAGAGCTAAGAGCAAAAGATACAGAAAACAACCAACAATAGGATTCCTGAATTGTATAAGAATAGTGTATGTGAGGAAAATGCATTGCATTCCTTTCTTTTTGATCTTGATTGTGGCTGTGATGCAACTACCTACTTCAAGTTCTGGCTGCCTCGACCTTCCTGCAATGATTATATACCATTGTCAGTCAAAGTTAGTTACCTAATTCTCTTTTGCCAGGCTGTGTTGTCACAGTAACAGGACTGAAATTAGAAAAGGATTTCATGTTTTCTGGATAGCTATAATAGCTGACCATAAGCTGTGAAAGGAAATAATACATTGGGTTTTATTCAAGTATGGCTATGCCTTTGATATTGTCTGCAATATTCTGGAAAATTCAACATAGTATAAAGATGTTTTTCATATCAATACTGATATAGGAATTTTATATTTTTTTCACTTGGCAGTAGTCGAAAGATTCTTATGGACTATGAAGTAAAGTTACATATCAAAAATAAAGATGGCAGCCCAGGTAAGTCTTATGACAATGAGAAGTGAATATTAAAACTATGATTATCATGCAACCAATATAAATCCACACTTTTATTACATGTTTTCTAAGCATATACAATTGAAACCGTTTCCAATATTTTTAATATTTTAATTTAGGTAAAAGCACTCACATTCTGTTGCTCTAATTTTTAGTTATCTCCCATTGAAGGTTGTCTCTTTGATGTGTAGTAACCTCACTGGATACATTTATTTTTTCATCTTTGTTGAGACATTATTTCTGTTATCCTGTCATGGCTTCTGTCTTACTGTGTAGCTGATGTTGGCTTTAAACTTCTGATCTAAGCTGTCTTAACTTCTCAGTTGAGGTTAGAGGCATGCAATGCACACTCAGCAGCTTTCTTTAATTAAGTGATGAATTTTTGTGTAACTAGGGATTGAACATAGAACTTCATACCTTTTAAAGCAACCTCTATAGCCTTTGGTCCCTCATCTCCTTTCTACCTATTATTTTTAATCATAAGCATAGCATACACTGGTAAATACATTGTAAAAAGCTTTATTTTTATAGCAATTTAATGAAAAAGGTTGAAAGAAGTTACACTCTGTACTAGCATCACTGTTTAGCCTGTTTTCTTCAGTTCAGGTATCACGTCTAACAATCTCAGGAGTTTATTCATTTTAAAAGTACATATCAAATACATTTCCCTAGAAGCTTGCTGCTACCTCTGTGTTCTTTTAAGCTTAAATGTCTCTTTATTTAGCACAGTTCAGGACCGGTAAATCCTTCAGGTCTGATCTTGCAGTAGTTCTGTCTATTGCAGGAACTGTATCAGACTAGTCTGAGTCCCATTTGCACCAGATATAAGAACATGGAAATAGCTGTCATTGGAAGAATTTTGTAGCATTGTTCCTGGAAGAGGATGACTTGTATCCAGCTTGATTTGGTTTTGGTCTAGCTCCATGTTTGCCATGCTGCAAAGTTCAGTGTTAATAGGTTGAGCTTATTTTTTTTTTAATCACACAAAGAATTATGTCAAGTATTTGGTCCAAATTTCAGTTTGTGATAAGAAATATTATATTAAGGAAACTCAATGTCATACTGCACATATATTCTGCTGTTTATTTGGCACTGTCTGCTTATGATTCTGTTTAAGTCAGTCTCCTTGAACTGAGTTACTGTGAATATCATTGGACATTGCATTTTACTTTTAGGTGTCAAATTCTTGTAAGTTATAGTCTTCTTCCTTTGGGCTTAGGTAAATAGGAAACAGGAAGTAGATTTACTTTTTTAGAGCATTCATTACTCAATAGCATATAATTAGCACCCACCATAGGCTATTCTTTAGACATGGTCTGAAAGAAATGCTTCCTATTAAACCTTTAGAGTCATTATGTTTTTAATATCTTAAAATTTTTTAATTGTTCTACTTAAAATACATTTCTTTTTCTTAAATAGAATACAGGAATTCTGAAGACAATTCATTAGCCAAGTAAGATTCATATAGTTATAAAAATCCTGTTTCCAAATTTTTTAATGTGTGGATAAATAAGTATTTGTTCAGTAGTCTACTCTGTTGTAGCCCCAATATTTTATGGTTAACACTAGTTATTCCTTATAACTACTGTAATAAGTGTTCAATGTTTTTCCTATTATAACACATGATTTTCTAATTACACAACTGTCATTCACAATAGTGCTCCCATGACTTAACTATCAGTCTGCCTTGGTCTCCCATGTATTCTTGTGCTCATTAGCATAGATTGAAAGAATCCCATGTAGCGCTGGAACCTAGATACACATCTGATCAGTTTCAAGAGTCAAATTTATATGTTCAGATAAAAATAGTTTACATTTTTCTCTGTTCTACTCTCTTTGGTAAAGGCATTGCCATTGACTACATAGATAATTGGACTCATCTGTCTATCTGTCTATCTATCTATCTATCTATCTATCTATCTATCTATCTATCTATCTAATTCTCAAATTACTTTTAAGACATTTAAGATGTTTCAGCGAACTTCTTTTACTATTTTAGTGCAAAGGAAAACTAATGACTGCTTTTCCATAGTAGTTCTCATGGCAGAACAGCATGACTTCCATGTTTTGGTTGAACAACTTAGGTTCTGAAGCAGACTTTCTTCTAGGTTAGAGTAGTATGAGTTCTGTGAGGCACTGAATGGTTTGTGAATCCTTCATTAAGTTTAGGCAGTTTATGAAGTTAAGTTCACCCAAGGCCCTGCCAACATACCTGTTGTCACTATTCACATGGAGTAAAGAATCTGAATGTATTTACTCTTATAAATTGGAAGAGGCAGAGGCAAAGAGAAAACTGGAAATGGGAAGTTGTTGTTTTTAATAATATGAGATGTCAAACTCTATTCACATCAATTATGACTATGAAATATCATTTAATACGGAGACTTTTGACCTGTTATTACACTCATCCATTTTTATTGCGTATTTCCTTTGTAGGCATCACAGTGATCCTGCTTCTGGATCCACCTGGCCTAAGTCAAGTGAGGATGATGATGATTTTGATGACAAGGTAAAATTTTGCTCTTTGAACTTAATATACTTGTACAGAAATGTATTTCTATGGGGTTTATTCTTGAACTTCTGTAGTCATCTACCTATTGTGAGTCTGTTGACAACAGTAGACAGTTGGTTAGAAGAGATGTTTTCATGAGACTGTGGCAGGTGACTAATTGAATACTTCTTTAGTTTGATAAACAATAAATATCAGGTAACTATTCTGAGGTAAATAGGTAAAGGGGTGAAATATACAGTTTAAGAGAATTGTATTAAGAATAGAAATTCCATAGAAGGGGAGATTTCAAATATGGTAAATAATATTTGGATAAATGTCACTTACTGTGACTTATAAACCATACTAATATGATACTATCACAGAATCACAATGAAGAAGAGATTCCTACCAGAGGACACAGAACTATTTGTGGAAGATCAATATCTGCTTTTATGAATATCTCCAGCAAGAAGACTATCTCATGTCATTTTTAGCAAAGTCCTTCACCTTAGCATTCATGTCCTTTTGTGATAGCTGTAGGCTTTGATTTTGTTCCTCCATGTCTGTTTGTGGAGTAGACCTTGAACCCAGGCTGTAATGTACATGTAGGAAGCGTTCTACTACACAGCTGCAAGGACAACTCCAACAGTCAGAGGTGCTTCCTTTACACTCTAATTCCCAATCATCTCTTAGCGGTTTGAAACTTGTAAAAACACTAATCAAGAATTTAGCTAAATTTTTCCTTCCTGATGTGAATACTGGATACAGATTTACACACATTTGAACCTTATTTTAAAAAGATTAGTTCAAATAACATTTGATAGGGTAATGATAGCTTCATATTTTCATAAAGAATTTTTCTTCCGTCATGAAGTACCATTTTATATGACATATTTAAAAAATATTATTATGCTGTTTATAGGTTGATAGAAAATCCTACATTTTCTCTTGAATAATATTCATGGTTATAAAGACTTAATTATATAGTCACATAAACTTTCTCTTCTAGAATTGAAAACTTTTATTTGAGAATGCAAACATTCTACATTGCCAAAGTCATCCTTCAATTGCAGGAATGAAGTGGTCCTCTTTATCTGGCATGCTTCAAACTGAACTTAAAACTAACTTTTTTTTGAGATAGGGTTTCTCTGTGTAATTTTGGCTATCCTTGAACTTGCTCTGTAGACCAGACTGGCTTTGAATTTGTAGTAATCCACCTGAATCAGCCTCTGTAGTACTGGGATCAAAGGTGTGCAAAACCACCACCAGACAAATTTAAATATTTTTAATTTAATTTTTAAAATGTTTGTATATGAATATTGTATTTATATCATTTTCGCCCTGCCTTCTCTCCACTCCAGCTTCTTCTGTATATGACCCTATCTGTTCAAAATGTTTACTGATATTTTCATTATGCAAGTCCTGTTAGGCAAACATATTCTTCAAATTTCATTGGTACAGCTTTCAATTCATGTCTAGAAGACAGTATCTGCGGTAGATATACTGGCTCTCTGACACTTCAGTCTTTCTGTCTCCTATTCCGTGATGTTCCCTGAGCATTAGAAGTAGGGACTGAAGTTCCTGTTTGTTTACTCAGATTTTCTATTTCCAGCATTCCTTCTGCTAGTGTCTTCTTCATTTTTTCTATTTCCTTCTTCAGGTCTTGGACTGTCTCCCTTGCTTTTTCATGATTTTCTTTCAAGGACTTATTGTTTTCTTCTGCTTTAATTGTCCTTTCCTCTAGTTTTTTATAGCATTCTCCACAATGATGTATCCTCTGTAGACTGCTGACAATGGTCTAGAGAAAGCCTGATCTGACCTAGTCTGGTGATCAGATGACTAAACACCCTAACAGTCGTCTTGGAACTCTCATCCAATAACTGATGGATTTGGATGCAGAGATCCTCAGCCAGGCCCCAGGTGGAGCTCCAGGTGTCCAACTGTCAAAAAAGAGGAGAGACTGTAAAAGCGCGAATTGTTGAATCCAAGATTGCAAAAAGCACAGGGACAAATAGCCAAATGAATGAAAGCACATGAATTATGAACCAACGGCTGTGGAGCCCCCAGCTAGATCAGGCCCTCTGGATAAGTGAGACAATTGAATAGCTTGATCTGTTTGGGAGGCACCCAGGCTGTGGGACCAGGACCTGTCCTTAGTGCATGAGCTGGCTGTTTGGAACCTTGGGCTTACACAGGGACACATGCTCAGCCTGGAAGGAGGCAACAGAACCTGCCTGTACTGAATCCACCAGGTTTAAATGAATCCACAGGGGTGTCTTGGTCCTGGAGGACAAGGGAATGGGCAGGAGTGGGAGGACAGGGGAACCCATGGCTGATGTATAAAATTAAAACACATAATGATAATAATAAAAAAAAAGGAAAAAAAAAAGAAGTAGGGACTGAAACTGTAACTGAACCAGGTAGTGTCAAGCACCTAAAAGTGACCAATTATTTTCATTTTTACCAGTTATGACTCTCAGATAGTCTCTTACCTTGTGAAGGTTGAGAACTATACTCATTGGTGGGTATTGAAAAAGAGAAATTACAATTATTGTGGAAAATGGCATTAGTAGGTTCTTCTCTAGATTCAGTGACCTCCACTGCCAAGGACGCTGCTCAGATTTGCCATACCAGGTATAAGTTTCCTTCTACTTGGTAGGCCTTAAGTCAAGCTAACAGCTATTGGATACCACTAAGAAGAAAGTACTACTATTGCACTATTGGGGATATTTTGTTCAACAAGTCATTGCTGTGGTTCTCAGGCTCTGCACCTAGGTAAAGCTATTGATTGTTTTTCTCTTCTGGTAGCCTACAGAGTACCTTTGGGATGCTATGAAAGTAAGCCCTCATGAAAAAGCATTTCAGGCCAGTTCCTGCTGGATTTCTATGAGTCCCAAGTCTGAGGTGGGTGATGTCTCCAGTCATAGAGTCTTAGCTTCAACCTGAAGAACCTGTACTTCTTTGGGAGTCTCTTAGAATCCACTGACCAACAACTCAAAGGGACATTTTCCTTGCCTGAAGTTGAAGATTTTGTTAGACAGTCTATGGCTCTTGGGGAAGCAGCATCTTCCAAACTGGTATAACTTCATTTAAATTATTTATATATGCACACATACATCTATCCTATGTATTTTTGTGTAAACATACAATAGTATGCTCTGTGTGGATTTTCAAACATCCTTAGTGTTAGTTAGCTTCCCTTCCTCTCTATGTATTAGTGTTCTCGTTCTCCTGTAGTTAAAATCTGCTTGTCCCATTTTTCCCCTTCTAGGCATCTGTATCCTACTATCCCCCTCTCTAGAGCCCCTCCCTGGGCTTCCTCTATGTTTTCCTATCTTCTTTTTTTTCTCCTTTAGTCCATACATCTTTGTTTGCTAGTGTGCACTGCAATGAATCATTGGTTTAGTTCGAGGTCTCTGGTTTCTGCTACACTATCAATTCTGGACCCTCACTGGGACTCCTCTTGGATATCTTGTTGTTGCCCTGTGTCATGGAGATCCTGCAGCTTTGGATATGAAGGACTGGTCCCTTCACAATGCTTCAGCATGTCACATATTGGGTGGATGTTGGGATGGGCCAACTCTTAGCCCTATATCTGGACCAGGGTGTTAGTTGAGTTGGTCAGCCTGCCAGCTCTCTGCCACATTCTTACCAGCAGGGAACGCTTTCCAATACTGCCCAGGCTATCTCATCCACTGCCTTAGGCAGCAAAGGGTGGAGCCAGTTTCTCAGCTCACACCTCTGCATGGCAGATAAGGATCAAGGCCAGCTCTCTAGCTTTCATGCCCTCAGGGCCAGCTCACCCACACCCCTTCCATTAGGGCCAGCCCTACTGTGCTACCCAAGTGAGATGCAGGGCCCAGTCTCCTGAGTGCTGCATCCAGTGATGGATAAGGCCAACACTGTGCAGCCCTTGTATATGAATGTGGTTCCAAGCCACAGTTCATACCAAGGACAACCACATGGCCTTTGGTGGTAACATGGGCCACAGACATCAACACAGACCCCTACATCTGTAGGACCACAAACCCATAAATATCCCCCAGCACCAATTTCTGCTGCTGCATGGCCACAGACCCAGAAATGATCCTCCAAGCACCAGTGCAGGCCAGGATTTTACCACAGTCTCAGATGACTGCAGGAAACTCACATCAGGTTGTTCTCTATCATTGAGTCTCCAGATCTATCTCTCTTCATAGTGCTCAAGCTGCTCTGCTTCTCTCTCTTATCTCTCCACTCCATACTTGCACAATCAGTGGCTCATGCTGTGGTTGGGCCATGTGTTGGGTGGGGTCTCTGGGTGTCTTATTCTTCTCATTCTGCAGATCTGTGGCTGTCTTCAAGTGTTTCCCCAACCCAAAGCTTCCAAAGCAAATAAATCTCTGGCCAAAGTTAGACATAGCATAGTAAAACTGTAATTCAACACAGAGTCATCCAGTCTCATGGTTGAACTGCTACTACAACCAACTAGAGAGATTGGCAGCTAGGCTAATGATGAGAAGTAAACACAGCAGGACATGTCCAGTCAGTTGTGGGTCTCTGCTCTGCTGGTATACTCTTTTTCCTGGGCTAGGATGTGGCTCTGGGAATCACAGTGACTTAGATTGTGGTCAGTTTTATCAAAGGAAGAAGGCACAGGCCCACTAGCACTTGTGTTTGTTACTGGCTCTGTTGATGAACACTGTAATTCAGCTTTTCCCAGGATCAAGAACAGCCACCGCCTCATTTCCTAGCGCCTGTTCTGCCTCACTTTATAGCAGGCAAACCCATCTCTCCACCGCCTATGCTCGCTTCCTCCTCTCCTCTCCTTTCCTGTCTTCTAGGGTTAGAAGCTGTCTACTTGTAAAATCTAGAGTTATTGTTTTAAAATTGAGATATTTTATTTTATCATAAATGTGAATTTGGGTAGTCTTCCAGATAGAGAAAAAGCACATTTCTTGTGAAAGCATTGTTACATTTTGATTGCCAAGGAGAGATTGCCATGGAAGATTCTGTGGCTAAAAATACTTTTTTACTGGGATGTTTAAGAAGAAGTAATTTTAAAAAGTACTCATTTTCTCTGTGGAATGTAAGAATTAGGCATATAAGGTTAGCTTCTTTATTAAATGTGTACAAGTAATCTATGAACATGTCTCCTGTAAACTTCCATTTTTGTTTTATACAGTGATGAGAGACGGCCTTAATGCAGACAGCATGTGTAAGCTTGGGTATTGAAATAATTGTGTTTTTAGACATATTCTTTTTTTTTGTTCTATGTGTAGTTTCTTTTAAATTGGGAAATTCACATATCCTAAAGTGAATAAAATTAATTGCCTTATTTTGGGTATTAATTTTAGCCAAGTTCTTCTAAGCATGCTGCTGCTAAATGTCCTAGTCACTTAGGTGGGGCTGGAGATCAAAGAGACAAAAATGAAGCAAAAGGAGCAATGGAAGGTAAGAACTATATTCTGTAAAAGTGTTATTTGACAGAATATCTGTTTCTAACATGAGTACGGATGAATCCAGTAGTCAACAAACTTCCCTTTCAATGGATACCAGTGAAAAGTGGAGATGAAATGATGCCAGTGGTACATATTATCAATCTTTAACAACAGGGGAGACTGAGACTGTTACTAACGGAGTTTGCTTATGGTTTCCAGTTCATGGCATTCTTATATGCAGTGTCTCTGGGGAAGTAAGTAAGAAATGAGTATGAGGAATTAGTAATAATGACTTTGAAAATAATAATAAAGGGAATAAATAAAGAAAAAAAGGATGAATGTTTTATTGTACTGAGTATGAAATCAAGGATGCATGAGTTAAGAATATGAAAAAAAGTTGTCTTCATGTAAACAATACTGTCTTGAGAAATAAAGAAAACTTGTTCCAATTTTCATCACCATCTCACTGTTACAAAAGGTCATTAATATCTGACAAACTGTATCATGAAGAAGTAGATTTACTTTACTATAGATAAATATTATTTCATGAATCATTTGGTAAATTTTACTCTGATTGTTTGCTTATCCATGGTTACCTGCCAAAGTTGTAAAGAGTCAAGAGTAAGTAGGTCAGGGGAAAGATGAGAAATTTTATTATACAAGTTATTTGAAGAAATGTATAATTGAAACAGGACAGAGTAACACTAAACAGACTGATCAGGCTTTATTTATGTATTAAACACACACACACACACACACACACACACACGCACGTGTGCACGTGTGTGTGTGTGTGTGTGTGTGTGTGTGTGTGTGACAATAACAATTAAAATAGGCCATGGAATCCAGAAAGAGGAAGGCTGGAGTACATGGGATCAGCTTGAGGAATGAAAGGACAGGGGAAAAGGAGGTAATATTTTAAATATAAATAAGGATTAAAAAATAACAAAAACTGAACAGAGGGCTGGGGAGTTGAGTCTTTGGTAGGAAAAGAGTTTTCTATGAAGGAATGAAGATTTGAGTTATATCTATACTTACATAAAATGTTGGGCATGGGTAGTGTGCTCCTATAACCAGCACTTTGGGGACAGTGTCAGGAGGATAACTGAAATATTCTGACTACTTGCCTAGCTTCAAACTCAGTGCTATATCTTGTCTCATGGGATAAGGTGGATGGTGTTAGTCAAGGTCACCTCTTGTCCTCTTCTGCCTCTGTTTGAGTATACACAGGTATGCACCTGCATAGACATGTACATGTACCATGTGCACACAACAATTCACTAATACGCATAACAAAGACTGAAGTAAATCAAACAACAGAATAGAAATTATTTTCCTGCCATTAAAAATTACCCATGTGATATTTATTAAATAATAAAATATCTTAAATGGCTGTATATGTTTTTTACTTAGGAAGTCTGAAGAAAACAATTTTAATGGTTAGAGTTAGACATATGAGTGGCATGTGAGGTCTTTCAGAGTTGAGGAGTGTTACGAACTAGGGATAGTGGAGAAAAGGATGAAGATTAGGACCTGCAGAGAGAACAGAAAGTAAATGAAGGAAGTTGAGAAGCTGGATCCAGTCCACAGGTAGCAGCTGGTGCTGCACATCTGTATACCACTGACCACCAGCCAGCCTGAGAGATTGCAGGACTAGTAAGCCACATCTGGCTCCTAGTGAGAACTTTTCTTAGTTTTCTCTGGCATTATGTGGATATACATGGCTGCATGTTGAGACCATATGCAGAGGGATGAGTTTTTCTTTGGACCACTGCTGTGAATAATTCATTGGTAAATAAAACACTGATTGGTCAGTAGCCAGGCAGGAAGTATAGGCAGGTCTAAGAGAGAGGAAGGCAAGAGGGGACACTGTGAGCAGCCACCAGGATAAGGAAGATATAAAGTACCAGTAAGCCATGAGCCATGTGGCAAAGTATAGTTTAATAGAAATGGGCTGAATATAAGAGTAAGAGCTGGACAGTAGTAGACCTGAGCTAATGGCCAAACAGTTTAAACAGTATAAGCGTCTGTGTGTTTATTTTATAAGTGGGCCCTTGGACTAACAGGCCTTGGCAGGGCCTGGAGAGAAGGTCTCCAGCTACACAGGCCACCAGCTCACAAACAAACAAACAAACAAAATGACCCAGAGACTTATTATTAATTATAAAAGGTCAGCCTATAGCTTAGGCTTGTCCCACTAGCTCTTACAACTTAAATTAACCCATTTCTATCCATCCATGTGTTGCCATGCGATTCATAGCTTTTACCTCTCCTCCTTCATGTCTTGCTCCCTCTGTGACCAGCTGGACTCTGCCATTCTTCTTCACAGAGTTCTTTCTGTCCAGAAGTCCAGCTGTACCTCCTGCCTAGCTATTGGCCATTTAGCCTTTTATTAAACCAATCACAGTGACATATTTTTATACAGTGTAATCAAATATCTCATAAGACCTTACATTAATTTTGAGATAATACATTTTAGATGACATAGTGGTTTAGTAGACATTCTTTGAGAACTCACATAATATATACAAATAATATACTCTTAGAGAAAAAAAAGAGTACATTATTTTATTTTCCCTTTGTCTTTTTAGCTGGGGAACAAAACCATAGCCTTGTGCTTGTGAGGCAAACATTGTAACAGGCACAATGTTCCTAATGTATGCATCTGAAAATTCAGTTCATTTTTTAATAATCACATATCACTACAGAAAATTTATTATATACTTTGTTCAACATATAATTCATATTACATTTTTATTTTTAATTATTCTTATTTTTTGAAATTATAACAATTTAATCATTATCCTATTCCCTTTCTTCCTTTAAAACCCTCTCATGTCCACTTCATTGTTCTCTTTCCTGGTCTCTTTTTAAAAATTGTTGTGTTATATGTGTGTGTGTGTGTGTGTGTGTGTGTGTGTGTATACATGTATGCTAAAAATACAACCTTATCTGTCTGTATAACATTAGCAGTAATGGAATTATGGACCTTGGAGAAGAGGCTACAACCAGAGTCCTTAAAATGTCTAAACTAACGGGAGAAATACTATGGGAAATAGCCATGAGAGTAGCACACATGTAAATGGGAAGTAGAGTATCTTATCAATCCTTCCATTAACATTACACTGTTTTTAAAATGTCTGGTGAATTAATATCCAATAGTCCTCTGAAAACACATCACTTATTTTAATATTGAAAATCTATCATGTGTTTTGGGTAATATGAAATCAATTTATTTTCTCAGGTCAATCTATGAAAAATACATTCAAATTTAATTAAATCTGTATTTTAATTTGTGTTCAGTATATTTTCTTACATTGTTCCTCAATCAATAACAAACAAAAATCCAAATCAGCCAGAAAAAGTAAAATTTTCCAAAATTATGGTTAACAAAGGTAAAGGTAATCACTGTAGTTTAATTCCATATTTATTCTTGTTGGTGATGCTCATTTTGTATAAATGATTGTTTGTCTTTTCAGAATCTGCAAAGAAATATCCAAACTTGAAGGTAATAATTTCTACACACTTGCTTTGGGTTATAAATTATATTTTGTTATCTATGTAACAATTTTTAAATTTCTTGTTTTAAAATCTGTCCAGACACCTAATGAAATGAATTACCTCACTCCAAATAAATGCTTAGAAGTGAAAGATGAAGGAACATTAAACTCAGGTAAATCTTCAACACCAATTGTTCTGGAAAGGTCTTGACACTATTTGAAATGTTCACAGAATTCTAAATTGTAATTTCACTGAAATCAGATCTATAAATTTGGACTGAATAATTCAAATGCTGTTGTTGACAGAGGAAATACAGGAGGGCTCACCCTCTTAGGAAAAAAAAAACCATCTTTATATGTTTGTTTCCTTTTGATTAGGAAGTAAAGAGTTTATTGGAAGAGTTTTAATGCCACCAGCAGACAGAGGAGAAAAAGCACATTTGGAACTGAGGAAAATTCATGTCCCAGCAACAGAGACAGACTCTATGGTGGGGTCTGTGAAGAAAATCAGGAAGCATTTTTCACTTTTTGAAATTAGAGGAGTTCCAGCAGTTAATTTAGTAGTTAAAGCCCATACTGAACTATAGATTATGTGTTTCAGGGAGCATCCTTTCAATGCTTTCATTCTTCTGGGTCTGTTGGCTATCTACATCTATTCTGTATGTTAATCTATGTGCCAGTAAACATTATCACCAGTTGTCAGTCGTAGATTCAAGTCTGTAGCTACAAATCACAAATGATGCCATGTGATCTGACACATACTTTCCTTTATCTCACCTTACAAATTCAGTACTATGTCTTATAATTGATTCTAAATTTTCTGCTAGTGCAGGCACAGGAATCCCTGTATGCTCAGTTAGATGCACATGTTATTCTAATTGTTATTTCTTCTCTTCACTCTTAACCTTTTTAAGATTTCTTTTAATTTGGGGATAATCCCAGATTTTTACAAATGTTAATTGTGGGTCTTACCTATAAGCAAATGCACTAGCTATATTACTTTTTTAATAAAACATTTTTTTTTCTTGAACATTTAATACATGAGCACTGTGTTTGCCTCAATTCCACTCTTGCCTCTACTCCTTCTAGTTCCTTCTTTTTCTCTCTCTGGCCCCATCCAGATACTCCACCTAGAACCACCCCCCCCAATGCCTCTAGCACTCTCAAGTTGATAGCCTCTTTTCCTTTTATTTAATTAAGAAATTTTCTATTCACTTTACATACCAACCATAAATCCCACCTCTTCCCTCTTCCCAGCCCCCAGCCTTCCCTTGCAAGCCACCTCCCATCCCCACATTTTCCAAATCAAGGTCTCCCATAGGGAGTCAGTAGAGCCTGGCACACTCATCTCAGGTAGGTCCAAGCCCCTCCCCACTGCACCAAGGCTGGGCAAGGTGTCACACCCTAGGCACTGGGCTCAAAAAAGCCTGCCAATGCACCAGGGATGGATCCTGATCTCCCTGCCTGGGTGTCCCCTAAACACTTAGAGCTAAACAACTGTCTCCCATATCCAGGGGACCTAGTCTAGTCCAATGGGGGCTCCCTAGCTACTAGTCCACAGTTCATGGGTTTTTACTAGTGTGGCTGCATGTTTTCCCGTCATGATCTCAATGTCCCCTGCCCACAGAATCCCTTCTCTTTTTCACAGATTGGATTCCCAGAGCTCAGAAATAGATGTGATCTACATGAGCAAATTGGGAGTTGGGGTAGAGGTAAAGGAAGGCAAGGAATGGGGCATGAGAACCTAAGGAAATGGGAGGGTTGAGCTGGAACAGGGACAATGTGGGAAAGCAAGGGAAGAGATACCGTGTAACTTTCTTATTCTGTTTTTTGTTTGTATATGGTTTCAGGTATGCTTTGGGAGAGGTTAATTCTCCTTCCACAACCAGTCTTTAGTTGTCTGTAGTTCTTTGTCTAGAGTTAGGACTCTGTGAAATTTTCTCCCATCCACATTAACATGTCCAAAGATACTGCCACCATTCCAGTCTGGTTTATGCAAGATATTTCTAGAAGTGACTTTGACAGCAGAATCCTTGGTATTCTGGTTCTTAAAGCTGATTCTGTCTCTTCTGAGGTGTTCCATAAGTCACAGATGCAGGAGCTGTAACATAGATGTGTCCATTTGGGCTGGAAGCCCCACAACCTATTGATACCTCTGTTGTATCCAGTTGGTTTTCTATGATGGTCTCCATATTCTGTAAAGAGAAGTTTCTTTGATTGAGGGGTGGTAGCCAAATATTTAATTATACTCAGCTAATACATGAGGTGAACATAAGGGAAAGCAAATCTTTTCAAATGTTTTCAAAAGGTGATATTTGTAAAATCTACTAACTGGTTTACAAATATCATGTGACCTCTTTCTTGGAAGGCATGAAGATTGCAATGAAGACACACAGATGACAATTCTACTCATCCCAGCTTTGGGGGGCAGAGGGTGGAATTGTGGTAACTTACAGGAGCTTGGGTGAACTCTTACTCACAGTAACATAGGGAATTTACAGGGAACTAAAGCAACCACAAGAGAGATTATTTCACTTTTTGCAATGATTAATTGTCTATACATTCTCATGGAGAAGTAAGGACTCATGAGGCCCCAACTCCATATGAAAATAAGGGCCTGGTGTGTCAACAATTCTGGTACAGATAATTACATCTGCTAAGAGTTTAAGAGTGCAAAAGCCATATCTGTCCAAAGGACAGAGTGGTACATTAATGAAATCCACATATTCCTAGATGTTTCATTTTAGCTTGTCAAGTTAATATGTTTAAGCATAACATTATGCTGTTATAACAAATTTTCATGTAATAAATCCCTCTAATCAAGAATGTGAACATCCAGGATCTTACGTTATTCTTTACATATTTTATTACATATTCCAATAACATAATGAAGAACATTATAAACATATTTAGTCTAGATAGAAGGAGTCTTATTGGTCAAGATGCGCATCATTGATAGCTGTACCCATCCCTCCTTCTTTAAAAATCTAGTTTTATATTTGGAATACTTCTAGAATCATATGAACTATCTTTGGAAAAATTTCATACCCACAAATGCATACACTTGTTACACTCGGCAGCACCTTCGCTGTTAGCATGCCATTTCCATAGAAATTTCATTTAGTCTCATGGCAGTATTGTTAAAATGCAAGTAACTTAATAGACCTTCAGTTGGAAGTGGCAGCTTTAGATTTTACCCTTTACAATCTTTGCAGGAGTAACGAGAATTTAGAGAAGAACAGGATAAAGCTTCACTTGGAAATGCAGCACAGCAGATCCACAGGAAATGCACAAAGCTTGAGGCTGTTCACTGAGCACCTTCTGCTGGCAATTTTGATAGCATCCCAGGACCCAGAATAAGTCTTCTCCGGAAAGAAAACCTGACAGCATCTTCCTCAAACTCTCAAATATCAACCAGGGGCCTGGGACACTGCCTAGGAATGGTTAGCTCTCCTTTCCATTTTACAGTTCTGATGCGGTTCTTCTTTTAATCTTGGTTAACTATTAGTCTTTGTAGTTGACACCTCCTAAGATAAGACAAGAGTGAATCATAATAAAGAAGAAAAGTAGAGGGATTAGAGAGAGGGCTCTACTGGGAAAGTGTGCTACTATGCCAATGCAAGTGCATGAGTTCAGATCCCCAACAACCATGTAAAATTTTAGCATAGTGACTCTCACTGTAGTGATGGAGAGTGGGTGGAGACAGGGGGATCCTGTGGTTCTCAGTCAGGCTAGTCTTGAATAAACTGTGATCTCTAGGATCTGTGTGAAACCTTGCATTAAAAAAAAAAGTAGAAAAGAGAGAGAAAGATAGTGGAAGTAAGCTTTCCCCTACAGAAGTACATGCACTGATGAGTGCCACCCCATACATTATTAGTACACACACACACACACACACACACACACACACACACACACACACACACGTGCACACACACATACCACATAGAACAAGAGAGAGAGAAAGAGAGAAAATAAAATTAGAAATTTTATAAACTTGGAGATTTCCTAGTGTTCTTATTTTTATGGGACATCATTTACAAACTTTATATACATGTGAGTAAATTTAAATATTTTAAATGCATTTAAAATTTGAATGTATATTACTGTTTAGGAAATGATTATTCCTGAACAGACAAGGTGGCTCAGTATTTAGATCCACTGTGTTGTGAAGTCTGATGACTCTGCAATTTTCAAAGCCCATATGTGAAAAGAAAGAACAAGTTGTCCCACCAGTTGTCAACTGACCTAGACAAATGATCTATGACATGTGTATGTGTACACTCAGATACAGACACACACAAAATGAACACATGGACACATAGATGCATAAATGAACAGACATAAATGAAATGGATGATTTCTGTACATAAGTCTAGGTACGCTTTGACATGCTGTGGCTTACCTTCTAAGCAACTTTTAGCTTGGCCATGCAGCATTTTGCTGAATCTTACCTTTATGTTTCATGTTGCAGCTTAATTCCACGATGATGTGTCCTATGCACTAGGAGCCATTGTATACTTTTGTTTTGTCCCCATTAGATGTTATGACTTTGCAATGACAAGTTATGTACCTCACATGAGGAGATATATCTTTTAGGTTCTGTGTATAAAGAATCCTTGTCTGATCACTGAAAGAACATGGTTGGTGCTGAGAATTAGATACATAATCTGTGGTTGTAAGCACACCCTTTTGCCACTGAGTAGAATTATTTAATTAATGTAATGGTTATAAATAACATCTGACTGTTTTTCAGATGCATCAAGAGTCCCAATATAATTTCAGATAGAGAAGCAAATAAAGCAAGGTATGTTGCCAAAATGTATGAAATAACTTCAAATTAATAGATTTTTTAAATAAATTTTAAATATTAGCTGGATTTCCTTTTACTTTGCTGTATTAACTAGTCTTGTTACAGACATTGAATGAAATATATAAAGTGTAAACATTCATAACGTCCTCATTATTAATCTTCTACAACTTTTAAAAGCATCTACATTTTTGGAAAGAAACACAAAGAAATAATTGCTAAAACACAAGGTACCGGGGACACAAAACAACAACACTGAAAATAAACAAC
The DNA here is from genome assembly GCF_903995425.1 of Onychomys torridus. NCBI lineage: Eukaryota > Metazoa > Chordata > Mammalia > Rodentia > Cricetidae > Onychomys > Onychomys torridus. The sequence continues at coordinate 85,585,167 of NC_050446.1, read as the reverse complement.
ACAATTCCTCCAGTAACACACACAAATTTCAATAGTAAATTTAACTATTAATGGCCTCAATTCTACAATCTGAAGACAGAGGATGACTGAATGGTTTAAGAAATAACACCCATTTATTTATTATCTACAAGAAATACATCTTATCTTGAATGATAGACACTTTAATGATAGTGTAAATGTATGGAAAAACCACTCTGATCAAACAGGACCAGGAAGTAACTAGGCATCACTATCTATCCCAATGTCTGACAAAAGAGACTTCTAATTAAAACTAATTAGAAGAAATAAAAAGATTCCATTCCATTTAATAGAATTGTCAACCCTCCTAAATATACATGCAACATATTCTGTTGCACCAAATTTCATTTTAAAAAAGGTACTGTTAGATTTAAAGACACAGATAGCATTGACCCATGAGTGGTTTTTAGTGTGCTACTATATCCAGTTGGTAGATTATCTGGACCAAAAATAAAGAGAGAAGCATTAGAATTAAGTGAACCACACATTAAAAAGACTGACCAGTTAGCTGCAGAATATTCCACCCAAGCACCAAAGAATACACATTTTCATTTCTACCATCACAATGAAACTGTCACTTGCATTTTGAAACTATTCTTAACAAATAAAAGCCTATTCAGATTAACTTTCTGAAATCCAGACTCATTTAAAAATCCCTGTTTTAAATTTTCAAACCTAGTGAAAGTATTACAAAATTTCTGTGGTTGTGAGATACCATACACACACACACACACACACACACACACACACACACACACACACACACCCCTACTCATTCTATAGAGTATATTGTTTCTTAATAGACCTAACCTAAACTAATTTGACTAATATAGTATGGCTAATATAGTGTGAATAGACATGAGCTGAATGAAAAGGTCCTGTTTCTTTGATGCTGAGTATGAGACAGTGCATGTGATTATAAAACAATGGTTTTAGTTTTATTTAAAGTGATTGTCATTATAATATCATATGGTGATATTTCATTTGTGCTGAAATGTGATTTTATTTGTATGTTAATAAATAAAGTTTCGGGGTTGGGGATTTAGCTCAGAGGTAGAGCACTTGCCTAGCAAGCACAAGGCCCTGGGTGTGATCCTCAGCTCCAAAAAATAAATAAATAATAAATATATAAATAAATAAACAAACAGACAGATTAAATAAATGAATGAATAAATAAATAAATAAATAAATAAATAAAGAAAGAAAGAAAGAGAGAAAGAGAGAAGGAAAGAAAGAAAGTTATTTGTTAGTTGCCTGGGGGTTAGAGCTAAAAGCAAGCCATTTAGCAGAAGTTCAGCGGTTGTGGCACATGCCTTTAATCCCATCACATGGCAGGCAATGTCTCTGTGTGTTCACGGACACAGCCAAGTGGTGACCCAAACCTTTAATCTCAGTATGAACCATAGAGACCTGGAGGTCTGTATAGACAGGCAGTGATGAGGAAATCATGTGGTTGGGTTTAAAACCAATGAGAAGGTAGAACAGAAAGGCAATGAAAAGATGGGTCACACAGGAGAAGTTCTCTTTCTCAGGTGAAGGACAGCAGCGACTGGTAAGCTAAAGGCTTTGCTCATGCTCTGATCTTTTGAGCTTTTAACTCTGCATTTGGCTCTGTTTCTTACTTGATAAAATCATACAGAATTTCATCTACAATATTAGTCAATCATTTGGTGAGTTTGGTGATTCTCTTCTGAAAGGCTGTCATCACAAATTGTAAAGGAACAGATACATGAGTTGACTATCAGCTATCTGGCTCCATGATACATTCTCCTTCCTCTTTCACGTATTTACCTTAGTACTAGCATCAAGATGCAGGTCATATGAGGAAATTCAGAAAGTCGTATTTAGTACTATGTCAACCCATGTATCAAATTCTGCTTAGAAGACCAACTATATCCCAATACTTAGCTATGACGTTGCTTTCACCATGAGATGTGGTAGAGGAGACCTCATTTACACATGTCTTAGAACCAGAATCTTAATATATGTAAGATAAGACTATTCCATGAAAACAATTAGTATACCAGAAATGAATAGACCTTATATTTATTGTAATTAACATCCATTTGAAGAACTTTTTTGAGGAGAGTATCCCTGACTGGCCTGGTATAACAGGGTGGCCACAAACACCCAGAGGTCCACTTGCCTCTTCCCCTTGACTGCTGGGATTAAAAGTGCAACCCCACATCAAGCTTGAGGGTATTTTGATAGATTTCTGTATGGAGTTTTCTATTTGGTATTCCTTTCCAACTATCTCCCCTGTCTTGTTCCTTGTGACTTGCTCTGGTGCTTGTTTTTTTCTGTAATTTTTTTGCTAATATTTTCTATCTTTCCTGCTTTCCATTTGGTTCTTTCTGAACATTATTTATGTTGACTAAATATTTTCTGTTTTCATGTGAAAGCAGCAAAACCACAAAGGATTTCAGGGTTCCATAGATTCCTAAAGGCCAGTCAAATTGCTATTTAATTCATAAATGCGTATTAAATATCCTGGGTAAAATAGTAGTTTTATATAAAATGTTAAACTCAAAACTTTTAACGGGCCTCTGTGAACATAGTAGGCATACATGAGGTTCACCCTAACATCCATTAATATAGGACAAATTTATCTGGGTGTTTTAATAAGAAATTGAAAGATTGATCTATGTATTGCAATGAGAAAAAGATCAGAATGTGCTTAGCAAGTGTACCCAATGGTACAGGGTAAAAATTAATTATCAAGAGAAGGGGAGATTTAAAAGAATACCCCTGGATAGGATATAGACATTTTTTGGAAGAGGACTTGTAATTGGAATTATAGAGATGTGTGTATATAATATATAAAATAAGGACTCAAGATATTGAAGCTTACCTGTAAATGAATATTAAATTTGTGAGATTTACTGATTCTAATAAATATTTTGTTTTCTTTGATTGTAGGAACTGACAAAGAACAATATTTCTATCGACAGATATTAAACAATTTGAAACAATTGGAGGTGTTTCTATGGCAGATAAGAATATGGATTATCTACTTTTCAACAACCTCTCTTGTGTGCATATGTGTGTGTCTCTGTGTGTGTCTTACTGTCTCTGTCTCTACCTATCTCTATTGTATATATGACATCTATATATCAGTTTACAAAGGATATGTTACATATCCTCTTATACAGGGATCTAAGTGTTTTTGAATTATATGTATGTGTGACTCAGCTCATGTTAGAGTTCTCCTATACCTTCTTGCCTCTCCCTGAAATTTTTACACAGACATGTGTGGTAGACAAGATAGGCCCTCTTGTACCACATTCATAGAGCTGTATGTACTTACGTGTCAACATTCACACAGAAAAAAATGGCTGGTTGAGTCTACATTTAATCTGATTTGAAAAAATAAGGAAATTGAGAACACCTTAAGGACCACTATCCTGAAATCAGATTTAACATTCAAATATTAGACATGTACACTGATCTCACTGAAGTGGGAGACCAGTTAGTGAGATGTCATGAGAAAGACAAATTCTACAGACATATTAAACAGATATAGTTTAGAAAAAATGTCCCTTAATTACAATGCTATTCTTTTCAGTGAGTATTTTAGTCATATTGAAATGTAATGATTACCAATATCAAATGCGTCTCTAAAATCTATCTTATATTCTACTTATAAAATTCATATTTCAGTATTGAATGACTTTTATCCATCATATACTAGATATGATTCATAGAGCTTCTTGCATAAGTGTATGAAGAAACTTCTATAATGGGTAAAGTAGAAGACCAAGAATTGATGGCATGGTAATATTCTGAAAATAATAAAATTGTTGAAGTATTTTTTCCAAAACTGTGTATGTTCAGTATAGCATACTCAAATGTAGATAAAATATGTAATTAAATATTCCAGAATTAAAGATCCAAGTTGACTGAACTCAGTTGTCTGTCTTTGGTAAAAAAAATAAATAAATTCACATTTTACTGAAATATTGAAATTTATTACTCATGTTTTCCTGATCTTTACAAAAACACAGTGTCTCAGATAATCATTTCAAAACTTATCAGAAGAAATCAGTTCTGTACCAATACTTTGTGAGTTTTCAGTAACCATAGAAATAGTCAAACTGAATTGCTTCTACTCCTTTGTGTGTTTTTTTAAAGGGCTGAGAAATGTACTCCCTTAGAACTCATAGTTTTCACACTTTGACTTAAATTGTTCAGTACATATCAAGTAAAAGATACAATATTTAGATTACAATACAGGTACTGTCTTCATACAAAAACCTTCCAGACTACCACTGAAATGAAAGATTCCAAAGGAGAAATGACAGTGTCCTAAGGACACACATTGTTTAAGGGAATAGAACCCAAACCCAGCAAGAACATGCAGTAGAGGGAGCCATAACACTAAGAAGGACACATTGTTTAAGGGAATAGAACCCAAACCCAGAAGAACATACAGTAGAGGGAGCCATAACACTAAGAACAGTGTCAGGACAGTCCATGAGAGAATATTTGCTGTAAAGAACCTGGACTCACTCAGAGGTAAGAGGATTTAAGGCAGCAAGAATTTGATAAAGATTGTGCTTAGTAGCTTGATTTAAATTATAATTTTGCTATGAGAAAGACAGTGGTGTCGAGGAAGAATGTATTTATTGTTCTAATGTTGTTTCTGAGTGTTATTTATTTGCTTTAGATAGATCTTTGAAATGTTCTGTGCCATGAACCTCATGCATTCTAGTTTTTGTCCAAGTGACAAACATATTTGAGATAATTCCAAGTATTTTAGAAAATTTGAATATTGAATTAAATGATAATAATGTTTCTGCTTAAGTGAAAGTTTTATTGAGGATTTTAAAATACAACTTTTATTATCAGCAATTTAAATATTTCCCATCAATGCTTATAGATAGTATGTTTTTCTAACAGTTGTCATGTTGTTTGTCCTAATATATATTTATCAGCAGAACTGAATTTTAAAGTGTTACCAGTGGAAGAAAAAAATGTTGTGTTGTAAGACTTTGGTATATAAAAAAGTAAATTTCTCATTTAATATTGTCCTGTTAAATATTGTAGCAGAGACTAAATGACTCTGATAACTCAAATAACATTTTATACTACATAGCTAACTAAAGGATCATAATTTAATATATGATTATGAAATAGTTTTACTATTCACAAAATCAAAACCCTCAATTATTTATACATACAAGCAAAACTATACCTACATCAATTTTTAAATATATATTTGTGGAATAACAGTTTCAAATTATTGAATGAATATCCATTTTATAACCTCCAAGATGACAAAATGTTAAGATCAAATATAAGACTTATAATGAATCAGATGGAAAAATGAAAAAGGAAAAGCTAATTACCCCTGAATTTGACTCGTATTAAAAGTTTCCCACTGGCTTGATATTGGAAGTTTCACTCTATCAAGTAGGAATACATATTTCTAATTTGGAGAAAAATGTTAAGACATATATAAAATGCATACACACACACACACACACACACACACACACACATATTACAGAAGTGTAGTAACTGGTACTAGAAGCCACACTGTAAATATCTGGAAAGTTTGAACCTAAAAATTCTACCAAGTATTACCCACAAAAATTTCAATTCAAACTTTCTCCCCATTCCATGACTCCTTTTTTCTTTATTCAAGTTCACTTCTACTTCCATGTAATGTTAGATACATAATTGATGGTTTGTACTTATGTTAAATCTGAGATCCTCAAATTGGAGTAAATGTGATTGCTGTCTTTCAAAGACTGGATTCTTTCACTTAATTTAGTAGTCTCTTGAAGTTCTCACTCTTCTGAGATATACCTAGTATTGGTATTGGTATTTAAATGTGAATTCATATAACTGTTTTTGTTTTGTAATGACTCTCACTTTCCTTTTCAGTGATAAATACTAAGTTTATATTAAACATTATGTATAATAAAGTTTCTTATTCCACGTGACCTTTGAAAATAAAATATACTGTGTCAAAGGCTAAGGAGATGGCTCATCAGTTAAGAGTATATTCTGGTCTTTAAGGGGACCCAACTTCAGTTCCCAACACCAGTGCTATGTGACTCAAAGCTACATGTAGCTCCATCTTTAGGAGGTCTGGCATTCTCTTTTGGCCTCTTCAAATGCCTACACTAACATGCACATACCTCCCCCCCAAAAAAAAAACCCAAAAAACAGGTGTGTGTGCATACACATAATTATAAACGTTTAAATATCTTCAAATGTTTAGTGTCATTGGATGATTCTTGGATATCAAATGTTATGTAGCAAACTTGTATATTTATTGTAATTTGTTTGCATTAGTATTTTCATATTCTTATTTTTGTAAGTAATGTGACAATGGATTAGGAATTGCTAATTCAACTATGTACACCAGCTTCTCTCATGTCTATATTTTCTCTGATGTCCGTGGCCAATTTGCAAAGTCAGAGGCTATGTGACCATAACAGATGTGAAATAATGAACATATTTAATTTTATTCTGTCTTGATTTAATATACTTGTCTTCTAGTTATATCTAATTATATTTATTGTAAAAACAGTAAATAAATATTTGCCTGAATGGTATTCAGAAGCTTTATAAATATCATCATCATCATCATCATCATCATCATTATTATTATTATTATTTTGTTTTTTCGAGACAGGGTTTCTCTGTGTAGTTTTGGTGCCTCTCCTGGATCTTGCTCTATAGACCAGGCTGGCCTCCAACTGACAGAGATTTGCTTGGCTCAGCCTCTGGAGTGCTGGGATTAAAGGTGTGCGCCACCACTGCCCGACATAAACCTTATTATTGACACTAATTTTTATAAAATATCCTTGAGCATTTTTGAATGAACCCCATTGAACCTTATTGCAATTTGAAATTCTGAGAACATTAACTGACAAATGGAGAAGAAAACACAGGAACTGTGCTTAAGAAAATGTCACTCGACTGGGCAGTGGTGGCGCAAGCCTTTAATCCCAGCACTCAGGAAGCAGAGCCAGGCGGATCTCTGTGAGTTCAAGGTCAGCCTGGGCTACCAAGTGAGTTCCAGGAAATGCGCAAAGCTACACAGAGAAACCCTGTCTTGCAAAAAGCAAATAAATAAATAAATAAAAGAAAATGTCACTCTCCATCTAATATTTGACTATGGGTCTCTGCCTCTGCTCACATCAGCTGCCAGCAGTAGCCTCTTTGATGCCAATTGGGCTAGCCACTGATTTATGAGTATTTAAGGATCTCGTTAGAAATAATTTTATTATGTTTTTTCTTTGATAGGTCTCTGGGCTACCCAGCTTCTTATTCCTCATCATCCAGACAATGTTGGGCATGGGCTCCCTCTCCTGGCATGGGTCTCAAATTAGACCCATCATTGGTTGGCCACTATTGTGAGAAGAGATATCTATTAGAACATGTTTCTGCAGACTAACAACTATAGAGCAAAGCAGATAAATTTTTTCAGAAAATGACTGAGTTATTTATTTGAAATGACTAATAAAGCTAAAAATATATTAGATTAATATATACAGCAGATCATTTGTTTCCTATAAAATTGGAAGTTTTTAAAATTTGAAGATAATTTAAATATTGAAAACCATACATGACAATTTCTTAGCTACATTTCATAGAACTTCTCATAGATGTATGTTAAGAAATTGGAAGACATGCAATCCAAACTGAGAATTATGTTTTATGTTTCTTAGCATACTAACTATGTAGTCATTATTTCAGAATTATACATTTTCAATAATTTTTTAGCAAGGATTTTTTATTCATTTTACATACACAGTTCCCTCTCCCTCCCCTCCTCCAACTTCCCCCACACCTCCTCTCAGAGGCAGGACAAATGCCCCCCTCTGCACCTCCATTCCAGGCTGAGCAAGGCATCCCACCAATATGGAATGGGCTTCAAAAAGCCAGCTCATGCACCAGGGATAGATCCTGGTTCCACTGCCAGAGGTTCCACAAACAGAACAGGGTATAAAACTGTTGCCCACATGCAGAGATCTTGCTGGTCCAATGCAGCTGTTGGTCTAGTGTCCATGTACTCTGACAAGTTCGGGTCATCTGTCACTGTGGGGTTCCCCAACGTGATCTTGATCCACCTTGCTCCTATAATCCCTATTCCCTCTCTTCGATTGGACTTCTGTAGCTATGATTGGTGCTTGGATGTGGATCTCTGCATTTGCTCCCATAAGTTGCTAGATAAAGGTTCTATGATGACAGTTAGGATCCTCACCAATCTGATTATAGGGGAAGGCAAGTTCAGGTACTCTCTTCACTATTGCTTGGGGTCTTAGCTGGGATCATCCTTATGAATTCCTGGAAATTCCCCTAATATCAGGTTTATCCCTAGCTCCATAATAGTGTCCTCTATCTAGATATATCTTTCATTGTTCACCTACTTCATCCCTCCCCCACCTCAAGCATCCCATTCCCTCATGTCCTTATCACCCATGCCCTTCCCTTTCTTGCTCCCCACTCCCAGTTTACCCAGAAGATCTCATCCCTTTCCCCTTCCCAGGGTGATCCATGCATCCCTATTTGGATCCTCCTTGTTACCTAGCTTCCCTGGAGCTGTGGATCTGTGGTCTGGTTATCCTTTGCTTTACATCTAGTGTCCACTTATAAGTGAGTACATACTGTGTTTGCCTTTCTGGGTCTGAGTTACCTCACTCAGGATGAATTTTTCTAGTTTTATCCATTTGCCTGTAAATTTCATGATGTCATTGTTTTTTACAGCTAAGTAATACTTAATTGTGTAAATGTACTATATTTTCTTTATCCATTCTTTGGTTGATGGACATCTAGTTTGTTCCCAGGTTCTGACTATTACAAATATTGCTGCTATGAATGTAACAGAGCAAGTGTCCTTGTGATATTATTGAGCATCCTTTGGGTATATGCCCAAGATTGGCATAGCTGGGTCTTGAGGTAGACTGATTCCTAATTTTTGGACAAACCTCACTTGTGATCCAGAGTGGTACAGTTTGCAACTCCCACCATAAGTGGAGAATTGTTTCCTCCAATCCTCTCCAACATAGGCTCTCAGTGTTTTAATCATTCTTACAGGTGTAAGATGGTATCTCAGAGTTGTTTTGATTTGCATTTCCCTGATAACTAAGGATGCTGACCAATTCCTTAAATGTCTTTCAGCCATTTGAGATTCTTCTGTTGAGAATTCTCTGTTTAGAACTGTACCCCATTTTTAATTGGATTATTTGGTATTTTGATGTCTAGTTTCTTGAGTTCTTTATATATTTTGGAGATCAGTCATCTGTCAGATGTGGGTTTGGTGATGGTCTTTTATAATTCTCTGGGCTGTCTGTCCTATAAGCCAATCTCAGCTAAGAAAATCAGTGACTGAGGCAGGCAATGGTTAGTTTGAGACAAGTCCAGGTTATATAATGAGTCAAGGTCACTCTGAACAATATACTAAGACCATGTCTCAAGAAATCAAGTGATAGAAATATAGTTAAGTGATACAGCATTTACCCACATGTACCAGACCCTAAGTTCAAACCTTATCACTATAAATGGAGGGGGAATAAGAGAAAGGGGAGAAGGTGGATAAGGAAAAAAAAAGATACTGTTATATTAGAGAAATGATGAATCAATATGTAGATAAAGTAAAGTTACATAGATAAGCAGACTGGAATAAGAGTTGGGGATGAGGGAAGGATGGTTTCAAGTCAGCTAGAGAGAAGAAATTGCAAAAAGTTTTGTCTTAGTTACGTTCCCATTGCTGTGATACCAAAAGCAGCTTGAGGAAAGGGTTTATTGGGCTTACATACCTTGAGTCACAGTCCACTGAGGGAAGCCAAGGCAGGAACTCAAGGCAGGAGCCTAACCAAACCAAACAAAAATGAAAACACCCTACTTGATGATGGTGGATGATTTTTTTTGACGTGTTCTTGGATTCAATTTGCCCATATTTTATTGAGTATTTTTGCATCAATGTTCATGATTTTTGACAAAGAAGCCAAAACTGTACAATGGAAGAAAGAAAGCATCTTTAACAAATGGTGCTCACATGACTGGATGTCAACATGTAGAAAATTGCAAATAGATCCACATATATCACTCACTATGCACAAAACTCAATCCCAAGTGGATCAAACACTTCAGCATAAATCTAGGTACACTTAACATGATAGAAGAGAAGGTGGGAGATAACCTTGAACACATTCGTACTGGAGACCACTTCCTAAATATAGCACCAGCAGAGCTGCAATCAATATATGGGACCTCCATTAACTAAAAAGCTTCTGTAAGGCAAAGGACACTGTAAATAAGACAAACCTTTTTTTTTTTTTAAACTGTAAGGTTCGTAAATACTTTATTCTGTAGTATTTATTATAATTTCAGTGAAATTATTATGCTCAAATCTGTTTTTAAACATTCTCTCATTAATAAGAACTTTGCAAAAATGATGTTCTATGTGTCCCGAGGTTAAATCCTATCTAATATGCATATCACTTAATGTTCTGGTTGTTAATACATGCCATTTTATATTCCATTGTGAGTTTATATTGTCAATTTTCAATGATGTTAAATATATATTTTATCTAGGAAGCATATGTGTGATAATGAATTCCTATTTAAAAAAATTGAAATTATTTATTTTCATATCAACAATACTTGCTTTTACTTTGTTTTAAAGGACTACTTTTTAAAAATTTAAGTATATGTATGACTGTGTCTCAGGTCTGTGTGGGTATGTGCACTTCTGTCCAAGTACCCAGAGAGGCCTGAGGTGTCAGGGCAAACTGAAGATGGAGTTATAGATGGTTATGAGCCAACTGAGGTGGATGTGGGGACCCAAACCCAGGCTCTCTGCAAGAGCAGGCTACCTGCTTAACAACTGAGCCATCTCTCTAGCCCTAGAATACCTTCTTTTAAAATAAAAAATAGCTTATTCAAAAGCGATTGAAAATTGATAGATCTATGCTAATATTTGTTTTATCAGGATACCTCTACACATATTCAACCAAGATATATTCCTCAGTTATCATTAGGATTAAATACAACCCCCACAAATATTCTAAATGGAGGAAAGGTAAGAATTATGTCATCACTATGCCATATAAGGAATTATTAAAATCAGGGTCAGCATGTATTTTACTAGCCAAATGTTGTCTATAAAAATAAGTATGCAGTCAGAAATAAGAAGCATTAGGTTGGAATAAATTATAAATATCATGAAGCTTTAGTAATATTTTAAATTTGGCATGTCAAGAGCTGAATTATAGAACTTGACTCAGTGCTTAAGAGCACATACTATTTTTCCAAAGGACCTGAGTTCAGTTCCCAGCACTCAAAACAGGAGGAAAACAACCACCCATAACTCAGCTCCAGGAGGCTCCAACTCCTCTGCTTCTGTACACACCTGTGCTCAGTAACAAACATATCCCCACAAGGACTTGCAGAAATACATGCAATTTAGAGTAACTTAATTTTTACAAAATAGGTAAGAATTATAAGTATATTTTAATATTGTTTATCAGGAATTTCAAGCAATAAGAATTTGTAAAGAAGATAGGAAATGGTAGAATGGGTATAGAGGAAGGGATTTGGGGTAATGTATATTGTGAAGGACATAAAAACGAATGTCTTTAGGAAATGAAATGACTTGTACTGATGGGGAAATATGTCGTGAATTAGTGGTATGGAAATATAACTGAGAGGAAAAAGAAAAGGGTGCTGTACTTCATGTCTTTATCATTTGTGGAAAGGTGTCAAAGACTGGAACTGGGTCATAACGGAACTTCTTTTAATCTATGGTAGATAATCATAAACATCTGTGTCACCAATAACATATATGGAATGTCTGTGGATTCCTGGGAACTCTAGCACCTGGTTTTTCCCTACCCCTATGATGTCTCCTACCCTGGTATCTATCTCTTTAATTGCTCTCCTACTCAGTTCCTGTTTCAGCTTGACCATCCTGTTCCCTCATGTTCTCATCCCCTAACCCCTACCTGATATTGCCCCCCCTCAACTAGGCCCTCTGCATAAGCAGACAGTTGTGTACCTTGATATGCTTAAGGGGCCCTTTAGTGGTAGGATCCATCCCTGATGCATGAGCCGGCTTTCTGGAGCCCACCAACTATGGCTAGAAACCATTCACAACCTTGATGCAGTGGGGAGGGGCTTGGATCTGCCTTGGCTGAATATATCAGGCTCTGCTGACTCCCCATGGGAGGCCTGGCCTTGTCAGAGGAGGGAATAGGGGGGTGGGTTGTGGGGAAAACTGGGGGGCAGGAGGAGAGGGGGATCTGTGGTTGGTATATAAAATAAATAAATATTTCTTATAAAAAAATACAGAATGTCCAATGCAGGTTTTTCTACTTCTCTGATTCAATGACACAGCCAAAATATCAATGACAGGCAGATGCAATACATGATTAGGAAATGATCAGCAGATGATCAGTCTAAGTGGTGATCATTGCCTCAGGCTCCTTAGATAGTGTGTATTGGAACATTGAAAGAACCCTATGAGTTTAACACCACAAAGTAAAATTCTGTATAACAAAATGTGGATGGAGACTGTAATTGAACTAAGCCTTCCCAAATATTTATGGACCATCTATGGAGGACCATTGTTAAAATTTAATCTCTAATTTAACAGCCCTGGACCTCTACATGGATAAGTCATGTTCAGGTGACTTGTCTGATGGTTTAAGCAAATTAAATGCTACTTAGCATTGAGTTGTAGAATATGGAAGCATGCTTTCATTAGATGTGGCCCTGTGCCCCAAGGTAGAAGAGGATGGTTTATAACTTTTAGTACTTGTGAAAACTCAGGCTATTGTGTTTTATTTAAGCTATAAATGAAATTTATTTTGTATTTAGGTTTCCTTGATTCTAAAGATTCCTTACTACAAAATTCACCTGTAATCTAGAAAGTAAAAAGGAATGCATTACTCAGTTTTAAGCATTTTTGTTTACAAAGTAATATTTTTATACCTTATTATTCTATGAGTGGATATCTTTGCTGATCAGTTCAGTCCACAGTTTTTTGTGGAGAAGTGACTTATTCCTTTTACTGTATTTTGTCAGTGCCCCATATTTGCAGAATTCATTTAATATGGGAACTTTGAGAGTACATTGGTGTGGATGTCTCTGGCGTGTTTATATGAGACAGCACTCTACTTCAGTATGCATGGTTGGAATTCCACTAGGGGTAGCTGGTTTCACCCTGCACTCACTCCGAGATAGGTTCTCTCACTTTAATTACAAACTTCACAATGGTGTGCATGACTTTTGTATTTAGTTATTTTTTATTTGGATTATGATCATGCTTTGCAGTTTTTCATTCAATTAAATATTAGACCTTTTTGTTTTAGCAACTGGTATCCTATATTTGAGATCTAGAAAGACTAAGCACAACATGCAAAGAGAAAAATCTATCAAAATGCCAAATATCCTTACCCATTTCCCAAATCAGTTATAATGATTTTTCATTCCAGATCTGTAGGAAATCCAAATTTTTTATGTTATCATAGTATATGTGTGTAGAAAAACAGACTTCCAAATGGGCAATATGAGCCTCTAGATACATGAAATTGGAAATTTATTTAAACTGATTGTATCATTTTAGGTTTTCAAAAGAAATTTCCTGAATGGAAGGCAATAATTTCACATTATTTCCTGAATTATTAGATTCATAAGCTATAGCATGTAGAAGACTCACTAAATATATATTTGAAAACCCATTCAGCCTCCCAAGGAAATGAAAGATTCTGACCAACCAGAGATTTCAGCAGTGATGCATGGACAAGGATTCCCAGGAGGTAAACTCTACAAACTACATGTCCTTAGCAATGTCATGCCAAGTTTCTTTTAACTATATAAGTATTGATTTCCTTTAATAGATGCAGACTTAAAGTTGGAGACAGAGAGCCAGGACTATATTGACATCAGTGAAAATAATTAATGTATATAGTCTCTATTTTCAAACATGAAATTCTCATAATCTTTTAATTTCCAAACATCTGTTTCTATTTGTTTAGGGAAAGATTTGATGTGAATGTTCAAAATAGTATTCTATGAGCTATATTTCCCTGCCTTCTAACCTGCATGGGGAAGACTGCCTTTCACAAAATATCCAATATTTTCCGAACATTTACCACCAGTACTAAATACATATTCCTGTGTTTGTTTGGTTGATAGTTTTTTTGCTCAGGAGTGTCATAAGATATACTAGTTGTTTTCTTTGTCTGTGTATTTACTGGAGTGTGTTTGGTATTGTTCCTAGGCACTTTTATGTGCAATTCATATCCTCAACCAGTTAATTGCACACTTCTTTAAAATGAGAAAATAAAAATTTACTTTCTATAACAAGTAATTTCTAAATTTCTTTCTCTGTGATTAAAAGATTATGACTTTAATAATGTCATGTCAGATTTGTTTTAACTATTTATTGATTTCTTTTAATAGATGCAGACTTAAAGTTGGAAACAGAGAGCTAGGACTATATTGACACCAGTGAAAATACTCAACTATCTATGCATAATGTTTTATTTCAACTGCTACTTTAGTATTTTATTTTTTAAAGTATACTGTTGACTAAACGAAATCTTCTGGGTGTGCTTTCAGAATAATAAGTCCAAAGTTTAAAATTACTTTTTAAAGTTTCTTATTTTTGAGACTGTAATAGAAATATATTATCTCTCCATTTTCTTTCCTCTATCCAAACACTTCCAGGTTCTCCTTCTTACTCTCTTTGCCTCTCTCTCTCTTCATGAATTGTTGATACTTAGAATCCTCAAATATTCTTAAAATGCCTCTAATCTTCTAATCTCTAAAGATCTGTTTCTAATTGTTTAGGGAAAGATTTGATGTGAATGATCAAAATAGTATTCTAACATCATCATTTCAAAACAAGTTATTGAATTGTGAGTCAGGTATATTCACTTTCATGTATCTAGAGGCTCATATTGCCCATTTGGAAGTCTGTGTTTTATGACATGAAGAAAAAAAGGGAAAACAAAACACTTTTTTTTCCCTTGTGATTTTTCTTTTTGATGGGATGGGCATCAATTCAGAGGTCAAAAGTGAAGGACTAACATGTATACACACACACACACACACACACACACACACACACACACACACACACACACACCGATATTTATATACATTCAGGAAAACATAACTTTTGCCCAAAGCGAATTTCTCAAACCCAAAACATCAAAAAAAAATTGTTTTTAATTTTTTTTTGTTTTTATTTCCATCAACGCCCCCACACTGCAAATTTTTCCCCTTCCAGCCCCCAGATACTATTTACAGTTTATCCTTTTTTATATTATTATAATTTTTCTTTACTTTTTTTTTTTTTTTTACAAAGTTTTCTTAAATAGAGTATGTATGTGGCAGAAATACTTTTGTGTAATGATTTCCATTTTTTTCTCTATTTTTTTTTGTTGTTGTTTTTTAACCAGTGTTTCTGTAGGTAGGTTTTTTGAATAGTAAAAGTCTTTTTTCCTCCCCACCCATGACATGAAAAAAAACCTCCCTCTGAGTGTTGCTCTGTGTCCAGCATCTACTCCCCACGCAGCACAAGGGGAACTTGCCGATTATAATTCATTTTTTCTTGGTGCATCGTAATTAAAATAAAAATTCAATATATTTCCACACTCCACACACCACACTTGGTCATCATTGCCCACCATGATCATCAGCTTGGCTCCATGGAGTAGTCACGCTTGGTCTCCATCAGCACCTTGGTGTCCTCAGGACGAGCCTTCCAGGCGTAAGGAGTGTTTCTGGTGCCACAGAGGCTGTTTCCGGTGCTCCGCGTGCCATGTCTGGTGCAGACGAGTAAGGACTCCTGGTGCCTGGGAAGGACGTCATGTCCGGGGACAGCACCCACTTGGTCTTGGACAGGTACCGGAAGATGTCATGCAGGCTGTGCAGGACCCGAGGTTCTCACAGCCGATGTCATCCTAGTGATGGAGGGTCATGTGTGGCTTCTTGTGTGGATTCTGTGACAGTCCCTGTCCTTTGACATGGAGAAAGCCGCCAAGTAGGTTCCCATAGAAGAGCCGTGCTGAACAAGCATGACATGGCCTCCTGGGCATCTCCCTGAGGATCTGGGATGCCTCCCGTGTGATGTCATCCTGCAGTGACCAGGACTGACAGTTGAGCGGCCAGGGACATGGAGTCATGCTGGACCTATGATCATTTGGGTGACTCTCCCACCCCTCGCCTACCCCATTCCTGCTGTGACATGAAAAATTTATTAAAATGGTGAAATATTGTATATTAGAAACACACACACACACACACACACACACACACACACACACACACACACACACATATATATATATATATATATATATATATATATATAATTATATATATAATTATATATATATAATTTTTTGGAGGGGGGTTGGAGACAGGGTATCTCTGTGTAGTTTTGGTGTCTCTCCTGGATCTCACCAGGCTTATGTCCAACTTACAGAGATCTGCCTGGCTCTGCCTCCCTTGGGCTGGAAGTAAAGGTATGCATGGGAAAATTACTATTTCTAAGTAAAGCATACCAATTACTTCATGGAAAAACAGGTAATATTACATGGACAGAGAAGACTGTATTCATATATTTAAGAATGTATATTAAAATTTAATGAAAAAAAAAGGAAAGGAATTTGAGATAGAGCAAAGTGGAAAACACCGTGGATCATAGGAAGGAAAAAAAAAGGGGGAAATTTTTGTAATTATTTTGGCTTCTTGATAAGCAGACTTCTCTACAAAAGAAACCATTCCCAAAGGGTCAGAAAATCACCTATGCTTGTAAGATCGGGTACCATAGCTGGAAAGACAATGAAATATATCAAAGAATGATGGTTTTGACATTAGTCTTTCCCTGAACAAGTAACTTGATTAATTTCACTTCAGGGTTTTCAGTCTACTTCAGAAATTTGTATGTTCCCATCATATCAAAGTGGGTTCTCAGAGATTGTTGTCCTATTTATCTGATTTTCAAAGTTGTCTAACTCTGTTTTTTAAAAATAATTTCAGGGGGCTGGAGAGGTGGCTCAGAGGTTAAGAGCACTGGCTGTTCTTCCAGAGGTCCCGAGTTCAATTACCAGCAACCACATGGTGGCTCACAACCATCCATAATGAGATATGGTGACCTCTTTTGGCATGTACACAGGAAACTGTATTTGTAATAAAATAAATCTTAAAAAAAAATAATTCCATAGTTTCATCATATATAGTGATTTATGACAGACAACATTCTTGTACATATCTGGTAGTTTGAATGTAATTAACCCCCATAAGCTCAAAGGGAGTGACACTATTAGGAGGTATGGCTTTGTTGGGGTAGGTATGGCCTTGTTGGAGGAAGTGTGCCACTGTGGAGGCAGGCTTCCAGGTCTCATATATGCTCAAGCCATGCCGAGTGTCTCAGTTCACTTCCTGTTGCCTGTGGATCAAAGATGTAGAATTCTCAGCTTCTTCTTCAGCACCATGTCTGCCTGCATGTTGCCCTGCCCCAACATGATGATAATGGACTCAACCTATGAACTGTAAGCCACCCAACTAAATGTTTTTCTTTATAAGAGTTGCCATGGTCATGGTGTCTCTTCACAGCAATAGAAACCCTAAGACAACATATCCATAGTGTAAGTTGAACATATTTGCACCATAACCTCTTCCCTCCCTCATTCCCTCTCATCTTTCCTAACTCTCCTTGTTCCCATAGACAGCTGGTATCACTTCTACTTTTGTGTCATACATAAGTGATCTTACATGTTTATATAAAAACCCAGAAATCACATATGAGAGAAAACATTTATTTCATAGAGACTGGCTTAATTCAGTAAATACAATTATATGTAGATATGTCCAGTTACCTACAAATGATAAAACTTTGCTCTTCTTTTTGACTGAAAACATTCCAATTATGTATGTAAACCATATTTTTCAATTTATCTGTGGTTGGACACCTACGTTGGTCTATTAACACAGCTACTGTAAATAGGGATGCAATAAACATTTTATATAAGTATCTCTATTAAAAGTTGGCTTAGAACTTGTAAGTAAGTAATCAGGAGTGGCATAGTTAGCTTATATGGTAGATCTCTTACTAGTTTTATTTATTTAGAAATATCTATGGGGGGTAGTTGACATTTCCATTAACAGTGTGTAAGGGTTCCCTTTTAGTCATCCTACATCCTAGAACTTTTTGTTCTTTTCTTAATGACTGCCATTATGGCTGGGATGAAATGGAATCTCAATGTATTTTTAATCTCTGATGGAAAGTGAGGCCAAACATACCTTCATGTTGATTAGACATTTATGCTTCATGTTTTGAGAACTTTATTCCTTTTATTAGCCCAAATATTTATTGTATTGTTTGATTTCTTTTTGTTTAGTTTTAAAATTCCCTATATACTCTCCATACTAATCTTATCCTAGGTACATAACTAAGGTATGCTATGAGTTCACAGTTGACTTAAGGATCTAGTTTTATTCTTCTACCTGTGGAATTCTGTTTTCCAAGCACTATTTGCTAAAGAGGCTACTTCTTGTGCAATGTGTAATTTTGGTAAAAAGTAAACTAACTATAATGGCATTTGTAGGGAGTCTTTATTTGTCCTAACAGAGAATTCTTTATTTGTCTTAAACAGAGAATTATTAATAAAGGAAACTCAAATGGCCTAGAAACTTTTAAAGAAATTTTCAGCATCATTAGACATCAGGGAAATGCAAATCAAACTACTTCAAGATTCCATCTTATACCTGTCAGAATGGCTAAGATCAAAAACACAAGTGACAGCTCATTCTAGAGATGTTATGGAGCAAGGGAAACCATCCTCCATTGCTAGTGGGAGTGAAAACTTATACAGCCACTTTGGAAGTCAGTGTAGTGGTTTCTCAGAAAACTGGGAATCTTTTTTTCCCCAATTATATCACTCTTGGACATATACCCAAATTATAGTCAATCATACCACAAAGAACTTGCTCAACTGTGTTAATAACAACTTTATTTGTAATAGCCAGAACCTGGAAACAACCAAGATGTTCCTCAACTGAGGAATGAATAAAGAAAATGTGGTACATTTACCCAATGTAGTATTACTAAGCTGTTAAAAACAATGACATCATTAAATTTGAAGACAAATGGATGGAACTAGAGAAAAATCATCCTGAGTGAAGTAACCCAGACTGTCTTAGTTAGGGTTTCTATTAGTGTGAAGAGACATCATTACCAAGGCAGTTCTCATAAGGATAACATTTAATTGGCTTGATGACAGTTTTAGAGGTTTAGTCCATTATCATCATGGGGACGATGGTAGCATGTAGGCAGACATGGTGCTGGCTACATCTTGATCAGAGACAACAGGAGAGTGGACTACTATGACACTGAGCATGGCTTGAATACATATGAAGCCTTAAAGCCCACTCCCCTAGTGACATACTTCATCCAACAAGGCCATATTTACTCCAGCAAAGCCACATTGTATTTTTTTTTAATTCTTTTCTTGGTTTTTTGAGACAGGGTTTCTTTGTGTAGCTTTGGAGCCTGTCCTGGAGCTCGCTCTGTAGACCAGGCTGGCCTTGAACTAACAGAGATCCACCTGTCTCTACCTCCAGAGTGCTAGAATTAAAGGTCTTTGCCACCACTGCCTGGCAAAGCCACATCTCTTATACGTGCCACTCCCTATGTGCTTATGGGGGCCAATTAGACTCAAACAACCACGTTCCATTCTGTGGCTTTTGTAAGCATTTAACAACATCATAATGCAAAAAATATTTAGTCCAAGTTCAAAAGTCCCCATAGTCTATCACAGTCTCAATCATTTTGAAAGTCCAAAGTGCAGAGTATCTTCTGAGATACATGCAATCTCTTAACTGTAATCCCCTGTAAAATCATAAAACAGAAACAGATCATATACTTCCAATATATAATGTCTCAAAATATAAATTATCATTCCAAAACTTAGGGAAGGGAGCATAGTGAGGAAATACTGGACCAAAGCAAGACCAAAAACCAGCTGAGCAAACTACAAACTCTATATCTCCATGTCTAATATCAAAACACTCTTCTGATTTCAAACTCTTTTCACCTTTATTGACTGCAGCACACTTCTTTCTCTTAGGCTGGTTCTACTCCCCCTTAGCAGCTTTCCTTGGCAGGTATCTCATGGCTCTGGCATCTCCAACATCTTGGGGTCTCCAAGGCAATTCAGGCTTCAACTTCATAGCCTCATGAAATGGTCTCTCTGAGCCTCCATACAGGGATATCACTGACACATGCCTGGCTTCAATGGCTTTCCTTAGACATGGAAGTAAATTCCATAACCCATTACTTCTAAACTTACCTCTAAAACCAGAACTCCACAGCTGAACCTGCCAAGTTCTGGTGGTTTTGATGCTGGAACATGGCTTTCTCATTCAGTTACATCTTCACCAGCCTTCTGTCTTTCACTGCCTAAGCTTGGCTGTCCAGAAACTTGCTCAAACTCAGAGATCTGCCAGCCTCTCTGCCTTCCCAGTGCTGGGATTAAAGTCATGCTCTCCATCTCCTAGCTCTAAACTTTTCTTTCATTCCTTTTCTCAAGTTGGAAATTTAGCTGGGTGGAATCTTGCCTGGAGGTCATCACTCCCTTTATTCCATTTCTTAATCTGTCTCTCTCCTTGAACACAGGATTTAACTCTATTCCATTTCCTGGTTGTTTTTGGTTGTTTTTATTCTTTGCTCTTTGGGGGTCCACCACCCAGCTCCCAAGTAAATTATACACAGAGGCTTATTTTTAGTTATGAATGCCTGGCCTTAGTTTGGCTTGTTTCTTGCCAGCTTTCCTTAACTTAAATTATTCCATCTACCTTTTGCCTCTGGGCTTTTCCCATTCTCTTATTCTGTAAATCTTACCCTTACTCCAAAGCTTGCTATGTAGCTGAGTGGCTGGTCCCTGATGTCCTCTTCCTTCTCTTGCTCCTTCTTATCTCCTCCCAGATTCTCCTTCTATATATCCTCTGCCTGCCAGCCCCACCTATCCTTTCCCTGCCTTGCTATTGGCCATTCAGTTTTTTTTTATTAGACCATCAGGTGTTTTAGACAGACAGAGTAACACAGCATCACAAAGTTAAACAAATGTACAAAAGTAACACAACCTGAAATAATATTCCTTAACACCTGGTGCCCCTTTTCTCATTCTTTATATTTTATCTTTTTATTTCCTCAGCTTGATCTGATGGAGATAAACCTTCATCAGAGATAGCAGTAATAATTATATGACAGAGTTTATACTAGGCTATTTTGAGACTTCCTCTGCCAAGAGAACTAATCCAAAAGTCTTCACTTTAGCCTTAGGCAGACCCTTTGGACAAGGGCAAAAAGTGGCCACATTTTTCACCAAAATATCCCAAGAACCATAGCTTGCATATTAATATTCTTCTCCTCTATAACATCTTAAGCCAGCACCCCAGAGTTCAAATAACTCTTTGCATCATTGTCTTCCATGCTCCTACTAGTATGGCCAATTAAGTAGTGCTTAAATCATCCCACTGCTTTCCTATCCCAAACTTCAAAGTCCATATTACTCAAAACAAAAATATAGCCTGGCCTATCCCAGCAACATCCCAGTCCCTGGTACCAACTTCTGTCTTAGGATTTCTATTGCTGTGAAGAGACACCATGACCACTGCAACTCTTATAAAG
Organism: Onychomys torridus; assembly: GCF_903995425.1. Lineage (NCBI taxonomy): Eukaryota > Metazoa > Chordata > Mammalia > Rodentia > Cricetidae > Onychomys > Onychomys torridus. The sequence continues at coordinate 85,563,485 of NC_050446.1, read as the reverse complement.
AAAACATTTAATTGTGTCTTGCTTATAGTTTTAGAGGTTCAGTCCATTATCATCATGGCAGAGAGTATGGTGGCATGCAGGCAGACATGGTGCTGGCTACAACTTGATCAGAAGGCAACAGGAAAGTGAACTGAGACACTGTGCATGGCTTGAGCATATGTGAGACCTCAAAGTCCACTCCCACAGTAATACATTTCCTCCCACAAAGCCATACCCACTCCAACAAATCCACACCTCCTAATAGTGCCACCTCCTACAAAGTTATGGAAGCAAATTGCATTCAAACTACCACACAGATCCAGAAAGATAAGCATGGTATGTAATCATTAGCAAGTATATATTTGCTGTAAAATAAAGGATAACTATACTACAATCCACAGACCCATAGAGACTAGGTGACAAGAAGGGTTCAAAACGGGTGGATGCCAGATCTCCCCAGGAAGGGGAAATAGAAGAGATTTTGTGAGTGGATTGTGTGTGAGTGGGGATGGAAACATGAGATATCAGATTGGGAGGAGGCAGATGGGGAGAGTACTGAAAGAGACTACTGGGAAGGGGGGCATTTCAAGTCGTAAAAACCTGGTACAAGGGAATCTCCCAGGAATCTACAAGGATGACCCCAGCTAAGAATCTTAGCAAAAGAGAATACTGTCCTGAACTGGCCACCTGTTTTCAAGTGGAGGGAGTGGAAAAACAAATCAGCCACATAACCTTTATAGTCTTCCCTGCCTATCATATATGCTGGGGTAAAGGTGGTCTAGAGATTAAGGGAGTGACCAAGCAATGATTGATCTAGCCTAAAACCCATGCCCATTAAGGAAATTCATCCCTGACACTGTCTAGAAGACAAGGAGCCACAGGCTGGATGACTCAGAAACCTAGGATAGAACCAAATACAACTAGATAAAAAAAAATGTCAATGCAATGGTGCCTAACAATATTCTGCTATACGCATAGATTGGTGCCTAGTCCAATAGTAATCAGAGAGGCTTCATCCAGCAACTAATGGAAACAGATGTCAACACTCAGCCAAACATTAGGCAGAGCTTAGGAAATCTTGTACAAGAGGGAAAGAGAAGATTGCAGAAGCCAGAGGGATCAAATGTATAATAAGAAAACCCACAGAATCAACTAATCTGAGCTCACAGAGGCTCACAGAGACTGAACTAACAAGCATAGGAGCCTGCTTAGGACTGACAGAAGCATTCTGCATGTATGTTACATTTGTGTAGGTTGGACCTCTTGTGGGACTCTTAACAGTGGGAGCAAGAGCTGTCTCTTGGGACCCTACTCCTCATATTGGGTTACCTTGCCCAGCTTTAATGCATGGGAGGTGCTTCGTCTTACTGCAACTCAATATGCCATGTTTTGTAGATATCCATAGGAGACCTGCACTTTTATGAACAGAAAAGGAAGAGGAGAGGATTGGGGATTAGGAACAGAGGGAGATTCCGGGGAGGGACCCAGAAGAGAGGAGGAAGGGGAAACTGGCCAGGATGTAAAATAAATAGAATTACAAAAAAGAATTACAGGCAAATAAAGAATGCTGAATATTGGATAAATAGTGTTCTCCACAGAAGAGCACATCAATTGATTATCCAACACCAAATGGCCATCCCTGAACACATACACAAAAATAATACACACTGAGCAGATTTCATTTAGGAATATGTATGTATATACATATGTGTATATGCAGGTAACAAAAAGTAATGAAAAAGTATAAATTTGAAAGAAAGCAAGGAAAGTTTTATGGGAGGTTTTGGAGGGAGTTGAGGGAGGGACAAATGATGTCATTATAACCTCAAAAATAAAAGAATAAAACCCAAAACTTTCTGGTGGAGTCTTTAGAGTATCTTATATGTATAGTAATTATAGCTGTAAATAAGGATATTTTAATTTTTTTCCTTCCCATTGATTTTCTTTTCATGTCTTTAAGCTTTAACAAAGAAGTCAAGATGTATATTAAATCAGACTGAAAAAAGAAGACAACTTTGTCTTATTACTGATTTTGGTATACATTGTAAGAGTCGCGAGTTCCTTGTGCTCAAATATAAGAATGGAGGGAACCAGGAATGTTAAACATGAAGGATTGTTCCTTTAAAGGAAGAGACAAACAATCTGTTATTTACACAGTAGGCAGAGAGCAGCCATGGTTAACAGCTCAGTGACCTTTGTGAACAAGATCACACTAGGTCGTCCTCCAGACCCCTATCATGACATTTTCTCAGTCAATCTATAAAACCCATATTTATGGAAGATGTCAAATGTACTTTACAGAGTTGATATAGTCATGCATGGTCTTTACTCAGTTTATTTGTTCATCAAAGAGATGTATATATGCTTTATTGTATATATGGGATTGAAGAAATTATTACCAGAATAGTTTTCATAGAATTGTGCTGTTCTTAAATTTGCCTAAAAGAAACTACTTGGGGTCAGACTCCTGGAGTTTGAACCAGTACCTGCTATTTAGTCTTACTAAGCTGAACTGCCTTCTTGCCTCCTGTGGATTATTACTTTGCTGCCTGTGGTGGTAACAGAGACACCTGCAAAATATGACTGATTCTTCCAACCTCCACTCATTTAGCATGATACTGTCTGCAGACTAGCCATATGTAGTTTTTATTATGTTGAGAAATGATCCTTCTTTCCTTAGTTTCTTCAATGCATTTTTAAAGTTGTAGGAAAGAGGTTTACCTTTTTACTGATGTTATTTTTTTCATAAAATATATTATGAAAATGCTTTCTCCTCTCTCAAACCCTCCCAGATCCGCACCACTTCCCTTTTCCACCCACTTATATCTACACACTTTCTCTCTCATGCTCTCTCTCGTTCTCTCTCTCTCTCTCTCTCTCTCTCTCTCTCTCTCTCTCTCTCTCTGTGTGTGTCTAGAATAGGAAAAAGGCATTTTAATAGTAATAACTATTATTATTATTAATATAAACAAAGTATGACAAAACAAACAGAAGAAGCACAAGAAATGCACATAGATGCTGAGGATCACATAGCTATCTATATGTTTCCCCTTCTAGGGGGATTCAGGCCCCCCAGTCCTATTCCTAAACTCTGTGGTTACATGGATTATAGCCTGCTTATCAAAGGCTTAACAGCTGATGTCCACATATAAGTAATATGTGCTTCAGTGCTTTTTATCATGAATAGATTATGATAATACAGGAAAAGTCAGAATTGCCTTTCTATACCTATTGAGATCTTTTCTAACATCAAGTACATTTATGTGATGTATTGCATATATTGGCTTGTATATGTTGAATCATCCTTGTGTTTCCAAAATGAGGTCAACTTTTTATACTGGTAAATTAAATTTTGTGTGTGCTTCTTTGTGGTCCTTTGATTATAGTAGTTTATTGAGAATTTCATGCAAAATATTTGGTCATATTCGCTCTGTTCCTCTGATTCCTCTAAACTTCAATCTTCTCCTCTTCCAACCCAGCTTTGTATATTATTCATTTTTTAGCCTATCAGATACTGTTTCGGCAGTCCACATATTCTTGAATATGTGGCTTTCAATGAGAGTGTAATTGACCCAACACCCTTAAAGCAAATAGACTCCTCCTCTTAGCAGCCACCAATTAATTACTAGTAGCTCTTCAGCTAGAGTTGAGCCTTCTTGACCACTTCTTTTTATGCTTAGATTTGGTCTGGCTTGAGCTAGCACAGTCTTTTGTATGCTGTCACTACGTTTCTGAATTCATGTATGTCCCTTCCTGATTGTGTCCAGAAAACAGTTATTCGGTAGTCATTTTCTGCCTCTGGTGTCAAAATCCTTCCATCCACTCTTTTGTAATGATTTCTGAGCCTTGGAAAGAGGGTTTGTGATATAGATGTCCCATTATAAGGCTGATAAATCTGCAGTTTCTTCCTTATTTCTGCTTCAAAACTAGTTTTGGATCTCTGTGTTAATCTCCATCTACTGCAAATAGATGCCTCTTAGAAAAATATTGAGAGATACACTAATATATAGATATAATAAAAAGTTTAAATCTATGACCCTATACTGGAATATATATTAACAGATTTTTCCCTATGACCTATGACCTATTTGGTCATAGGTAGCCACTGGTCCTTTTAGAGGATAGCCACACATTCAAGAATTTTTGAGAAACACAAATAGATTTGATAAAATTAAAGGAAAAAAATGACACAAAAGTGAGTGTGTAAAGAAAAGGGATGCATCTTGGAAGAGTTGATGGGATGAATATCATCAAATATATTGTACAACATTATCAAAGATCATGTAAAAATAAAAAAGAAAGATTTGGGAAGTTTAATGAATACAAAGTTCACACACACACACACACACACACACACACACACACACACACAGATAGCCGTATAAATGTAAGGTCAAGCAAATATCCTTTTGGCCACTGCCTATTCCCAGTCCTTGGAAATACTATTTTTTTATTTGCTCTTTAATAATCTTTGTGCTCTATAGTATGAACATATGCCATATGACTTTTTTTTGATGGAACTGAAGGACTGGGGAGCTGAGAGGAGTCTGGAGCCAGAGTCCCGTGAAACTGAGGTACTAACGCACAATATCCAAGCTATAGAGCTACCCAAGTGGCTGGTGCTTTTCAAATGAATGAGAATGGAGACACACAAATGCACATAATTGAATAATACTGAGTTATAAAAGACCATAAGCAGCATCAAGATGAATGCAGATAAGATACATCATAAAATAAGAAAAATATATCAGAAACAGAAAGACAGTGCCACACATTTTCTTTCATATATAGAGCTCTGTAACAGCAATAAAAAGATCAGAAAACAGATAAGGGATTGTAATTCAACAACTAAAATATTTAAAACTAAATTCAAACAAAAACTAGGAGATTATAATTTAAAAACTAAAATTTTGATCTTTCAGACAAATAGAACAATTCATACAAGAGAAACAAATTATCAAAAATCATATGAAAGAAAAATAAATTATAAGATTGTATTAGTATCTAATAGCAAAACTTCATAAGAAATTTCTAATTTTCTTAAAACAGGCAGTTGATTTTATTAAACATTATGGAAGAATGGATATCAATTGTTGAAAATTTATTTCACAAAAGAAGGTACAAGTTGAGAATCTTGACCATTTCATATGGAGAAATAATAACTATAGACTTTACAAAAATTGAAACAAATTTTATCTATTGGAAAAAATATTTAATAAAGTAGTAGCTTATTAAATTCAGTAAGTATGCAAACTGTAGCCATGGGAAACTGCTAGATTTATTTTAACCATGCAAGGCTGAATTAATGTTTTCCAATGAATTAATGCAGTTCTTTACATCAATATTATTACATCAATTGATTCATCAATTGATTATGTACATTTTGTTTGTGGTGAAGTCCAACCTCTCATGATAAACAAATGTTGTAGCAAGTTAAAAACAGGGCATATATAGCACAATGTTTTTCAAGAACTAAGCTCTGACATGTAGTATTATTCACCCTTGTTATAAGTGCCATGACTGTTCAAGGTAGTCTCTAACTAAAGATGATGTGTGAACTGAATAATTGCATACAAAGACAATTACATAAATAAACTTACAAGTAGTTTTAAATAATTAATCATTTTAATATCCATCCCTTTTTCATCAATGATATTTAATATTTAAGTAAGCATTGAAATATCATTAATTGAAATTCCTGAATATTTTGGTGTTATGTTTTACTAAATGGAATTTTATTTGTTTTTCACTTGATTGTTTTTCAACATTTACTCTTTGAGTCAACAGGGCTATTGTGGAATTCCCATGATAAAAGTCCTAGGGACTCAGCTCACCAGCCTTCAAGTGGCCAAAAACTCCACACAGTACCAAAGAGAGGACACTTCTTAAGAGATTCAATAGTACCAGAAATAGGGATTTCTATTGCTTTTATTCTCATTAATCAGGTAAGTTAAGATGCTGCAATTAGTCAATAGCCTACTAAAGTTAGCAGTTATTTTTCTTGTGTAAGTAATGGATATACCTCAGGTCACATCAATAAAACTTTTTATTCATTATTGTTATTTAAAAAACATTTATGGAACCTTTACTTATACTGGATTTCCACAGAGAAGAAAAACTTTCACTCCTTACTCTTAACCAGTTTCTATCTTGCTTTGCTTGGTATCGATTGTATTTCTACAAAGATTAGCTAAGGTTTGGGAAACTTGCTTTTAATTGACATTCTTCAGTTCTACCATAGGAATATAATAATTTCTAGAGTAGCAACTGATAATTTTTCTGGAATCAGTTTTCAGTAGCTTAAAGATGGAAGGAAAATCTTCATCATCAATAAAATAGTATCATCAATTGCCTTTATATTTATATAATTGTCTATCTCAAACTCACTTAACTTACCATGGACCAAGATTTATTAATAAGATACATTCCCAGCTTTTCAGATGCTCATGGTCTTATTATATCTCCAAGAGAACAGTCATTGTAAATTATGCTATGGACTATGAAATATAACATATTTACATGCTTGATGTTAGGGCATAGAGGAAGGTTATCTAGTCCACAATTAAGTAAAAAGGCATTCTTGATGAATTGACATAGGAAAGAATTTTTGCAATAAGAAGTATCCAGCTAAATAAAAACATTAAGTGATCTTTTAAATAAAACACAGAAACGTGTACAGTCATAAAGGAACAAAGGACATTTGAGACAGATGAGGCAGAGGCTGGGGAGATAGACAGAAGAAGGATTACAAGAACTTTTCTGGCACACAAAAAATGAGAGCAGTGAGTGGAGCAAAGAACCATCAAGAAATACTCCACTGGTGTGCTTGTCAACTGCTTCTCCTATAGTGTTTATGGTATTCCTTCTGCTTGTTTCTATTTTCTCCTGTTTCTTTCTGCTTGCTGTTCATGTCCCATCTCCGCTATTCTCCATTTGCTTTTCATCTACTTCTTTAGTATCAGCTAGCTAAGGATGGGTATATTATAGGGAAAACTAACAATGGATTGCTCACAAACTTTAATTTAATATTAGTTATAAAACTCTTGCAGAGAGTTCTCTTTATTAATGGAATTGTGATATTTTATGAGAAAACCACTGTTTTCATATTGGTAATCTTTGTCATAATTTCTAAAGTTTTTTTGAACGACTCTGACATTACTATATTGAATTTGTAGTGATGTTTATCTTGATTCTCTTGTTTTGTAAAATAATCCACTTTTAACCTGACAACATATAACTGTTTTAGCCATCTGAATAACACAGAAGTATAAATTTGGGAGGTAAAAGCCACATGGGAGCTTACATTTCCAGATTCTTGTACTATGGTACTTAATGTGCATTCTTGAATATTATTCCTCTTTCAAATAAAATTTTTCCTATTACAAATTTTACTTAATACTCTCCAATTTTCAAATTGGAAATATTTCCTGATTTACATATGTAAAATGACTTAATCCAATAACTTCAAGCTATTCCATTGCAAATATGCATAATTATATAGCTAATAAGTTTGTACTATTCAACATTAATAATATTCATGATTTAGGATGTATAATAAAAGTTACTTACTTATGCACAAAATTTGCTTTGGCTTTAGTTTTCTAGAAATGAACTTGGTGTCTCATTTTAATAAATGTTTTCAACTTATAAATCGAGTGTAAGAAAATTTTGTTCTGAAACATTGATAATACTGAGAATAATTACTCTCATCTATATTTTTATCACTCTTTGTTGATCTCTTTCTTGACTATGTTGGTTGTTAAACTAAAACCTACGAAACTACTCATGACTGATAAAATTGATTGTTACTGAGCCTAATGACCACTGTGTGCCTGTTTTGTGAGTTCCCTGCACATACTTTCCTTCTCCTTAAAATTAGATCTACTCCTTTCAGCATGATTACATTGATTCTTCATTAACAATAATAGTAAAATGGTGATCATTTTCCAATCCATAATCAAAAAGTAGCAAAGAACTGTTTGACATAAAAAGAAAGTCAAAGTGAAACAAACAATAAACCTAGTAGTATTGCTTTCTGTAAGTGTTTGTGCGTAGTGGGTGTGTTTGTTCATGTGTGGGTGCATGTGTGTGTGGATGCAAGAGAACAATGATGGTTGCTGTTCCTCAAATGACACCTACCTTTTTTTTTTTTTTAAGTATATATGAGAGAGACAGGGTCTCACAGTGGCCTGAGGCTCAGAAATTTTGTTAGACTGGCTTAGCCAGTGAAGTTCAGGGATATGCTTGTGTGTATACTGGAATTACAAACTCACATCACTATGCATGACCTCTGAACCTGGGTGAAATTCAGAACCCCACGCTTGCACAACAAGCGCTTTACCTGCTGAACAGTCTCCTCAGCTTTGACTTTTGGTCTTGGGGCTTTTCTGTGCCTTTTCTTTGGAAATACAGGATGTTTAACTTTGCACTTCTAAATGTGCATGCCTTGGGAAAAACATATTGCCATTTACCTCTGTGATTGTGCTTTTATCTCTTGTGTAGATTCTGTGAATTTGAATAATAAAGATTTAACTGTTACAAAAAAATGTATATACCTTGAATGTTTTGACAAAAAGTACATATAAGTTTGTATGGTGTATTATTCAAATCAGGGTTAACCTATATATATGCTCAAATATTTGTCATAACTTTGTGGGAAAATTACTATTTTTCTCTTCTGGGTCAATATCAAACTGATCACTGAATTCAGCTCTAGTGTTCCCCAGTGACTATCTGTTTAATCATCACAAAGTGGTCTTTTTTTTTTAACCTCTGCAGTGTTTTGTTTTGCTTTGATATCTACTCCTACATTCTGACAATCATGATGCCTCTTCCTATATGGTTTTGCTGTACAGAACTCTATATTTTATTTTGTGAGTATGCAGTATAAGGATTTATTCATGTGAATACCAGCTTATTTAAAATATGACACATAGGAGAGGAAGTGGCATGAAAATTGAAAATGAGTCATTGTCAGTACCGAGTCTAGAGGGAGCTTGGAATTGAATTATAAGGGGGAAACAATGGCACTTAGTCATGTGTGAGTTAAACATAAATTATTTGATTAGGTTGCCTAAAAATTAAGTAGTTAACAAGACAGAGTAAATTAATATATTAGGTAATATATATTTTGGAAGATGCATATATGTCAGTTTTGTATGGTTTAAAATATTAAACACATCTACGGTAGCGTAGGAATAAGCAACTAACAGGTAAGCATGAGAGAACATCCTCTATTTTTCTTAGACACGCAACTCTTAAATACAAGCTTCTTAGGAATTTTGTCTAGTGAGAATTTTTATTAAAAATACATTATTCACCTCTTTATATATTACTTGTTTTCATTTCCTTGTACTTGCTTTAATATTCCTTTGAATTGTCTGTTAACGAAATTATATCAAGTTATACTCCAATTGTCAATGTATGAGACTGTCTTTTCCCCCTCACTGCCTTATTCATAGAACTTCATCCGATTATGAAGAATTTGATAACAAGTGAAAATTAATAACCCTTACCATTCTGTTTATGTTTTCTCAGACAGTACAAAAGTCGATTTACCAGTTATGTGGTAACTATGAAATTGTTCTTGGGATAAAACATCAAAGTTCTTTAACACAGGTGTTTACTTGACTCTGATGCACTTCCTTGTTTCAAGGTCATTGCAGAGGACAATTCAATCATTGGACACTCTAATTCAATTTCAGGCAGATGCCACTGATAAAAAACAACCTTTCTCCTATGCTTTTTCTTCATCTTACTCATCACAGTTTTGTTTGTGTTTAAAGTTGTTCACTCTTCAGGTATTCAGTCTGCCTGTAATTCTGCCAGAAACAGGACCACTGTCTTACTAAAGGACATAACATAGTATTTTGGATATAGTATATACTCCTAATGGATATTAGTAGAATAGAAACATTAATTCTTCAAAATATGAAAGAACATAAAGCTGGGGGGAGGTGGTGCATGCCTTTAATCCCAGCACTCGGGAGGCAGAACCAGGTGGATCTCTGTGAGTTCAAGGCCAGCCTGGGCTACCAAGTGAGCCCCAGGAAAGGCACAAAGCTACACAGAGAAACCCTGTCTCGAAAAAGCAATAGAAAAAAGAAAGAACATGAAGAATTATTTTTATTAATGCATATTTTGAAACAATTTGTGTTTGTTTCTTTCTATATTTATTTATTTTAAATCATACTTTTAAATATAAAATCATTTTTTATAATGAGTTCACAAATAAAACATCCCACTGCTAGGTTATTGTTTTATTATTTCTGGTAACTGCTTTGTCCATTTTGTTTTGGGTGTTGTAGATAACTCAAGAAGGATTCAATGAATGAAGCAAATTACTCTGAAGTGTCTGAGTTTGTATTCCTGGGATTATCAGTCTACAGACCAACACAATATTTCCTCTTTGCATTTTCTACAATATCATATGCAACAATTTTTCTGGGAAATTTCTCAGTTTTTCTTACAGTTGTCTTTGATACTCATTTACATTCACCCATGTACTTCCTTTTAGCTAATCTTTCATTTGTTGACTTATGTTTTTCTACAACAACTGTTCCTAAGTTGATTTATGATCTGTACTCCAGTCATAATACCATTTCATTCCAGGGCTGTATCTTCCAGATGTTTATCCTTCATGTCCTAGGGGGATGTGAGATGGTGTTGCTGGTAGCCATGGCCTGGGACAGATACGTGGCCATATGCAAGCCCCTGCACTACCTGACTATCATGAGCCCACGAATGTGCATTTTGCTTCTAATTGGTGCATGGATTATTGGTCTCATTCATTCAGTGGCTCAATTAGCTTTTGTTGTCCATTTGCCTTTTTGTGGTTCTAATGAGATAGATAGTTTTTACTGTGACCTTCCTAGGTTCATCAAATTGGCCTGCATAGACACCTACAGAATGGAGTTCTTAGTTACTGCTGACAGTGGATTAATTTCTGTCACTACCTTTTTCTTATTGATTGTCTCCTACATCTTCATACTGTTCACTGTATGGAAACAGTCCTTGGGAAGTTTGTACAAGGCCCTCTCTACACTTTCTGCTCACATCTCTGTGGTGGTTTTGTTCTTTGTACCCTGCATCTTTGTGTATATATGGCCATTTCCTAATGTCCCAGTGGATAAGTTTCTTGCTATTCTGGACTTCATGATCACCCCCATCCTGAACCCTGCCATTTACACACTGAGGAACAAAGACATGAAGGTGTCAATGAGGAGACTGAGTAAACAACTCCTGAGAAGGAAAAGTGTCTGCTAAGCTCCTCACGAGAATATACAACCTGAATACTGCATTATAAACACAAATGTTAAATGACGTCCTCTACTGTGACATGATTTATTATTCCTACTCTAACGGCTTGGTATACTTGAATAATTTATTCCAAATTGATAATGAAATGACCATATCTATTTGTTATTAGCCATAAAATATTACATATTTATTGGTTGGTTATTTATATATCACTTTTTTGTTATTCAGTGGTTACATATTTACTGGCTATTATGAAATACATATTTTAGACTATATAAAAAGCACTAATGGAAATGAAAGTAACAAATTATCCATTGTTTTCATACCTGAACAGTTCATCACTGCCTTCTAGACGTTTCTGGTACTTTCTCTTATTTGGAGCTAAATTTAATCCAAGCAGGGAGCAGACTCAAAATTCTCCTGCATTAGCCTCCTGAGCACTCAGATTAAAATGTGCACCATCACCTCTTATTTGATTGCTTTTCACTTTGTGTGTGTGGTGAATAAGTGAATGGTGAGATTATATGGTGTGGGTGAAGGTCAGCAGGAAGAGGAGATAGGTATAATCTGAAATCTTATGGGAAACATGGAGTGAAAGGGGTGCAGAGAGAAGGAAGTTAGGTAGAAAGAATGGCCGGCACAAGGATGGACTTTCCAGGGGTACACTAGAAGATGAACTAATGTAGGAGCTGGGAGCGGGAGCTGCTCCTGGGGAAGAAGAATAGAGTTGAAAGGGGTAGTGAAAAGTGGAAGAGGAAGACAAAGAGCTTAAGGTTGTATGAGTAAAGGAGGGAGAGAAGAGGGAGGGAGAAGGGAAGGAGGAAAGAAGAGAGAAAAGTGTAGGAGGGGAGTAAGGAGCTGGCGCAGGGAGTGAGAGATGGAAGCTGAGGAGGAGCATTGTCTACACTGAGGGTGATGTGGATATTTAATGGAACACAGACTTGTTTTCCTGCAGAGGGATGGCCAGAAGTGGCCTGTACATTTACAGTGAATACTCTGTAACTCTAGGGATGTTAGCAGTGCAGGAGGCCCGCTCTTGTGCATGAGCACAGTACACCTATAGTTACCTGTGTTGCTTGGCAACCTGGAGTCCAGCAACTGTATCTAGGGGTGTCATAAGCTATTTCCCCCAACCACGCAACTTTTTTTGGGGGGGTGTGGTCGTATATTGGTTTTTCATAAGCTAATCCTGAGTTGGAAAATTAATGGGTCAAAGGGAAAATCTGAAGGTCAGGGCAAGGCGGTGAGACCAGTAAGTATCTTCAGTCATGAAGAACTTGGTTTGTAGAATTAAGGAAAAGACACCTATGGGTTTCTGCGGTGTCCCAGGAAAAAACTTGGACATTTTACGTGATATGAAAAGCATTTTTGCAAACGAAGCTAGATACAAACCTCGCAAAAAGATTCACCAAGCTGTGAGTGAAGGTGATGTCAAGAGAGTGCAGAGAATGATAAACCTTGGGAAACACAGCGTGCATGACAGAGACTTTAAGGAAAGGTAACAGCGCTTATGAGCTGGTGGGAGGGGCCTGTGTGGAGGATGTGGCATGGCCTCTGTTATGTTCAAAGACCAGCCTGGGGAGCCATGGGGAGGGGAGTGCCTCTCTGTGTTCTGTCTTCTCTAGATCCACAGTACTGACTCAGACTTGCACTCCAGCTAGAGGTCTCTAGTCCAGATTGTCCCACCCTGCCTACAAATTTATCCTGATAAATCACGATTTTACCAAATAATTTATTCACCACTGATAACATGAACACCTATTAGGTAGTATTCCTATAGCACTTTTCTTAAAAAATTGCTGCTTTTCTCCCTCTAAGCAAATTTAGAGACTTTAAATACAATTTAGAGTCCTTGAAATTATTAATACTTAAGCATATCACAAGAATTATTATCATATAATTTTATGTACTTGAAATCTTGTTTGCTGAGCAGAAGGGACAGTGATAATATTAAATTTAGTTGTAAAGTGCAGGGAGCTATTCTAGATATTTTTCATAATTCCCATTGATGCATTAGAGTGGTATCTTGTGAGATAACTACTATTTTTAATCTTTGCTTTACTTATGAGTGAATGGTTTCATAGGAAGTCTAAGTTTGTAGCAAAGTTTAAGTTATAATTACACCTAAGGTGATTTAACCTCAATGTCATGTTTTTTCTCTAAACCTGCTCCTAATGGGGGGGTGTTGCTCACTGGCAGATTAATTTCTAAGGATGGAAGAGGCCACGTGCTCAGTTCACAGCACCACACAAAAGACACCATTGAAAATGTTGTCTTTTTACCCTTATAGTGAGTAATACAAGGTAATAAATATTTCCATTTTCACAAGGACTTAAGTATTTGTTCAGAAGGTGGAAGAAACACATATCATTCAATGTTTATGAGACATTTAATATTTTATGATTACATGAGTAGTTGTTAACTTTAAGATCATGTTCTAGAATTTCATTAAAACTTTCTCATTTCCATAGGACTGCTCTGCATTTTGCTTGTGTCTATGGATGGGAAGAAGTTGTAAGTGTTCTACTGAGAAATAATTGTGACATTGATGCTTTTGACAGAAATTCCATCACACCTCTGATGAAGGTATGTATAGCTACCCAAATCTGGCATAACATACACTCAATTTAAATGATTATAAAACAAACTTACCCCATGAACACGTTACTACTTGGTGAACTCTATGCGATGTTTATATTGAATTCATTGAACAAGCAATCTGTTTCTTGGTATAATCCCTAGGCTATACAAAACTAGTCATACGGTTGCATGTGTACATTGCTGAAGCACGGCGCTAATCCAAATCATATGGACAAAAATGGCAATTCTTCTCTTCACTATGCTATGTCTGAAGATAATCAGAAGATGGCTGAATATTTGCTTAAATACAATACAGGCATGGAAAAAAAAGAACAAGGCATAGTTCACGGCACTGTAGTCCCCAAATAATCTGAAATACATGGGTGTGTTAATAGCAATACACATAGAATTAACTTCCTTGAATGAAAATACTTTGAAATAGCTTAACTGTTTAAGAATATGACTTCAAATAGAGAATGTGACTTGCTTTGAACAAAGTGTTAGAGTCTAGAACTTTCTTCCACAGAGGGCTAGTATTTGTGAAACACCGTGTGAAAGGGTAAATAAAAAGGAAGACAATGGTGGGTATATTTTCGGGGGCCTTCCAAGATATGCCACTAAGCAAACATGCCATGTATACAGATTTAGTGCAAGGTTTCCTGGTGGAGGAAGAGAGTGGATGAGTGAAAGGCCATGTCAACATGGGGTCTTGAGAGAGACAGACAGACAAGAGAAAGAAGAAAAGAAAGGGAGAAAAGAAAAGACAAGAGAGGAAAGAAGAAAAACGAGGAGCAAGAAGTGAGAGAGATGAGAGACAAGAGAAGCAAAGAGGCAAAGAGAGAGCTGTTCCTGGCAGACACTTTTAAGGGGAACTCACGTCACTTAGCTGATGGGGGAAAGGCACCTGGAGACAGGTGATGACTTAACTCCTTTTTGTGGCAGAGGCAGGCTGCTGCTGGAGCAGAAACTATGTTTACTATATTTATTCAAGGCAAAGCTTCTCCTTTTATGATTTTTCTACTAAAATTTGTTTCTAACCTGTTTGAAGTAACAGAACTGGAGAGCAAATTTTCCCTTGCTAAATAGATTATTTTAAAACTCAAATGAAACAAAAGAATTTGTGACAAATTTTAAATCTTATTGCTGTTGACAAATAATATCAAATGATATATTTCTCTGTGTAGATACTAAATCAAAGAATACAGAACCAGAACCTGAGAAATATGAAGGCTCACTTGGAACTTGGGCAATTGGAGGAATATATAAAGAATTATTACTATTTTCATTTATTTTGATCACATTCTTTACCATCACCCAACTCCTCCCTTTACAATCTCCCTTCTTAACTGTTCACCCTCATGACCCCTTTTACAAAAAAGCAAGGCCACCACCAACAATAACCAAAAAACAAAAATCAAAATTAACAGAATTATTTAGGAATGAATTTACATGTATTGCCACTATGCTTTCTGTTTGAGGAGTATTCACTCTTCATTTGCTGAAGTTACTGAGCTACAAACATGCCTGAAGTTCAATCTGAGGAGTAGGTAGTGAGTAGGTGGTGGATATGTGAAAAAAGAGGAAAGATTACAGAATGTACTGGCATATTTCCCCCTTTTTTGAAGAAATTACCACCATTTAGGTCAAAACCTAACCTCTGTTCTCCGATCTAGGATACCTGATTGGGAGAAGGATGAGATGAAACTGACATTTTTCCATATTGAAATGAAATGTGATCCTAGCTGCTTGTTCCTTGTTGGTTCCCATTAAGGGAAACTAAGAAGTTTTCAGTGACTGAGTCCTTTCTCTTTTCTTTCCCTTTTTTCCTTTTTTAATTTAATTTAATTTTATAATTTAATTTAATTTTACATATCAGCCATGGGTTCCCCTGTCCTCCTCCCTCCCACACCTGCCCCCACATCCCCCCAGCACATACCCCATTCCCATCTCCTCCAGGGCAAAGACTCCCCTGGGGATTCAGCGCAACCTGGTAGATTCAGTCCAGGTGGGTCCAGTCCCCTCCTTCCAGGCTGAGCAAAGTGTCCCTGTATAAGTCCCAGGTTCCAAAAAGTCAGCTCATGCACTAAGGACACGTCTGGGTGCCACTGCCTGGGTGCCTCCCAAACAGTTCAAGCTGTTCAACTGTCTCACTTATCCTGAGAGCCTGATCCAGTTGGGGGCTCCTCAGCTTTTGGTTCATAGTTCATGTGTTTCCATTAGTTTGGCTATTTGTCCCTGTGCTTTTTCCAATCTTGGTCTCAACAATTCTCACTCATAGAATCCCTCCTCTTTCTTGACAATTGGACTCCTGAAACTCCACCTGGGGCCTAGTCATGGCTCTTTTCATCAGCTTCCCTCAGTCATTGGATGAGATTTCTAGACAACAGTTAGGGTGTGTGGCCATCTGATCACCAGACTAGGTCAGTTTGGGCTTTCTCTCCACCATTGCCAGCAGTCTACAATGGAGGTATCTTTGTGGATTTCTGGGCACCTCTCTAGCACTTTGCTTCTTCCTATTCTCATGTGGTCTCTTCATTTATCATGGTCTGTTATTCCCTATTCTCCCTTTCTCTTCTTGATCCAGCTGGGACCTTCATCCATTTCTCTGTCATTGGGCGATCCCTCTGTCTTTCTTAGGGTCCTATTTTCTTGGTAGCCTCTCTGGAATTATGAGTAGCAGTCTAGTCATCTCTGTTTTACATCTAGTATCCTCCTATGAGTGAGTACATACCATGTTTGTCTTTCTGAGTCTGGGTTGCCTCACTCAGGATGATTTTTTTCTAGACCCATCCATTTGCCTGCAAACCACATGATATCCCTATTTTTCTCTGCTGAATAGTATTCCATTGTGTATATGTACAACATTTTCTTTATCCACTCTTCAGTTGGAAGGCATCTAGGTTGTTCCAGGTTCTGGCTATTACAAACAATGCTGATATGAACATAGCTGAGCAAATGCCCTTGTGGAACCTGATAGAAGAGAAAGTAGGAAGTAGTCTTGAACGCATTGGCATAGAAGGTCACTTCCTAAATATAATACCAGTAGCACAGACACTAAGAAAAACAATCAATCAATGGGACCTCTTGAAACTGAGAAGCTTTTGTGGGGCAAAGGACATGGTCAATAAGACAAAGCAACAGCCTACAGAATGGAAAAAGTTCTTCACCAAACCCACATCTGACAGAGGGCTGATATCCAGAATATATAAAGAACTCAAGAAATTAGACATCAAAATGCCCAACAGTCCAGTTAAGAAATGGGCTATACTAGGTTGTTCATGTAGATCTCATCCATTTCTCTGTAATTGGGTGATCCCTGGGTCTTTCCTAGGGTTCCGTTTTCTAGGTAGGCTCCCTGGAGTTGTGTAGCAGTCTAGTCATCTTTGTTTTACATCTAGTATCCTCCTATGAGTGAGTACATACCATGTTTGTCCTTCTGAGTTTGGGTTACCTCACTCAGAATGATTTTTTCTAGATCCATCCATTTGCCTCCAAACATCATGATGTCATTGTTTTTCTCTGCTGAGTAGTACTCCATTGTGTATATGTACCATATTTTCTTTATCCATTCTTCAGTTGAAGGGCATCTAGGTTGTTTCCAGGTTCTGGCTATTACAAACAATGCTGATATGAACATAGCTTAGCAAATGCCCTTCTGGTATGATTGAGCATTCCTTGAGTATATGCCCAAGAGTGCTATAGCTGGGTCTTGGGGGAGATGGATTCCCAATTTTCTAAGGAAGCACCATATTGATTTCCAAAGTGGCTGTACAAGCTTGCATTCCCACCAGCAGTGGAGGAGAGTTCCCCTTGCTCCACATCCTCTCCAGCATAAGTTGTCTTCTGTGTTTTTGATCTTAGCCACTCTGACAGGTGTAAGGTGGTATCTCAGAGTCATTTTGATTTGCATTTACCAGATAATTAGGGATGTTGAGCAATTCCTTAAATGTCTTTCAGCCATTTGAGCTTCCTCTGTTGAGAATTCTCTGTTTAGTTCTATAGCCCATTTCTTAATTGGAATGTTGGGCATTTTGATGTCTAATTTTTTGAGTTCTTTATATATTCTGGATATCAGCCCTCTGTCAGATGCGGCATTGGCGAAGACCTTTTCCCATTCTGTAGGCTGTTGCTTTGTCTTGTTGACCATGTCCTTTGCTCTACAAAAGCTTCTCAGCTTCAGCAGGTCCCATTGATTGATTGTTTCTCTCAGTGTCTGTGCTACTGGTGTTATATTTAGAAAGTGATCTCCAGTGCCAATGCGTTCAAGAATACTTTCTACTTTCTCTTCTATCAGGTTCAGAGTAACTGGATTTATGTTGAGGTCTTTGATCCACTTGGACTTAAGTTTTGTGCATGGTGACAGATATGGATCTATTTGCAGCCTTCTACACATTGACATCCAGTTATGCCAGCACCATTTGTTGAAGATGCTTTCTTTTTTCCATTGTACATTTTTGGCTTCTTTGTCAAAAATTATATGTTCATAGGTGTGCAGGTTAATGTCAGGGTCTTCAATTCAATTCCATTGGTCCACATGTCAGTTTTTATGCCAGTACCAAACTGTTTTTATTACAGTAGCTCTATAGTAGAGCTTGAGGTTGGGGATCATGATGCCTCCAGAGGTTGTTTTATTGTACAATATTCTTTTGGCTATCCTGGGTTTTTGTTTTTCTATATGAAGTTGAGTATTGTTCTTTCCAGATCTGTGAAGAATTGTGTTGGTAATTTGATGGGGATTGTGTTGAATCTGTAGATTGCTTTTGGTAAGATTGCCATTTTTACTATGTTAATCCTGCATATCCATGAACATGGGTGATCTTTCCATTTTCTTACATCTTCTTCAATTTCTTTTTTCAGGGACTTAAAGTTCTTGTCATATAGGTCCTACACATGCTTAGTTAGAGTAACCCCAAGGTATTTTGTATCATTTGTGGCTATTGTAAAGGGTGATGTATCTCTGATTTCCTTCTCAGCCTGTTTGTCTATTGTATATAGGACGGCTACTGATTTTTTTGAGTTGATCTTGTATCCTTCTATGTTGCTGAAGGTTTTTAGTAGCTGTATCAGTTCCTTGGTTGAATTTTTGGGGTCACTCGTGTATACTATCATGTCATCTGCAAATAGGGAGAGCTTGACTTCTTCCTTTCCAATTTGTGGCCCCTTAATCTCTTTATGTTGTCTCATAGCTGTGGCTAGAACTTCAAGTACTATATTGAATAAGTAGGGGGAGAGGGGGCAGTCTTGCCTTGTTCCTGATTTTAGTGGTATTGCTTTGAGTTTCTCTCTGTTTAATTTGATGTTGGCTGTTGGCTTGCTGTAGATTGCCTTTATAATGTTTAGGTATGTTCCATGTATTCCTGATCACTCCAAGACCTTCATCATGAAGGGGTGTTGGATTTTGTCAAATGCCTTTTCTGTGTCTAGTGAGATGATCATTTTTTTTTCTTTGAGTTTGTTCATATGATGTTTTACATTCATGGGCTTTCATATGTTGAAACACCCTGCATCCCTGAGATGAAGCCTACATGATCATGGTGGATAATTGTTTTGATGTGTTCTTGGAGTCTGTGTGCCAGTATTTTATTGAGTATTTTTGCATCAATGTTCATGAGGGAGATCAGCCTGTAGTTCTCTTTCTTTGTTGCATCTTTGTTTGGTTTAGGAATCAGGGTAATTGTAGCCTCATAGAAGGAGTTTAGTAATATTCCTTCTGCTTCTATTGTGTGGAACAATTTAAAGAGTATTGGTATTAAGTCTTCTTTGAAGATCTGGTAGGATTCTGCAGTGAAACCATCTGGTCCTGGGCTTTTTTTGGTTGGGGGACTTTTAATGACTGATTCTATTTCCTTAGGGGTTATTGGACTATTTAAATGGTTTATTTGGTCTAATTTAACTTAGGTATGTGGTACCTATCCAGAAAATTATCCATTTCTTTTAGATTTTCCAGTTTTGTGGAGTAGAGGTTTTTGAAGTATGACCTGATGTTTCTCCGGATTTCCTCATTGTTGTTTTGTCCCCCTTTCATTTCTGATTAATTTGGATGCTTTCTCTCTGTATTTTGGTTAGTTTGGATTAGGGCTTGTCTATTTTGTTGATTTTCTCAAAGAACCAACTCTTTGTTTCATTAATTTTTTGTATTGTTCTCTTTATTTCTATTTTATTGATTTCAGCTCTCAATTTGGTAATTTCGTGGCATCTGTTCCTCCTGGGAGACTTTGCTTCTTCCTGTTCTAGAGCTTTCAGGTGTGCTGTCAAGTCACTAGTGTGAGATTTCTCCAGCTTCTTCATGTGGGCATTTAGTACTATGAATTTCCCTCTTAGCACTGCTTTCATAGTATCCCATAAGTTTGGGTATGTGGTGTTTTCATTTTCATTGATCTCTAGGAAGTCTTTAATTTCTTTCTTTATTTCTTCCTTAACCCATTGGTGATTCAGTTGAGCATTATTTAGTTTCCATGAGATTGTAGGCTCCTCCTGAGCTTCCTTTATAGTTTTCAATTTTATTTTTTTCTCCTTTTGTCCATACATTTATCTTTGCAAGTGTGCACTGCAATGAATCAGTGGTCTAGTTTGAGGCCTCTGTTTTCTGCTACACCATTAGTACTGGATCCTCACTGGGACTCCTCTTGGATATCTTGTTGTTGCCCTGTGTCATGGAGATCCTGCAGCTTTGGATCTGCAGGACTGGTCCCATCACATGCTCAGCAGATCACAAATTGGGAGGATATTGGGAGGGGCCAACACTTAGCTCAGGATCTGTACCTGGGTTGTAGCTGAGTTCATCAGCCTGCCAGCTCTCCCACACCCTCACCAGCAGGGTGAGCTCTCCAGCATTGCCCATTCTAGCTCACACAATGCCTCAGGCAGCAAAGGATGGAGCCAGCTCTTCTGCTCATATCACTGCATGGCAGATAAGGATCAAGGCCAGCTCTCAAGTTTTCATGCCCTCAGGGCCAGCTCACCCATACCCTTTCTACTAGGGCCAGCCCTACTGTGCTACCCAAGTGAGATGTCGGACCCACTGTCCTGAATGCTTCATCCACTGAGGGGTGTGATCAACTCTATGCAGCCTTTCATTATATATGTGGTCCCAGGCAGCAGTCCAGACCAAGGACAACCACATGGCCTTTGATGATAACATGTATCTAGTGGCTGTCTGTTCCTTGACCCCAGGTAAGTTTATTAGGGTGCACAATATTTTGGGGAACACAATACCACCACACTTCCCCATTTTTGTCTAAAATTAAAAAAAACTTATAAATAATAAATGAAAAACTATCCAATAAGTATATACAATATATACAGTGAAGAATTACATTAACAATGTCTAGTCCACTAACATTTGACAGATTCAGACAAAAAATTTTATTACTTATCCTATTTAAAACAAGTAGTTCCTTTTTAAAAATAGATTCAATTTTTTATCTTACATTTATATTCTCTCTTTTTTCTTTTTATAATAGATTCAATAATCTACCTTTTGTCATTTTTATATTTTCCCCTTTTTCTTTTTAGAGTAGATTCAGTGATCTACCCATTTATCTTATTATTTCTTTATCTTCTGTTCTCAGAGTAGAGTCAATGATCTACCTCATGTCTATATTCTCTTCTTTCTTTTTCTTTATTCTTTTTTTAAACAAAACCTCTGTATCTAACCTCCATGTTCAGCTTTTTTCCTGACCATTAACAATTAACAACTTGTAACCAACCATTGTAAACAATGACAATTATCCATAACTTATTAAACAACCAAAACCTTCCATCCACAACTTGGGAATGTGGGCATCATTTTCTTAAAATTACTTCCTGCTTTCTGAGGGTGAAGACATCTTTAGGGAATCCTGAAAAAAAAATTTTGAGGTTAATTATCAAGTCCTGTATCATTTGTCCAGTCGCTGCATAATGAGAAAGTTCAGGGCTTGTCTCAAGTCCGTATTCAAGTAGTCTGTTAGACTGGATCATCTCAGCTAGCCTTCTCAAAATTGTCTTGAGTAGTTTGTAGTCCAAAGCTGATCTTCCTGTGGTATTAATCAGCTTAATGGTTTTACCATAGTCCATGTGGAATAATCGTTGTGGGATCCTGTCATCTTTTTGAAGATTTCAAAAGCCACTGTTAGGCGTGGTCATGGTTCCTTGCAGACTTTTTTTTTCCTCCTCTGTGGTTTGGAGCAATCACAGTCTGATAAATGTCTGTGTCTTGGAACCACGAATGTTCTTCCCTAGAAGAGAAAATCTTCACAGCAATTTCTCCTTAACTTTGTCTTGCCAAACTTTTTCAAACTGACCTTTGTTGATGACTTCTTATAACATGATGGTCCTGGGCAATTCTTCTCTGAACAAGCAGCAGTAAACCCTTTGTCCCAGGTAGCAGTATCACCGCAGTCACCAACATGATGAGAAGAAGCCAGCAACTCAGAGCAGCAGCCACTTGCCTCCATGATCCCACCACCTCCATGATCCCACCACCGTTTGTGGCTCAGCCTTGGCCGAAGCTTCTCCTAGGTAGGCCTCAATCTCGGGATCCTTCTGCCTCTGCTGTATTCAGTAAATCCAGTGTGCCACCACAACTGGCTCAGTGTAGCTTGACTCTGATCTGGGGCCTGCAAGGCCTCAGGCAAGAGGCTCTTTTCGTGAATTCATACTGCGAACGTTCAGTGCCAGATGTAGCATGAATCTTAAAGATTCTTAGTAATAAAATCAAACCCAAGACCAGGTATTGGGGTGAATGCTGGAAGATCAGAAAAGCAGATCATCATCCGAAGAATGGGTCTCAGCTGAACTGTTGCTAAAAACCTAAAAGCTTAACCAGCCCAAAACTTCTAGTTTTTGGTCTTAATGCCTTACATACCTTTTTGCTTTCTGCAATCACTCCATTGGATTTAAAGGCTCACTTCTTGAGATTAAAGTTTGGTGTCACCATGCCTGGCTGTTTCAAATGTGGCTTTGAACTCACAGAGATCTAGAGGGATTTCTGCCTCTGGAATGCTAGGTTGAAAGGTGTGAGTGCCACTATTTTCTAGCTTCTGTATCTAGTGGCTGTTGTGTTCTTTGTCCCCAGATAAGTTTATTAGGGTGCACAATATTTTGGGGAACACAATACCACCACAATAATACACAAACAAAAGACTTATAGAGGAAAAGCACAAAGCTACACAGAGAAACCCTATATTGGAAAACCTAAAAAAAAATAAAAATAAAAATAAATAAGTTAAAAGGAAAAGGAAAAGTCAGACAAATCATTCAGAGACAACAACAGCAAAATATGTTGGCCATCTAGTGCTGGGAAAGGGTCCTTGCTTTAAAAGAGGTGTGTAAGTCCAGTGAGAATCCACCAGAGAAGACTAATTTCACTTTTGAGTGGTTGTCAATTGGAGATATCCTCTGGGTTAGAAATGGTGGCTTCCGTCCATTTCTCTCAGTGCTGGTACTCCATCTATGCAGACCTGTTCAGGCCCTATGCAAGCTGCCAGAGTCTCTGTGAGTTCCTGTGTGTGTATCAGTCCTTCTGTTTTCAGAAGGACTTGTTTCCTTGGTGTCCTCCATCCCCTCTGGCTCTTACATTCTTTCTACCTCCTCTTCCACAGGTTTCCCTGAATTATGAGGGGAGAGAGAATATCCAATGGGTGTTCAGAGGTCTCTCATTCTCTGCATAATGTATAGCCATGGTCTCTATATTTGTTCCCATCTATTGCAGGAGGAAGCTTTTCCGATGATGGCTGAATAAGAACAGATCTATGAGTGTGGCAGACTATTTTTAGGAATCACTTTGTCTCTGCATCCCTTAGTATTTGGTTTTCCTTTAGGTTCTGTCTCCAGCCATCTAACTTCAGGTTTTTGACAACTAGAGATGTATTAGGGATAAGTTCTATACCATGGAGTGGATCTCAAATACAATCAGATATTGGTTGTTACTCCCACAAGCTGGGTGCCATTGAACTAGCACAACATCCATGCATGTCACCATTATAGGCCAAGGGTTTTGTAGCTGGGGTGGTGATTCCTTTCTCCTTCAGTAGTATTAGGAGTTGTGGTGATACATTTTTCACCCCAATATATTGTATATCAAATAGTGTACCCTAATAAATTTATATAGGAATCAGAGGTCAGATTCAGCCACTAGATTAGACACAGAGGCCAGATAGTGGTGGCACACACATGCCACCTTTAATCCTATCACTTGGGAGGCAGAGATCCATCTGGATTTCTGTGAGTTCAAGGCCACACTGGAAACAGCGAGGCATGGTGACTCATGCCTTTAATCCCAGCACTTGAAATCTCATGTCTTTGCTTGGGAAGGACACACAACTTTAATCCCAGGAAGTGATGGCAGAGAGCAGAAAGGTATATAAGCTGTGAGGATCAGGAACTAGAGGTTTTTGAGCAGTTCAGCTGAGATCTATTCAGGTGGGGACACAGAGGCTTTCAGTCTGAGGAAACAGGATCAGCTGAGGAGTTGGTGAGGTGTGGTTGGCTGTAGCTTGTTCTGTCTCTCTGATCTTTCAGAATTCACCTCAATATCTGGCTCTGGGTTTTCTACTAATAAGACCATTTAGCAATCTGTGTAATACACAGTATCTTCTAGTACCATGAACACTAGTCTAATAACTAGCTACATCCTGCATTTGGTTTGTTTGTTGAGCCAATTTTTATCCAGTGTTTTTAAGACATCATGGAATGAAGTCTATAACAACAAATCACATTATATAATATACACATTATGTAATATATACTGTCAATATGAAAACATATATATATATATATATATGTTTTCATATTGACAGTATATGTAATTTATCATTATAAACTGTCTTCTGGATTAGAACCTCAAAGTCAGACATAATAAATTATTCATTCATTAAAGTGATTTAATTACAACTTTTTTCTCACCTTTTCTGTTTCCCTCTTCCGTGGATTAATAGTCCTTTCTTGGGCTTTCAAGTTATACCTCACTTAACATTCTTTTTCTGTTGCTGCTCATGTTTCACACTGTTCCATCTCCCTAAGTCACTCTACAAGTCTCGGTGCCATCTTTCCCTCTTGGAATATCATGCCTGAAATCTTTCACTAATAGCTTTTAATAATCTTAAGCACCTCAAAATTAGCAGGACCTCAGTATTTACTGAGAAAAATAAATAGCAACTATTTAAACTAAGATGATTGCAAAAGTTCAACATACCAATCCAGGAGTAAAAGAAATAATTTTGAAAATTAAATAAAGTTATGCTGGAAAAGCCAAAGTAGAAAAAAATTATATAAAGTATTCATTTAATTCAAAAGAGATGCCTAGCACTCAGGGAAAAAAGGTTGAAGGAAAACTTCTCAAAGTCAACTGGACCTTGAAAGGAGCAAAGAAAGTTAGCACCACAGAGAACAAATGAATGAAAGCTGTGTCAGGAAAATAACTGTAATGCCTTGAGGTTGTTTACACTTTCTATTTTGAAGTATTGAATGATATACATGGTGAATTCATAGTATATGTTTTTTTACATTTAACTTTAGTTTCAAATTTTTTAAAAATATTGGCCACATGTATATATACAGATAAGGTGGATACAATCATGACTAAATCTTCCAATTTTGTTGTCTAAAGCTAAGAAATATTTGTCGTCTGTCAAAGGGTTATACTGAAGTTTTAGATAATGGGAATTATCTCCTAAAACAAAGTTTTCAGTTAAAGATAAATAAACTGAATTGAAATTCTCAAATGGGAAAATAGAAAAAATAGTATTTATTATTGCAGATTAAAAAAAAATTTGGCTAATATTAAATCTGTGTTGTTTTGTTTAATGTTTGTGGTCTAACTGAGTACATATATTTATTATGAACAGTGGTATTTGAAGATGATCAAATTATGTGTGATGGCAGCAAAAATAACCAGCCATGGTATGTAAATACTTAAATTCAAAAGACTAATGTTACAATGTTTTTTGTTTGTTTGTTTAATACTGTAGCATAGAGCAAATAGCACTAATGTTTTTAAACCTCTCTATGGGATAGATAGGTAATAATTTCATACTTTATTATAAATATTATAAATATCCTTAAATTATAAAAGTTTCCTTCTAGAAGAGTTATAATTACTGTTAAGGTAGAAACAACAAACTTTAATGTAGGTAACAGTATATTGTTATCAAATAGATTTGATTCGCCTTCTTTGCTTTGTATCAGCATATATTAATAAGTAGAAGGCCGAGTTGTGAGGTATATTGAATCAAAGACAGTAAAAATATACAGAGGCATTCTTTCTTTGAATTAATTTATTTTACTGTGGTTTCCCCTCCCTCCTCTCCTCCCAGCCTCTCTCCCTAACTCTCCCTCTGTTCTTACCCCCAATCCACTCCTCCTCCATTTCTGTTCAGTACAGGGCAGATCTCCCATTGATATTGACAAAACACGCCATATCAAATTGCAGTGAGGCTAAGCGCCTCCCCATGTGTTAAGGCTGGGCAAGGTGATCCTTTGTGAGGAAGAGTCCCAAAAGCCAGTGCCAGAGTCAGAGACAGCCCCTGCTCCCACTGTTAGGAGTTCCACAAGAACATCAAACTATATAACTAACATAAGCGGTGTGCCTACATCAGTCCCATGCAGGCTCCCTGTTGTTGGTTCAGTTCCTGTGAGCCCCTGTAAGCCCATGTTACTTGATGCTGTGGGTTTTCTTGTGGTGTCCTTGACCACTCTGGCTCCTACAATCTTTTCTTCCCCTCTTCTGCAGGATTCCCTGAGCTCTGCCTAATGTTTAGCTGCGGGTTCCAGAGACATTCTTAAAAGTAAAATTAAGTTAAGGCTCCCCATCTTCCTCAAAGACATCAAACCACTTTGTCAGCTCTACTGTATAAGTGGATTTTGAAGCTATCATGGTGATAGAAATTTCTTGCAGCTGTCAAATTTTATGGTGGATCCATGTGAAACTTGGAAATTGTCTTAAATTTTCCAATTATTTCAAGTTATCATACTTAGAACCCTGGAGTTCCACTCTGACCCTTGTTTTGAGCAAACCTGGCTTCATTTTTTGTGAGCCCCTTCAGATTTTGATTACCAAAATCTCAGTGAAAAAGGGAGGAACATAAAAGACTATGTGGGAAAATGCCTTAGTGCAGAGAGAGGAGCCCCGCCCCCACCTTTGTTGTAGAAGAACCAAAAGTTACAGTTCTAAAGACGCTTTTAATGCTACATATCACAACAGAATGTTTCTTTATACCAGTTATATAGGAGTTAGAAATATGAGTTAGCAAAAAATACATGGAAGAAAAAGCTCAAAATGAGGAGTGCCCCTGTAGTTAAGTTTTTCTGCCTGACACAGAGTCAGGACAAATCTCTCTTACCCGCCAGTCCCACAGTTGCTCAGACCCAACCAAGAAAGCACACAGAAACTTATATTGCTTACAAACTGTATGGCCGTGGCAGGCTGCTTGTTATCTACCTTTTCTATCTTAAATTAACCCATTTCTGTTAATCTATACTTTGCCACATGGCTTGTGGCTTACCAGTGTCTTTACATGTTGCTTCTCATGGCAGCGGCTGGCAGTGTCTCTCTCCAGCCTTCTACTTCCCAGAATTTTCTTCTCTCTTGTCCCACCTATACTTCCTGCCTGGCCACTGGCCAATCAGAACTTTATTTACACAGAGCGATATCCACAGCACTTCCCCTTTTCTTTTTTTTTTTAAGGAAGGTTTTAACTTTTACATAGTACAATTACATATAACAAAACAATTATCAAGCAAGAATTACAGTTATAATATTAAAGAAGATATCCTATCTATCTTATATGTATGAGTCTAAGGTTTTATATCTAATGTATCTTTTATCATAACTGAGGAAATTATAACTATCTAGTCTTCAACGACATCAAAGACCTCAGAAGGATATAATATTACCTGAGAACCGGGAGAAGGATGCAAGCAACTTTCGGGATTCTTGCAGGGTAGACAGAGACAGCTGGCAGCCTGGACAGTCACCTAATGTTCCTTTGTAAAGTTGGGACATTTGTCTTCAGCCCACAGGGCTAGAGTCTCTCGGTCACTTCTCTCAGTGTCCTGTAGAATGTCTGGCAGTTTCCTCTGTGAAGCAGGAACCTGAAGGACCATTTTGTCAAGCAAAGTTCAGTGGTCACCTTTCTATGGGTCCTGCATGTCCAGTCGATCAAGCAGTCCAGGCAAGAACAGTTTCTTGCCCAAATGGCTATTTTTGTCAAGGTGAAGATAAGATATGAAGTGTCTTTAATGCCCATCCTCCTCTCTGAAGTAAATCGGTGCTGCCAGGAACAGACATGTCTCACTGTCCAGAAAGTCTAAATTTTAAAAGTATTTTAAATGCCATATTCTGTAGGTCTTTGAAGTATTTGAAGATGACCTGTCTATCTAAAATATATCTGTTTGATCTTGAAAACACACCTAATATGACTACAAGTTCAATTGTAATGTCTAACCACTAATTTTCATTTCTATATATCCTAATAGTTGGTAATACTAACATTCAAGGATTAGCAAATTGCATTACATTGTTAAATGAATGGTATTAATACAATATCTCGAACAAGATTAGAAATACGTGTATGGTATATTCTAACAATCTCAATCTCAATAATAATAATTTGTATACAATATAAAACAATCCAATTGAATGTAAAGTATTTAAAACTAGTAATTGTCTTTTTCTTTTTCTTTTTTTTTTTTAACAAGCACCTTTTGCCTAGCCCTTTTCTTAACCCTTAACAACAACTTGTAACCAACCCTCCTAAACAATGAAAACTATCCCAGACCCAATACCCAAAAAAAGACCAAAAAACCACCCACCCCACACCACCCCTTTGGGAATGTGGGCGTCGAATTCTTAAAATTGCTTCCTGCTGGGTATGGGCGAAGTTATCTTTATTCTGAAAAGAAAAATTTGGGGTTAATTGACAAATTCTAGGAAAGATAACTATATTCTTTGTTATCCATAATGCCAAAGTTCAGGGTTTATCTCAAGTCCTTATTCAAGTAGTCTTTGAAACTGGATCATCTCAGCTAGCCATCTCAGAATTGCTCTAAGCACTTTGTAGTCCAAAGCTGATCTGTAGATGATGTTTGTCAGCTTAGTGATATTATTTTCCACGTGGAATTGTCATTGTGGGGCCCCATCTTCTTCCTGGAGATTTCAGTTGAAGTTTGGCCTGGCCATGATTTCCTGTAGAAAACTGAAAAGAGACTCGAACACAAAGACATGTATAGGCAGCTAATCGAAGCCTTTTCTCTAGAATTAATTAGTACTCTATATGACCATTATTATCTTAACAAAGTTTAAAATATATATATATATATATATATATATTATATATATATTATATCTTGTAAATTTTGATATAAATTCATACTTTAAGAAAAGTTTAAAGAATCAGAATAGAATCAAAGAATTGAGATTAGTAATAGAATAGTCCCTTAATTAATTTGGTTTTTCTCCTGTCCCATGTCAGAAGATGGCTCTTTCTTCTGGTATGATACAGGGAGTTTTCATTTTCTTTTTAACAACATACTTGAGTTTAAAGGAGGAGAGAGCCATTCTCCAACTCCAAAATCAGCTTGAAGCTTTAATTGAACTGGGACTACAAGAAGACTAAGAGTATTAATTTTTTAGAGAAGAGCAGAAACAAACATTTAGGAAGATTTATGAAATTTTGTAGATCATATACCAATAGGCCATTTTACTCTTTTTTTCCTGGGACAGATGATTTGTCCTTTTTCTTCAGTTACCTTAGCCTTCATTCTCCTAAAAGACAAAAACAAAAACCCTTCCCCAAGACTAATTTTGGGGAGGTCCCCTTTTGGCAAGTTACATCTGATTAAATGAAAAGGCATGTATTAATGGTATAAGTGAGTTTAAACTGGATGGTCATGTTGGTTGATGAACTATCAACCCGCCCCCACCTTTGTTGTAGAAGAACCAAAAGTTACAGTTCTAAAGACGCTTTTAATGCTACATATCACAACAGAGTGTTTCTTTATAACAGTTATATAGGAGTTAGAAATATGAGTTAGCAAAAAATACATGGAAGAAAAAGCTCAAAATGAGGAGTGCCCCATTTAAAATTAAAAAAAAAATAAAGGAACAAATATCTTTTTATTTAGAAATAAATGAAACAGAATTCCCTAAACTTTCCATGACCTCTTATGGCAAACTAAGCACATATTTTCATGAAATAAATTCTTCAGTATTTGCAACAGTCAACTCATAAAGACTATTGGGGGAAAATAGATCTTTACTATGAAAACAGTTCGCTTTAACACTCAATTCTCATTAAAGGTTGCAGCAAACAGGAAGAAACGTACAAGCAATGAAACAGAAGATGCAACACACTCCTACGGTCGTGCAGCATCGTCTGCTGCTCCTGATGGTTCTGAGGCTTGTGTTGTGGCTGCTATCGTTGCTGCAGCCACTGCGCGGCTACTCCCGCTGCTGCAGCCGCTGCTGCCTCTGCTGCTGTAGCTGCAGTTACCGCTGCTGCTGTTCCTGCAGCTGCTGCTTCTGTAGCTGTTAATGCTCTTGCTGCTCTTGCTCCTGGTGCTTCACCTAACAGTTCTGCTGTTCCTGTTGCTGCTGTGACTGCTGTTGCTATTCCTGCTGCTGCTGCTGCTGCTATGGCTGGTGACACTGCCACTGCTCTAGCTGCTGCTGCTGCTGCTGTTCCTCCAGGTACTCCTGCGGTAACTACTGCTGCTGTTGCTGATGCCACCCAGGATCCTCCTGATGCTCCCGCTGCTGCACCTGCTGCTACAAAGAGTATATTGATTCTACAAGGAAACTATGCATGAGCGAGAAAGCAGCAACCCCGCTTTGAGGAGGCACAAGAACATGATGGATAAGACTAGGAAGATTTAAAACTAGGTATTGTTTCTGCTCATTGAATGAATTCTACCATACCTAATGTGGTTTTGCCAGGGATAATCTTGAATGGGAAGACAACAAACAAACAAAAAACCTAAAAAAATAAATATCAATATTAGGTACCATTGTGTCCCATTAATATTGAAGCATTTTGTTTAAAAGATAATAAATAATCAAGGTTGTCAAATGTGAGGCAAAACAAACTTGGAAGCCAGTATGTACATAAATTTTTAGCTATAATATAGTAGCAATGATTCACACATTTCCAAAGTATCACTGTTTTGATTTAACAATTTCATTTTGAGGATAATTTCTTTTAAATTAGGAAAATATTGCTTTTAAACACAACTACACACATTCTGAAAAACAGTATTGTCTATCATAGGCAAAATATAAAACATGCACACATATGTGATACATATTAAACACAGTTGAAGAATATTTAATATACAGAATGTGAATGCATATGTAAATGCGTGTTCAAGAAACAAGGGTATTTATTTAAGCATCATCAGATTATAGCGTTACACTTAAAATAGACATCTGTAAGGAATTAGATTACCAAATCCATATACAATGTAGTATGTGAATATTTAAAAAATGAGTTTCAGTCTATACTGTACTCAGAATTTTGCCAGTAAAATATTCCAGAGACAAGGATTTTGATAGAACATCTTAAGCAAATTTTGTTCTAAGACTACATCTAGAGAGTTGCAAAAGGAAGCTGCTTGCTAGAATGAAATTCTACTTCCTAATTATCAAAACCATTAGTTGTTAATCTGTCTGTTTCTTCTCAGTGCTCCTGTGTTGATAATTGAAACCCCCATGAGCCTTGCTGTTGCTGTGAGGATTATACCCAGGGGAAATGTCAATAAACCTTTCTGTTATCTGTTCTCTGTTGATGTGCAGTGGCCTAATTTTTGTTTGAAGTTTACTATCAGCTCTCAGAGTAGCTATGCCTACTTTCTTTGGTTTCTATCCACTTGATAGGTTGATTTTCACCCTTTTAACTCTTTGTCCATGAGCTCCTTTAGCAGTGTTTCTTGGAGATCTCAGATTATTGGGTGCACTTTTGTTAATGCAATAGCCAAACTAGCTTCCTTTATTGGTGTGTTTGACTCACTTAAATTTAAAGTTATTGTTGAGGATCTTTATTAATAACTGAACTTTTGTTGCCTGATTTTATGGTGTATTACATTATTATTGGCTTCATCAATCTCCCCAGTTATCATCAGGGCCTGTGATGAATTTTTTGGGGGGGTGGGGGTGGGACATGATGAATTCATTCCAACTCTTTGTTCAGAGACTGCTCCTAAATTATTTACTCTTTCCTGTGTCTCATAATTGGGATTCCTTCACTTTCTTCTGTGTACAGTATTTATTTAAGTATCTCTACTACATTGGCTTAGTGATAATGAAATTAGTGATAATATATACATATGTAAAGACAACTTGCTTATTCTGTTTTTGTTTTTTGTTTTTATATGGTTTCAGGTATGCCTACTCTGGTTTAAACAACCAAAAAGAGGCTCATCTTTGGGAGAGCTTAATTCTCCTTCCACCAGCAGCCATTAGTTGTCTGTAGTTCTTTGTCTAGAGTTAGGACTCTGTGAAATTTTCTCCCATCCACATTAACATGTCCAATGATACTGCCACCATTCCAGTCTGGTTTATGCAAGACATTTCTAGAAGAGACTTTGACAGCAGAATCCCTAGTACTCTGGTTCTGATCCTGTCTCTTCCAAGTTGTTCCCTAAGCCATAGATGCAGGCACTATAACATAGATGTGTTATTGTTATTGATAACTCTGTTGCATCCAGTTGGTTTTCTATGGTGGTCTCCATATTATGTAAAGAAAAGTTTTGATTGAGGGGTGGTAGTTTTAGAATGTAGTAAAGAATTGTGCTGACTTAGCAATGTGGCACTAGTAGATGCCTTTCTAAATTCCATGACCTAAATCTAGCTAGGTTTCCAGAAGCAGGCATGATCTCCCCTTCTGTTGAATGGATTTTAAGTCTCGTTAAATAGCTATTGGTTGCTACTGACATGAGTGTGCCACTTATTGTACACTTACGCATATCTCGACATGCCGATAGTTGCTGTGGTCCATAGGTGTTGCAGCTAGGTTTAATTTAAACCATGAAAGTTAGATCACAGGAAAGAGGTTTTCAAGTCATATACAACTCAAATCATCTGAATCCTTTGTCTATGTGTGAGATGTCTTCAGCAATAGGGGCTCATGCTCAATCCTTGAGAGTCAACTAAGGGCTACATCAATAATATATATTATTTTGGGGGTTGCTTGGGCTATCTTGACCAACCATTTGAAAGGAGCACTTTTCATGCCTGCTACACAGGTTTTGGTTAATATGTGTTTCTTGTGGAGAACATTGTCAGCCCAAAGTGGCTTAACTTCCTTTAAAATACATAACTTAATCAAACAACCCTCATGTTATTTAACCTTGTCCCTTCTTATTTTTCAGTATTGGCATCTTTCCCCTTCCACAGTCAAGCCTCAACCCATTATTCCATTTCCCACCTTATATAACCTGTGTCTGTTATTCTTCTCCTTAGCTTTCTCTCCTTCCTTTGGTCCCTTTATACTTTCTTTGTTTTTGTGGTTACTCTGTTCTGTACTCTCACAATTTAGGATATGCAGTTAGGAACCATAGATGACAGAGAATATGTAGTATTTGTCTATCTGAGTCAAGTTTATCTAACTTGTTTATAAAGGTTCATTTATTTACCCACAAATTTCATTTTCTTTAAAGTTGAATAGTAGAATTCCATTCTGCATACATATTAAATTTTCATTATCCATTTATCTGTTAAATATCATTTAGAATAAACCTAATCAAGAAGGGGAAAGACCTCTATAATAAAAATTTTAAACCTCTGAAGAATGAAATAGACACTGGAAAATGGAATGAGCATCAACCAAAAGTTATTTTCAGATTCAATCCACTCTCAATCAAATTCCCCATCTCATTCTTTAAAGAAATGGAAAAGAAACTTTCCTAAAATTCATGTTGGAACCACAAAAGACCCTAGATAGCCAAAATCTATAGAAAAAAAAACAATGCTGAAGGGATTACCATTCCAGATTTTAAGATATATTAGAAAGTCAATCCACTGTAATAATAATAATAATAAAATCACATGGTACTGGTAAAAAACACAGGCATGGCAGGGCAGTGGTGGCGCACGCCTTTAATCCCAGCACTCTGGAGGCAGAGCCAGGCAGATCTCTGTGAGTTCGAGGCCAGCCTGGACTACCAAGTGAGTTCCAGGAAAAGGTGCAAAGCTACACAGAGAAACCCTGTCTTGAAAAATGAAACAAACAAACAAACAAACCAGAGGAACAAAAATGAGGCCACAAACATGAGGACAGGTAACTTCAGACATTTAATATTTGGCAAAGATGACAAAAAGAAACTGGAGAAAATAAAGCATCTTTAATATATAGTGCTGGGAACACTGGCTCTTCACATGCAGAAGAATGAAATTAGAGCCACATCTGTCACCCTGGACAGAAACTAACTTCAAATGGATCAAAGACATAAATGTGAAACCTGAATACATAAACTGTAAGAAAAAAAAGCTGGAGATACCCTGCATGATACAGATGTAGGAAAGGACTTTCTGAATAGGACTCTGTTTGCCCAAGTATTAAGACCAAAACACTGACCAATTGGACTTTGTAAAAGGTAAATGCATCTGTACAGCTAATGAAACAATCAGCTGTGTGAAGAGGAATCCTACAGTGTGGAAGAGTATCTCTTTCAGGTATATATTTGAGAGGATCTAATAATATCCAGAATATATAAAGGGCACCAGAAAGAAAGATTAAAAATCACATAGGACCCATGAAAAAAATTGAGCCTTAAATCCAAATAGATAGTTGTCAAACAAAGAGAAGTCTAAGAAACATCTCATAAATATGCATCAGTTACAATTAGGGAATGAAAGTCAAAACTCTGGGGATCTCTGCAAATACACTAGCAGACTAATGATTCATACAAGGCAAGAAGGAAATGTGGTTCAACAGGACTCAGTAGCCTGCATAGGTCCAAACTTCTAGAGTCTGACACTAGGCAGTTTATTTTAGACATATTTAAATGGAGTACAACTCAGAAAAAAAAAATTTCTGGTTATAACCCAATCCCATGTACACAAGGAGCCATAATCACATTGCAACTCTTCTCAAAGTACATGCCACTTCTTCCATGAAGATGGATTTTAGAGATAGGCTACATGCATTATGGTAAGGGCCTAGGGGAGGATCTAGTGTGTTTTCAGTCATACCGATAGCACAGAGGTCACCTCAATTATTAAGTATCTATAGTTCTGCTTGTGGGAGCCTGGGAAAGTTCTTGGCCATATAGATAGCTCACCTAGGCTATTAGCCATGTCCATTCCCAGCCTTCTGGGAGGAAAACAGGTTATATACCTCTCTTTCTTTAAAGAGACAACTTTGTGTTTAATATTCTTCTTTTCCCTAGTGCTATCTGAGAACACAAAGACCTTTGTTTTCTCAATAAAAACAACATTAATAATTCATCTTACTCAAGTTAGAACGGAAAATCAATGGAACAACCAACAACAGATACTGAAGGGAGTATAGGGGAAAGGGGACCCCCATTCACTATAGGTGGGATTGAAAACTGGTGCAGCTTTGTGGACATCAGTGCAGAGAATTCTGAAAAATCTAAAATTAATCTACCATATGACCCAGCTCTACTGTTCTTTGGCATTTGACCAAAGAACTCAATATCCTACTTTACAAATACTTGCTCGTACACATTCATTAATTCTCTATTCATAATAGCTAGGTAGTGGAGATAACCTAAATGTCTTTCAACCAATGAGTGCATAATAAAATTTACAGATACACCATGGACTATACTTGTAAAGAAAAAATAAAATCACGAATTTTGTCAGTAAATGGACAAAACTAGAAAAGATCATACTGAGTGAGTAAGATAGCCCAGACCCAGAAAGACAAATTTTGCATGTTCTATCCCATCTGAGGTTCCCAGCTCCAAATATCAGGTATAAGTACATATCCTAGAATAACTTCAGAAACCAGAAAGTAAATAGGGACCATTGGTGGGGTAGGGGGTTTGGGGAGCAATAGTGAAGGGAATAATAGGGTACAAGTTGTCTGATCAGAAAAATGAGAAAAAGGGGGCCTCTAATTAGGGAGGGAGAAGAAAAAAATACAGAAGGAGGGAGATGGTAAAATGACATTAAGGATTCTGAAAAATTAATAAGTAATCATGCTATCTACCTTAAAACTGTAATATACATAGTCTGTGTATAAATATACATAAATAGTTAAAATGAACTTTTCTCAACTGGACTGACAATTCTCCCCCCCGCCAAGAGCCAAAGAACTCCTAACAAAAAACCCCAAGGTCATGCTTGAGAAGCCCTCTTTTAAGTAGTTGGTCAGTGTTGTCCAAGGGATCTTAGAGACTAATAGTCAGTAAAATATTACAGACTATAGCTATTGCCTTGGTTGCTCCCAGAGGTAAGTTTCTGTTGCTGAAGGGACCATGTCCTTCAGGATACAGGGCCCAGAGGCTCCTGAGCTGGAACTCCCTGAGGACTGACTCCTATGGTATCATGCAACATTTCAAAGAGTATACATTAGGAATACGTACATTTTTCACATATATGTCCATGTAACAATAATCAATGAAAAAAAGATGCAATGAATTTCAGAGTGAAAAGAGGGCCATATGGGAGGGTTTGAAAGGAACAAAATAAAGGGTAAAATGATGTACTGATATAATCTCAAAAATAAAATAATTTAAAATAAATAAAAAATAACCAAGGTGCAGTAATTTCTATTTCATAGTGCTATGAGCACTATGATTTTTTTGTTTTGACTGTCAGAAAATTTATCTGAATTAATTCTTTGTAATTAAAATATAATTATTTTCCACATTATATTCTGTTTATTACTAAACTGCACTTGTAGAAAATATATGAGTGTATGTAAAATTTATAAATGACATAGCTAATTATAAACGACATTTTCTATTAATACCTAAACATTTCAGATATTAATTTTTGTATATGTTTAATGTCATGTGAAAGTGTGTTTTTCTATTTGTTGGGACAAAAATAAAATATCTAAGGAAAAAGTTAAAGTATTGTACAAAAATGTGTTAATTTGCTCAATATATTTTATGAAAGACATCAATATATTTTACAAAACATATAATAACAATAATTTAAATTAAAATCATATAATTCTGGGTGTAATGGCACTTATTCAGAATTTCAGGATTCAGGAGACTGACTAACTTGAACTAATTTCTAAGTTCCAGGCAAGCCTAGAATTCAGAAAAAGAACATGTCTGAAAGGAAAAAAAACTACAGATTTTTTTTTCTTAAAGATGTTTTATTTGAATGTTTAAGAAGGTAGCTATTATTAAAATATCTTGGAAAGTGGTAATTTGTAGAAGTATATTTTGTTCTGTTTGTATGAAAGGATGAATTATCCCCTTTGTACATAGTATTATCTTGTAGGTCCTAAAGACAGTAAAAGACATCCATGATCTTAGTGCCTTGACTCTGATAACCCAATCATGCTCAGCAAAATGAGAGTCGTCAAATGAGAACATGTTATTTTAATTAAACAATATATAATAATATTACATTAATATAAAGTTGTTTTTGCATTACAATGTTTTTGCATATTATTGTTTGGAACTGCCCATGGAACCTTGCTGAGTTGTTATGCTCTTCATATCAGAATTTTCCTTGAATTAAACTAAAATGAAAAGCATTGTACACTCTTGGCCAAAATGCTATGGCCATGGCAACTGCATCATCTTTGCTAACTCTGCTTATTCCCTGTTCCTCCACAACTTAGAGGTCATGTTACCATTGTCTCTACATAGACGAGCAGTAACTCTGAGAACCCCTTTCCTTGCTGAAAATCTCCTAAAACCTCTCTCACATGTCTGAGTATTTCTATATATTTCTTTTTTCCCTTTTTTGTTATTTATTATATTTGTGTTTTAATTTTACACATCAGCCATGGGTTCCCCTGTCCTCCCCTCCCGCCCCCACCCCCACCTTTGCCCCATCCTCTCCCCTCCATTCCCATATCCTCCAGGGCCAAGACTCCCCTGGGGATTCATTTAAACCTGGTGGATTCAGTACAGGCAGCTCCAGTCCCCTCCTTCCAGACTGAGCAAAGTGTCCCTGTGTAAGCCCAAGGTTCCAAACAGCCAGCTCATGCACTAAGGACAGGTCCCGGTCCCACAGCCTGGATGCCTCCCAAACAGTTCAAGCTATTCAATAGTCTCACTTATCCAGAGGGCCTGATCCAGCTGGGGGCTCCACAGCCTTTGGTTCATAATTCATGTGCTTCCATTTGTTTGGCTATTTGTCCCTGTGCTTTTCCAATGTTGGTCTCAACAATTCACACTCTTACAGTCCCTCCTCTTTCTCAACTCTGCCTCTTGCTCAAAAATAAGCTGTCACTTCTAAGTCCTAAAGTACGAAATATTTCACTCCCCTTTATTCCAAATACTGTCATAATGTTTCTTTTTCTGACAGGGCCTTTCAGTTTTCATATTTTGTGAGGAATTATTGATCTATTTCACAGTGCACAGTTTTATTAGTTTTGATGTATCTGTCTCACACATTCAATCTCCACATCAACATCGTGCGTACACACATTACTTACAAAAACTTACTTCCACTGTTTGCAGTTCTTTATCCAAACCAACTGCCAAGAGAGAGAAGTGTAGTTCACACATCCCATGGAGGAGAACCTACAACAACCACTTTATTAAACCAGCATACTTATCATGGTCTCTTATTCCTCGTTCTCCCTTTCTGTTGTTGATCCAGCTGGGATCTCCTGCTCTCCTAAGCTCTCTTTCCCTCAAACCTTGCCCTTCATTACTCCCACTGTCGTCCAGGTTGTTCATGAAGATCTCATCCATTTCTCTGTCATTGGGCGATCCCTGGGTCTTTCCTGGGGTCCCGAAGAGGGGACTGGACTTGCCTGTACTGAATCCACCAGGTTGAACTGAATCCCCAGGGGAGTCTTGGCCCTGGAGGAGATGGGAATGGAGGGGAGGGGCTGGGGAGAAAGTGGAGGCGGGGGCGGGAGGGGGGAGGACAGGGGAACCCATGGCTGATGTGTAAAATTAAAACACAAATATAATAAATAAAAAAGGAGAAAAAAATAAATTTCCCACATTAAAAAACAAACAAACAACCTCCCCCCAAAAAAACCCCAGCATAATCCCCACTACATTCTAAGTATGTGTACTTAAACACACAGGTATATAGTCTCCATCCCACAACACAGCAACTTCTCTTTTTCAACAGGCAGAGTCAATTATAGAATATCACATCCAATTAAAATGCAGAGTTACAGACATCAATCCCAAAGGATGCACCTTCACAACAACTGAGAAAGAAGGCACAGCACCAGTGCCAGAGCCGAAGGATCGGGGCCTTTGCGGGTATATTGATTCTCCTAATTATGTCAGAAGCTGCAACAAAAAGTCTCACCAACGTTACTACAGGGAGAATTTAATGGAACTCATTTTTGAATTCTGGTGACCACAGGTTTTTCAGGTAACTCCTGCAGAATATAGTTAATTCTTCAGAGAGTACAGCTGATTGCAGTAATGTTATTAAATATTTGAATATATGTAAATAATGATATTTTAAGAAAAACATTAGTTTCCTTGAAGAAAGCAATGACATTGGTTAGGTATAGAATGATTCAGATGCTTGTATAGTCCTGTTTTGTTGTCTGGTGAGAAATAGTTCCAGAATCCCTTTAACACTCCAAAACCCATGTTTACACAAGTCCCTAATAAACAATGGTGTGGTCTAGACAAATATATTTCCTGATAACCACACATGATTGTTTTTTACCTTGAGGTATTATGATACTATGTGCAAATCTCATTACTTTTATTATTTTCTCCTCATGTTAAAAAAATTTTTGAAATTAAAATATATCATTTCTCCCTTCCCTTTCCTCCCTCCAAACCTCTTCCATATAGCAAGATCCCCCATGCTTTTCCAAATTAATAGTTTGGTTTTTTTATTGTTATTTATGCATGTGTGTGCTGCTCATTCTGTTTTCTATTTACATTTAAACTACTTTTATTCTTTGAGAATTTCATGCATTTTTTTTTATTTAATCATATTTACCCCTAGAGTATAATTTATAAATGTGACTATTAGGAATCTTCAAAGATTCTATTTTCTCAGGTCAACTAAATAGTTTACCCTGTGTACAAACAATTTAATATCTGTTTGATCATTAAATGTGTATTGTTTTATAAGGTAACTATTTAAAAGAACATGTTCATGATTAAATTCATTTTAAACAATGGTGTAGCACTCTCCTTACATTTTCCATTGTTTTCATCACCCTCCGTTACTTTTAACTATGATGACACACAAATCATAGTCAAAATTGCATATATGTGTGTGTGTGTGTGTGTGTGTGTGTGTATTTCTTGTTAAATACTGTGTATAATTTTTTTCCTTTTCACATTTTGAACTGACCTCTGGTGACAGATGATATGACTTAATGTTTTATATGTACACACTGATGTGAACAGTAATAACTGTTATTTAACTACTACACAAAATATACTAATCCCCTTCATTTATTTGCACATTATTATTATTAGAATTATTCGAGGAAAAATTAGCTACAAACAATTAAGAGGAGCATAATTTATAAATGTCTTTTATTTCATGATAAAACATAGTATTATAAGTATTTACTATTAACAATTATTAACGATCATTGTTAACATACATTTATTTATTACATTTTCACAGAATTGGGAAACCCTTTAAGATAATAATTCATGAATGTGAAATTGAAGGGTGGTTCTCACAGAGATTTTGAAACGTGCCAATTTGGAAGGAGGACTCCAGTTTCAATGCAGCAATGCTCGGTAAGATTTAATAAGTTTTGGGACTGGAATTCATTTAATTGGGAGAAATAGGTCTTTCAGTACTTTGAGCAGTGAAATGAATACTTTTGGTAGAGGGAGAGACTTGATATCATAGGAAAAATTCTTCTTTTTCTATTGAAACTACAGGCTTTGATTGTCCTGTGACTTGATACTACACAAGAGTTTAAAAGAAAGCAACATATGAATCTAAGTTATGACAATAAAGGTATTTTTGGAACAATTAATTGATACGTAATTATTGTCCATGAAATGCAATCATTTCAATTATAAATCCAATCTTTTGCCAGGCAATGGTGGCACATGCCTTTAATCCCAGCACTTGGGAGGCAGAGCCAAGCAGATCTTTGTGAGTTCGAGTCCAGCCTGGTCTACAGAGCAAAATCCAGGAAAGGTGCAAAGCTACATAGAGAAACCCTGTCTCAAAACAAACAAACAAACAAACAAACAAAAAATTAAATGTATATTTATGTCTCCCTATAATAATCATAATTTTATAATCATAGTTTTTCTCAAAATAAATTCCATTCTATTCATTCGTCATGTAATCCTTCTTCCACTGCTCAGTCTTGAGGAGACATCAAACTACATTTTCTCTACAGATTTGCCTATTCTAGACATTTTAAATAAATAGCTCCATTCTATATTAGCTTCTTGCTGTGGATATAGCTCTGTGTAAATAAAGTTCTGATTGTCCAGTGGTCAGGCAGGAAGTATAGGCGGGACAAGAGAGTAGAGAATTCTGGGAAGTAGAGGCTGGGGAGAGACACTGCCAGCCGCTGCCATGAGAAGCAACATGTAAAGACACTGGTAAGCCACAAGCCATGTGGCAAAGTATAGATTAACAGAAATGGGTTAATTTAAGATAGAAGAAGTAGATAACAAGAAGCCTGCCACAGCCATACAGTTTCTAAATAATGTAAGTTTCTGTGTGCTTTCTTGGTTGGGTCTGAGTGACTGTGGGACTGGCGGTTAAGAGAGATTTATCCTGACTGGGCCAGGCAGGAAAACTCTAACTACAACTTCTTTTACTTAACATGATGTTTCCAAGGTCCATTCCTGTTGTAGCTGGTGTTTGTACTTGACTTCTTATTATTGCTAATGTTCACTTGTATCTATACACCATGCATTTTATTTATTGATCCATTAGTTGGTATTTCCACTTATAGTACATTAGTAATCCTGCTGTGCACATGAATGTACATATGCACATGATTTCCTTTCTCTTGGATGAATACTTACTGGTAAAATTGGTGAGTCATGTGATAATGCTGTATAAACTTTTGAGGAGCTTTGAGTGCCAGGCAGTGTTCCAACCAGGGTGCAGCAGAGGCAGATGGGGGTTACCATCTCATCTCAACATATGATTTTCAGTTGAACTTATAAGGACAA
Source organism: Onychomys torridus (assembly GCF_903995425.1). Lineage (NCBI taxonomy): Eukaryota > Metazoa > Chordata > Mammalia > Rodentia > Cricetidae > Onychomys > Onychomys torridus. The sequence goes on along the minus strand of NC_050446.1, from coordinate 85,521,434 downwards.
TCTGTTATTTTTCTTTTCTTCATTGAAATCTTTGCTCCCTCATCCAGAGTTTGTTTGTTTTTTGTTTTTTGTTTTTTATTTTTTACTTCAGTTTCCATCATGTCTTTGTTACAGGATCGGCTGATTTGGTCTGCAGTTTGTTACACTGTGATTGATTAACTCATTACAATTTATGCAGCTTACATAATTTGCTAGGTAGGAAAGGGAAGATTACCGTAAGAAGCCAGCTTCTCCTATTAAAGTCACATTGATCTTGGAGTTCAGAGTTAGGTCTTGTTCCTGCATATAACACTGAAGCTATTGATTTATATTGCACCAAATATACATCCTAGAAATAATACTTCCCTGCTGTTTCACTTGCTTTTCATTTAAAACATTTAGATACACACGCGCGCACACACACACACACACACACACACACACACACATAACTTTTACAGAATTTCTAGAATCTTTTAATCCCTCCAAGCCAAAAAAAAAAAAAAAATTAGCTAGATAACATTTAAAAAACAGCAGTGTTTAAGCAATGTATGAAAGAAAAATGATTAAAATATAGAATTGGAATAAAAGAATCTATTTAAGGTTAGATCTATAAAAATTACTCAAAGTTAATTCATTCTGAGACTTAGTTGCTAAAAGCAGATTACGTATCTGAATTTGGTTATGTTATCTAGTATTTCAAGGTTTTTGTTTCTTTGTTTATTTCAAATCATGGTTCCCATTAACTTCTATATCCTAATTAGGAAAAAATATTCTGGAGGCAAAATTGCTTACTTAAATTGAAATTGAAAGAAACTGGGCATAAACTTCTTCCACAGTAGTTCCAGTATCATCCTTCTCATTTTCTGCTGTCTCTCAATGACAGTGTTTGCCACCATTAGATTAATATTACTACACAGTGGACCCTCTTTAAAGGAGAGTAACTTCTAAGATGTGACTTAGGTTTTATTATTATCTCCTATTCAAACAAATCTGTCTTTCATTTATTTTTTTCTTTTCTTTTTTAAAAATTTTATAATTTAATTTAATTTTACATATCAGCCACAGATTTCCCTGTCCTCCCTCCTCCTGCCCTCCCCCCTCTTCCCAGCACACCCCCCATTCCCATCTCCTCCAGGGCAAAGACTCCCCTGGGGATTCAGCTCAACCTGGTAGATTCAGTACAGGCAGGTCCAGTCCCCTCCTTCCAGGCTGAGCAAAGTGACCCTGCATAAGCCCCAGGTTCCAAACAGCCAGCTCATGCACTGACAGGTCCAGATCCCACTGCCTGGGTGCCTCCCAAACAGTTCAAGCTAATCAACTGTCTCAATGACATCATGAGGTTTGCAGGCAAATGGATGGATCTAGAAAAAAATCATCCTGAGTGAGGTAACCCAGACTCAGAAAGACAAACATGGTATGTACTCACTCATAGGAGGATACTAGATATAAAACAAAGGATGACTAGACTGCTACTCACAACACCAGGGAGGCTACCTAGAAAACATGACCCTACGAAAGACACAGGGATTGCCCAACGACAGAGAAATGGATGAGATCTACATGAGCAAATTGGAAGTGAAGTGGGGGAGGTAATGAATGGCAAGGATTGAGGGAAAGAGAGCTTAGGGGAGTAGGAGATACCAGCAGGATCAAGAACAGAGAGGGAGAACAAGGAAAAAAAGACAAAATGATAAATTTTTTTTTTGTTTTTTAAAAGACTTATTTATTTGTGCATTTTATATATAGAGATGCTTTGTTGTTGTATGTGCCTGAGCACTAGAGATGGTTGTGAGAGTCTATGTGGGCTCCAGGAATGAACTCAAGACCTTTGGAAGAACAGCCAGTGCTCTTAACTCCTGAGCCATCTTTCCAACCCCTGTCTTTATTTTTATTTTCAGTGTCATAGACAACATAGTTTTCTTTTTCATTTTTCAGTATCTTGTTTGAGAAGAGTCTAGGAATGAAAGATTGTTTCTGGTTCCCCCTTCTTCATTTGGGGAATCTTTATGACTTGGAAAGGTGCAGAATCATTTGGTCCAATGCTCTGTCCTGTGTATAGTACGTTTTGTAGATGGGAAGTATAGGCTTTCTCTGTTGCCTGATGTCTTACAACATAGCCCTGAGTTCAAGGGGTCAATGCTATGAAATAGAGGTATTGCCTAACTTTGTGTTGGCAGTCACCTGGTTTCAATCTTATCTTTTTGATGTTTGGCCTAATTCTATCTTCTTATCTAGTTAAAATTAAACAATTAAAACCCCCACACACAGATCTCTAGTCGTAATGGTTTATAGACTTCCCACTTGAAAATTAAAATTATTTTAATCAATAACAACCACAAGGCTCATTAACTGCTGAGCCAGCTTTTGAGCCCTGATGCTAAGATCTTATAGAAACTGGAGCTGGCTTAACCATCTTCCAGAGGACCTGAGTTCAGTTCCTAGAACCCACTTTGGGTAGCTCAAAAGTACCTGTAACTTTTGCTGCAGGGGATCCATAACCTCCTTCTGGCCTCCAAGGAAACCATTTGTCTGCCCACATAACACAAAAATAAAAATTTTAAACCATATTACCATTCAATATGAAGTTGTAGTGCCTGTGTCATGGTTACTAGATTATAGTACCTTTATGTATAATTTCCCTCCATATAGAGACTTCATATGAAGTGATGGCATTTGCAATTCACCTGCTCAACTATCTGCTCACTTGCTCTCTCCACCACTCTAAACAGAACAGTGCAAGGCTATGAGAAGAGACAAGTGAGAAAGGACAGTGCAGGCTGAGGTCATGCTGAGAAATTAGCCCTCAATATTGACATCATACTTTGTGACTCTTTGCTATGCCCTAGACCTTCCACTACTTCCTTTATGTAAGAAACAGCCTGTATCTGAGCAACTGAATCGCTTTTTCATCTTGTTTTCTAGCTATGTTCTATTGCCTCTTTCAATAATATTGTTTTTGTCTCTCTAAATATTTTAACACAATCTTCAATGAAATTAAATTCGATCACTTTCCACCTCTTTTTCATTCCTCCACTCCCAGCAACCCTATCTCAAACCCTCTGATCTCCTTTTAAGTTGATAGCATCTTTTTTACTGCTATTGTTATATACATATATGTATTTGTATGTATGTATGTTTTTGTGCAAATTTATGTTGGTCTCCCTTCACTCAAGTGAGCAAACAGCTACCACATTTCTCCTAAGAGCTTTGAATCAACTCAGAATTCTATTGGAACTCATGCCACTCTAAAAGGAACTTTCAGAAATCCTTTTGAGGTGAACTCGTTATCTTGGCTTCCCATTTAGCCCAACTATGACAATGTGTTAAGACCAGGACCCTAAGGTTCACCAGAACATTTGTGACCTTGCTTTAGCATTTTCTGAATTCTTACATCCATGATCCTTTTCAGAGTGTGGATTCCCAGTGGCATCTGGGTTTGATCTCATTAGAAGTCATTCACACTGCCTTTTTTTTTTTTTTTTTTTTTTTTAACAATTTGTACATGGATAGTGTAAAAACTAGAAACCAGTATTTACACACAGTAAATGTTGGCTGGCTCTTCTGTGTTTCACGGATTTTTAACTTGTGTATCAAGTAAATTTAATATTCAGCTGCTAGGTAGCTTCCTCCAAGCTCCATTATCTTTATAATTTCCAGCCAGTCTCTCTGTGGTCCATGAGCTTCCTCTAGTAATAACTTTGGATCTTTTGTGGCTCTTTTTTTAAAGATAGAGACCATATCACATTTAAGGGCTGAAGATGTGGCCCCTGTGTTAGAGCATGTACCTAACAAATGGCAAGATCTGGTTTTGATGTCCAAGTGCCTCACATACAAACAATTGTGCAAGTCAAATTTTGTGGTGACATAATACAATTGATATTGATGAAGACATGAGATTCTAGTATTCCTTAATTACTGTATATTTGTATTTTCTCTGACTCACTGACTTAAAACTACAGTCATCAAACATCTGCATTAGCAGAGTACTGTAGTGGATAGCCATCCCAGCATTGGCCGGGAAGTTCCAACCCCCATTGAGGCTTCGGTAATAGTCACACCCACAAGGCAGGGCAGAGAAGGAAACAGAAGACGGAGGATCCAGAGGAGGTGGCGAGCTTGGTTCCGGGACCCTGGACGCTAGAGGTAGACCGAGCAGAGTTCTCAAGAGAACACCACCGGACTGCACTATACCTTTGCCAGACCCTGCAACCTACCCCTTCATTGTAAGTTACCCCACAAAATAAACCTCCCTTTTAACTACGTGGAGTGGCCTAAATAATTTCACCAATAGAGTACAACTGTTTTTAACATTGTTTTGTTTTGCTTTTAATGTTTCAGTCACAGATAACAACTAAATCATATTCAGATTCTTAAGAGAGAGCTACACAACTTCAACAATAAATGTGATGGAAACCAAAATTAGAAGCCTTAAATCTACACTCTCTTAAGTCGAAAGTCAGCAGAACATTAAGTGCATTGGAACTGGAATGAGCTAAGTACCTCTATTAAGAATTAAGCATTAGAAAATCATTTCAATATTAACTAAACAAGTAAGGAAAACACATATATGTAGAAAGCCCAATAAGTTTATTAATTTGTCTCTAAAATTAATTTTTAGTAAAGAACTATTTGTGAAATTCCTATAAGGAATGTTTTGACAAAGTGAATGTTAGTTATGTGATATAATTTTGGGAAATAATACTATTGCATAAACTTAATTTTAAATGATTACTCTTACAGATTAGGATATTTGATATTTTCTGCTTTTTATTACACATGATAATTTCACATACTTAGTCAAATCAGGTATATATTCACCTGTGTATTTTTGAAACTTTCTAATTAAGATAGTGATATTTACATAAAACTTCTTGTAAACATTATCATAAAGGTAAATATTGAATGTTGAACTATGTTTAAAATAGTATAGCTTAAAACCAAGGGTACAAGTACCACCATCCCCTATTTCCCCAGGCATACATATTTTGGCAGTTGGTAGATAATTTTCTTTGCTGTGAACTTTCATTGTACCACTAGAGGGAGCCAGGAGACAAACTCTTTTCGACTTTGTATACTCTTCATAAAAAGACATTCTGTGATATAGGGAAAGACTAATATGGGGGGATGGTGGGGAAGAAAGCCTAGATCAGAAATAATGGTAAAAAATTGCCCAGTGTGAAGATTTTGGAAACTGTATTGGCGATTTCCACCTGTGCTGCCTTGGTAATGATGAAGTGATGTCACAGTGTCTTAAGCGTCTTTGGTTCCTTTTCATTAACAGCCCCACTATCACATTCTCCCTGGAGTTTGTTGTGAATTATTCCCAGGTGTCAAATGTTTAATTGTACTCAGCTAATACATGAGATACACATACGGGAAAACAGATCTTTTCAAATGTTTTCAAAAGGTGATATTTGTAAAATCTACTAACTGGTTTACAAATATTGTGTTACCTCTTTCTTGGAGGGCATGAAGATTGCAGTGAGGACACACAGATGAACATTCTACTCATCCCAGATTTGGGGGGCAGTGAGTGGAACTGGGGTAACTTACAGGAGCTTGGGTGAACGCTTACTCACAGTAACATGGGGAACTTACAGGGAACTAAAGCAACCACAAAAGAGATTCTTTCTCTTTGTGCAGGGATTAATTATATGTTCTAATGGAGAAGTAAGCACTCATGAGGCCCCAACTCCATATGAAAATAAGGGGCCTGGTGTGTCAACAATTCTGGTACAGATAATTACATCTGGTAAGAGTTAAAAAGGGCAAAAGCCATATCTTGTCCAAAGGATATGAAATCCACATATTCCTAGATGTTTCATTTTAGCTTGTCAATAAATATGTTTAAGCATAACATTATGGTGTTACAACAAGTTTTCATGTAATAAATCCCTCTAATCAAGAAAGTGAACATCCAGGACCTTATGTTACTCTTTACATATTTTATTATGTATTTCCAATAACATCATGAAAAACATTATAAAAATATTTAGTCTAGATAGAAGGAGTCTTATTGGTCATGATGCACATCATTGATAGCTGTACCTATCCCTTCTTTAAAACTCTAGTTTCTTATTTGGAATACTTCTAGAATCATATGAACTATCTTTGGAAAAATTTCATACCCACAAATGCATACACTTGTTACACTCCACAGCACCTTCACTGTTAGCATGCCATTTCCAAAGAAATTTCATTTAGTCTCATGGCAGTATTGTTAAAATGCAAGTAACTTAATAGACCTCAGTAGGAAGTAGCAGCTTTAGATTTTACCCTTTACAATCTTTGCAGGAGTAACGAGAATTTAGAGAAGAGCAGGACAAAGCTTCACATGGAAATGCAGCACAGCAGATCTGCAGTGAATGCACAAAGCTTGAGGCCATTCACCAACTTTTCTTCTGCTGGCTATTTTGATAGTGTCCCAGGACCCAGAATAAGTCTTCTCTGGAGAGAAAACCTTGACAGCATCTTCCTCAAACTCTCAATGACCAACCACTGGCCTGGAAGGCTGTCTACGAATGGTTGACTATGCTTTCTGTTTTACAATTCTGGTGTAGCTCTTGTTTTCAACTTGGTTAACTATTAGAATTTGCACTTGACACTTCCTAAGTTAAGATAAAAGTGAATCATGATAAAGAAGAAAAGTAGAGAGATTAGAGAGGGCTCCACTGGGAAACTGTGCTACTGTGCCAGTGCAAGGGCATGTGATTAGATCTCCAGGACCCGCCTAAAAGTTTGGCATAGTGCCTGTCACTGTAGTGATGGAGAATGGGTGCAGACAGGAGGATCCTGTGGTTCTAAGTAAGGCTAGTCTTGAATAAACTGTGAGCTCCAGGTTCAGTGTGGAACCTTGTTTTTTTTTTTTTTTTTTTTTTAAAAAGTAGAAAAGAGAGAGAAAGATAGTGGAAGTAAGCTTTCCCCTACAGAAGTACATGCACTGATGAGTGCCACCCCATACATTATTAGTACACACACACACACACATACACACACACACACACTCACTCGCTACATGGGACAAGAGAGAGAAAGAGAAAACAAAATTAGAAATTCTATAAACTTGGAGATTTCCTGATGTTCTTATTTTTATGAGATATCATTTACAAACTTTATATACATGTAAGTGAATTTAAACACCTTTTGACACAATAAACATTCGTTTATTTTTTCTTTTTTTCTATATATATATTTTTAAATTATATTTGTGTTTTAATTTTACACATCAGCCATGGGTTCCCCTCTCCTCCCTCCTTCTGCCCATGCCCCCACCTTCCCCCAGCCCCTCCCCTCCATTCCCATCTCCTTCAGGGCCAAGACTCCTCTGGGGGCTCAGCTCAATCTGATAGATTAAATACAGGCAAGTCCAGTCCCCTCCTTCCAGGCTGAACAAAGTGTCCCTGTGTAAGCCCAAGGTTCCAAACAGCCAGCTCATGCACTAAGGACAGGTTGGGGTCCCAATGCCTGGTTGTCTCCCAAACAGTTCAAGCTAATCAACTGTCTCACTTATCCAGAGGGCCTGATCCATTTGGGGGCTCCACAGCTTTTGGTTCATAATTCATGTGTTTCCATTAGTTTGGCTATTTGTCCCTATGCTTTTCCAATGTTGGTCTCAATGATTCACACTCTTAAAATCCCTCCTCTTTCTTGACAATTGGACTTCTGGAGCTCCACATGGGGCCTGGCCAGAGGATCTCTGTATCCACTTCAATCAGTTATTGGATGAGAGTTCCAGCACGACAGTTAGGGTGTTTGGCCATCTGATCACCAGACTAGGTCAAAACACGATCCCTGACCTCAAGCTCTACTATAGAGCTACCATAATAAAAACAGCTTGTTACTGGCATTAAAAACTGACATGTGGACCAATGGAATCGAATTGAAGACCCTGACATTAACCCGCACACCTATGAACATATAATTTTTGACAAAGAAGCCAAAAATGTACAATGGAAAAAAGAAAGCATCTTCAACAAATGGTGCTGGCATAACTGGATGTCAATGTGTAGAAGGCTGAAAATAGAACCATATCTGTCACCGTGCGCAAAACTTAAGTTCAAGTGGATCAAAGACATCAATATAAATCCAGTTACACTGAACCTGATAGAAGATAAAGTAGAAGTATTCTTGAACGCATTAGCACCAGAGATCACTTTCTAAATATAACACCAGTAGCACAGATACTGAGAGAAACAATCAATCAATGGGACTTGTTGAAACTGAGAAGCTTTTGTAGAGCAAAGGACACAGTCAGGAAGACAAAGCAACAGCCTACAGAATGGGAAAAGATCATCACCAACCCCACATCTGACAGAGGGCTGATATCCAGGATATATAAAGAACTCAAGAAATTAAACATTTTTAAATGTATGTAAAATTGGAATGTAAACTGCTTTTTTAGGAAATGATTATTCCTAAACAGACAAGGTGTCTCAAGTGTGTAGAGGCCCATGTCATGAAGCCTGATGATGTCTGTTCAATTTTCAAAGCCCACATGTGAAAGGAGAGAAGAAGTTGTCCTACCAGTTGTCAACTGACCTAGACAAATGCTCCATGACATATGTATGTGTACACCCAGATACAGAGACACATGAAATGAACACACAGATACACAGGTACATAAATGAACAGACATAAATGAAAAGGATTTTTCCTGCACATAAGTCTAGGTATACTTTGACATGTTGTGGCTTACTTTCTAAGCAACTTTTATCTTGGCTGTGCAATGTTTTGCTGAATCTTACCTTTAGGTTTCATGTTCCACCTTAATTCCACCATGAGGTGTCCTATGGACTAGGAGCCATTGTGTACTCTTGTTTTGTCCCCATTAGATGATATGACTGTGCAATGACAAGTTAGGTGCCTGACATGAGGAGATACATCTTTTGGGTTCTGTGTATAAAGAATCCTTATCTGATCACTGGAAAAAATTTTGGTGCTGAGAATTGAACCAAATAATCTGTGGTTGTAAGCACACTCTTCTGCCACTGAACTAGAATTATTTAATTGATGTAATTGTTATAAATAACATCTGACTTTTTTTCAAATGCAACATGAGTCCCAATAGAATTATAGATAGAGAAGCAAATAAAGCAAGGTATGTTGCCAAAATGTATGAATTTAATAGATTTTTGAAATACATTTTAAATATTAACTGGATTTCCCTTTATTTTGCTACATTAGCTAGTCTTGTTACAGACATTGAATGAAATATATAAAGTGTAAACATTCATAATGTCCTCATTATTAATTGTCTACAACTTTTAAAAGCATCTACATTTTTGGAAAGAAAAACAAAGACATAATTGCTAAAACACAAGGTACTGGGGACACAAACAACAACACTGAAAATAAATAACATAATTCCTGCCAGAAACATGCACAAATTTCAATAGTAACTTTAACTATTAATGGCCTCAATTCTCCAATCTGAAGATATAGGCTGACTGAATGGATTAAGGAACAAAATCCATCAAATGTTTTTGGAGCATTTGCAAAATTTGTCTAAACCAGAGAACTGAGATTCATTATTTTAAATCATGGAAAAATATTAGAAGTGTTGGTTCAATGTGTGTGTGTGTGTGTGTGTGTGTGTGCATCTATGTTAAATACACAGAGACAAAATGTGCAGTTTGTGCATATATATGTATTAATTACATACACACACACACACACACACACACACACACACACACACATATATATATATATATATATATATATATATATATATATATATAAGAATCTTTTACCATTGAACTGTACTTCAATATACTTTTTCAAACATTTGATGGTCAGCATGGAATTTTTAAACTAAGTCGTTCTATTTGGCAAGGTACATGGGTCATAGACAAAATGGGCCATATTCTTGGTTTTGTTGATGTCTTGATTTGTTACTGTGAGCAATTTTCCTAATAGCTTCTTCACTTTAATCATCTATGGAAAATGTAAGAATTAAAACAATATCTAAGAACTACTTAAACTTCAAAACTTGTGACTTTTTCTGAAATTTGTAACAAATCTTAAAATTAAAATATATAGGAAAGTTGAAAAAAAGAAACAAAATCCACTTATTTGTTATCTAAAAGAAATACATCTTATCTTGAATGATAGATACTTTAATGATAGGGTAAAGGAATGGACTAATACTCTGATCAAACAGGACCAGGAAATAACGAGGCATCATTATCTATCCCAATATCTGACAACAGAGACTTTGATCTAAAACTAATTAGAAGAAATAAAAGATACACTTCATTGCATTTAATGGAACTGCCAACCATCCTAAATATATATGCACCTTACTCTGTTGCACCAAAGTTCATTTAAAAAGTTGTATTGCTAGATTTAAAGACACAGATTAACATTGACCCTTGAGTGATTTTACTATGCTACTATATCCAACTGATAGATCATCTGGACCAACAATAAAGAGAGAAGCATCCGAATTAAGTGAAGAGCACATCAAAAAGACTGAACAGTTAGCTGCATAAAATTCCACCCAAGACCAAAGAATACACATTTTCATTTCTACCATCACAATGAAACTGTCACTTGTGTTTTGAAACTATTCTTCTTAACAAAGAAAAGCCTTTCAGATTAACTTTCTAAAATCCCAGACTCATTTAATAATCCTTGTTTTCAATTTACTTTCTTCTTCGTCTTCTTCTTCTTCTTCTTCTTCTTCTTCTTCTTATTGTTATTATTATTATTATTATTATTATTATTATTATTATTATGTGTTTTAATTTTATACATCAGCCATGGGTTCCCCTGTCCTCCCCCCTCCCGCCCCTAGCCCCACCTTCCCCCCAGCCCCTCCCCTCCATTCCCATGTCCTCCAGGACTAAGATACCCCTGGGGATTCATTTAAACCTGGTGGATTCAGTACAGGCAGATCCTGTCCCCTCCTTCCAGGCTGAGCATGTGTCCCTGTGTAAGCCCCAGGTTCCAAACAGCCAGCTCATGCTCTAAGTACAGGTCCTGGTCCCACAGACTGGGTGCCTCCCAAACAGATCAAGCTATTCAATTGTCTCACTTATCCAGAGGGCCTGATCAAGCTGGGGGCTCCTCAGCCATTGGTTCGTAATTCATGTGCTTCCATTCGATTGGCTATTTGTCCCTGTGCTTTTTGCAATCTTGGATTCAACAAAACATTCTCTTACAGTAGCTCCTCTTTTTTGACAGTTGGACACCTGGAGCTCCACCTGGGGCCTGGCTGAGGATCTCTGCATCCACTTCCATCAGTTATTGGATGAGAGTTCCAAGACAACTGTTAAGGTGTTTAGTCATCTGATCACCAGACTAGGTCAGATCAGGCTTTCTCTCGACCATGGCAAGCAGTCTACAGAGGATGTATCATTGTGGATTTCTGGGGACCTCTCCAGCACTCTGCCTATTCCTGTTCTCATGTGGTCTTCATTTATCATGGTCTGTTATTCCTTGTTCTCCCTTTCTGTTCTTGTTCCAGCTGGGATCTCCTGCTCCCCTAAGCTTTCTTTCCCTCAAACCATGCCCTTCATTACTCCCACTGTCGTCCAGGTTGTTCATGTAGATCTCATCCATTTCTCTGTCATTGGGTGATCCCTGGGTCTTTCCTAGGGTCCCGTTTTCTAGGTAGCATCCCTGGAGTTGTGTAGCAGTCTAGTCACCTTTGTTTTACATCTAGTATCCTCCTATGAGTGAGTACATACCATGTTTGTCCTTCTGAGTCTGGGTTACCTCACTCAGGATGATTTTTTCTAGATCCATCCATTTGCCTGCAAACCTCATGATGTCATTGTTTTTCTCTGTTGAGTAGTACTCCATTGTGTATATGTACCATATTTTCTTTATCCATTCTTCAGTTGAAGTTCATCTAGGTTGTTTCCAGGTTCTGGCTAATACAAACAATGCTGATACAAACATAGCTGAGCAAATGCCCTTGTGGTATGATTGAGCATTCCTTGGGTATATGCCCAAGAGTGCTACTGCTGGGTATTGGGGGAGATGTATTCCCAATTTTCTAAGGAAGTGCCATATTGATTTCCAAAGTGGCTGTACAAGCTTGCATTTGCACCAGCAGTGGAGGAGAGTTCCCCTTGCTCCACATCCTCTCCAGCATAAGCTGTCTTCTGTGTTTTTGATCTTAGCCACTCTGACGGGTGTAAGGTGGTATCTCAGAGTCGTTTTAATTTGCATTTCCTGGATAATTAGGGATGTTGAGCAATTCCTTAAATGTCTTTCAGCCATTTGAACTTCCTCTGTTGAGAATTCTCTGTTTAGTTCTATAGCTCATTTCTTAATTGGACTGTTGGGCATTTTGATGTCTAATTTTTTGAGTTCTTTATATATTCTGGATATCAGCCCTCTGTCAGATGTGGCATTGGTGAAGACCTTTTCCCATTCTGTAGGCTGTTGCTTTGTCTTGTTGACCATGTCCTTTGCTCTACAAAAGCTTCTCAGTTTTGACAGGTCCCATTGATTGATTGTTTCTCTCAGTGTCTGTGCTACTGGTGTTATATTTAGAAAGTGATCTCCAGTGCCAATGCATTCAAGAATACTTCCTACTTTCTCTTCTATCAGGTTCAGAATAACTGGATTTATGTTGAGGTCTTTGATCTACTTGGACTTAAGTTTTGTGCATGGTGACAGATATGGATCTATTTGCAGCCTTCTACACATTGACATCCAGTTATGCCAGCACCATTTGTTGAAGATGCTTTCAGTGAAAGTATTGCAAAATTTCTGTGGTTGTGAGATATCATACATATGTATGTATACTCTATAGACTGTTTTTTAATAGACCTAAACTAATTTGACTAATACAGTGTGAATAGACATGAGCTGAATGAAAAGGTCCTCTTTGATGCTGAGTATGAGACAGTGCATGTGATTATAAAACAATGGTTTTTATTTTTATTTAAAGTGATTGTCATTATAATATTATTCAGTCGTTTGGGGAGTTTGGTGATTCTCTCTCTTCTGAAAGGCCCATCATCAAAAATTATAAAGGAACAGATACATGAGTTGACTATCAGCGTGTCTGGCTCCATGATATATTCTCCTTTCTCTTTCCTATATTTAGCTTAGTACTAGCATCGAGATACAGATCATATGAGGGGAATTCAGAAAGTCATATTTAGAACTATTTTAATATATGTATCAAATCAAATTCTGCTTAGAAGACCAACTATGTCCCAATACTTAGCCATTAACTTGCTGCTACCATGAAATGTGGTAGAGGAGACTTCACTTACACATGTCTCAGAACCAGAATCCTAATATATGTAAGATAAGAGTATTCCACGAAAATAATTAGTGTACCAAAAATGCATATCGCTTTTAGAACTTACATTTATTATAATTAACCACCATTTAAAGAACTATTTTGAGTAGAGTATCACTGACTCACCTGGCATAACAGGGTGGCCATGAACACCCAGAGATCCACTTCCTTCTTCTTTTTGACTGCTGGGATTAAAAGTTTGCAACCCCACACAAATCTTGAGGGTATTTTAATAGATTTCTCTATGGAGTTTTCTATTTGGTATTCCTTTTCAATAATCTCTCTTGAATTGTTCCTTGTGGCTTGTTCTAGTGCTTGTTTTTTTTCTGTAATTTTTTTGCTAATATTTTCTATCTTTCCTGCTTTCCATTTGGTTATTTCTGAACATTATTTATGTTGACTAAATATTTTCTGTTTTCATATGAAAGTAGCAAAACCACAAAGGATTTCAGGATTCCATAGATTCTTAAAGACTAGTCAAAATGCTATTCAGTTAATAAACTTGTATTCAACATCCTGGGTAAAATAGTAGTTTTATGTAAAATGTTAAACTCAAAACTTTTAATGGACCTCTGTGAACATAGTAGGCATGCATGAGGTTTACCCTAACATTCCTTAATATAGGACAGATTTGTCTGCATCTTTTAATAAGAAATTGAAAGATTGATGTGTGCATTACAATGAGAAAAGGATCAGAATGTCTTTAGCAAGTGAACCCAACGGTACAGGGTAAAAATGAATTATCAAGAGAAGGGGAGATTTAAAAGAACAAAACTGGATAGGCTATAGACATTTTTGGATGGAGACTTGGAATTGAAATTGTAGAGAAGCTGTGTACACACAATATATAAAATAAGTATTCAAGATATTGAAGCTTACCTGTAAATAAATTTTAAATTTGTGAGATTGAATGCTTCTAACAAGCATTTGCTCTCTTAAGTTTGATTGTAGGAACTGACAAAGAACAATATTTCTATTGACAGATATTAAACAATTTGAAACAATTAGAGGGGTTTCTATGGCAGATAAGAATATGGATTATCTACTTTTTAACAGTCTTGTGTGCAGGTGTGTCTCTCTGTGTGGGTCTGACTGTCTCTCTACCTATCTCTATTTGTATCTATGACATCTATATATCAGTTTACAAAGGATATGTTATAGATCCTTTTATACAGGGATGCAAGTGTTGTTGAATTATATGTATGTGTGACTCTGCTCAGGTTAGAGTTCTCCTATACCTTCTTGCCTCTCCCTGATATTTTTACAACAGACATGTGGGGCAGACAATAGATAGCCCACTTGTACCACATTCATAGAGTTGTATCTACCTAGATGTCAACATTCATACAGAGAAGATAGCTGGTTGAGTCTACATTTAATCTGATTTGAAAAAAAATAGGGAAATTGATAACACCTTAAGGACCACTATCCAGAAATTAAGTTTAATATTTAAATATCAGACATGTACACTGATCACACTGAAGTGGGTGACTGGGTAGTGAGTTGTCATAGGACAGACATATTCTACAGACATACTAAACAGATATAGTTTAGAAAAAATATCCCTTAGTAACAATGTTGTTCATTTTCGTCAATATTTTACTTATATTGAAATGTAAAGGTTACTGATATCAAATGCTTCTCCAAAATCTATCCTATCATATTTCAGTATTCAAAGACTATTATCCATCATATATTAGATGTGATTCATAGAACTTCTTGCATAAGTGTATGAAGAAATGTCTATAATGGGTAAAGTAGAAGAAGCAAGAATTGTTGGCATGGCAATATTCTGAAAATAATAAAATTATTAAAAAAAATTTCCTGCCGGGCAGTGGTGGTGCATGCCTTTAATCGCAGCACTTGGGAGGCAGAGGCAGGCAGATCTCTGTGAGTTCAAGGCCAGCCTGGGCTACCAAGTGAGTTCCAGGAAAGGTGCAAAGCTACACAGAGAAACCCTGTCTCAAAAAAACCAAATTTTCCCAAACTCTGTATGTTTAATATGGAACACTCAAATGTACAAAAATACATTATTAAATATTCCAGAATTAAAGATCCAGGATGATTGAACTCAGTTTTCTGTCTTTGGTAAAAAAAATAAATTCCACATTTTAATGAAGTATTAAAACTCATGTTTTCCTGATCTTTACAAAAACTTAACATCTCAGATAATCATTTCAAAAACTATCATAAGGATTCAGCTCTATCCCAATACTTCATGAGTTTGCAGTTACCATAGAAATAGTCAGACTGAATTGCTTCTACTCCTTTGTGTGTTTTTTTAAAGGGCTGAGAAATGTACTCCCTTAAAATTCAAAGTTTTTACATTTTGACTTAAATTGTTCAGTACATAATAGGTAAAGTATACAATATTTAGATTACAATACAGGTACTGTCTTCATTCAAAACCATTCCAGACTACCACTGAAAAGAAAGATTCCAAAGGAGAAATGGCAGTGTCCCAAGGACACACATTGTTTAAGGGAATAGAACCCAAACCCAGCAAGAACATACAGTAGAGGGAGCCATAACACTAAGAAGGACACATGTTGTTTAGGGGAATAGAACCAAAACCAAGCAAGAACATACAGTAGAGGGAGCCATAACACTAAGAAGGACAGTGTCAGGACAGTGGATGAGAGAATATTTGCTGTAAAGAACCTGGACTCACTCACAGGTAAGAGGATTTAAGGCAGCAAGAATTTGATAAAGATTGTGCTTAGTAGCTTGATTTAAATTATAATTTTGCTATGAGAAAGACAGTGGTGTCAAGGAAGAATGTATTTATTGTTCTAATGTTGTTTCTGAGTGTTATTCATTTTCTTTAGATAGATCTTTGAAATGTTCTGTGCCATGAACCTCATGCATTCTAGTTTTTGTCCAAGAGACAAACATATTTGAGGTAATTCAAAGTATTTTAGAAAATATGAATATTGAATTAAATGATAATAGTGTTTCTGCTTAAGTGAAAGTTTTATTAGGGATTTTAACATACAACTTTTATTATTAGCATTTATTTATTATTTTATTATTTTCTTATCCCACCAATGCTTATAGATAGTATGTTTTTCTAACAGTTATCATTTTGTTTGTCCTACTATATATCTAGATTTATCAGCAGAACTAAATTTTAAGGTGTTACCGGAGGAAGATTAAAAATGTTGTGCTGGCAGATATTGGTATATAAAAAAGCAAATTTCTCATTTAATATTGTCCTGTTGAATATTGTAGTAGAGACACAAAATGAAATAACTCTTCATACTACAAAAGCTAACCAAGTGATCATAACTTAATATTTGATTCTGAAATAGTTTTACTATTCACAAAATCAAAAAGACTCAATCATTTATACATACAACCAAATCTATACATAAATCAATTTTAGATGAGGATCTGTAAAGTAACAGTTTCAAATTATTGAATCCATTTTATAACCTCCAAGATGACAAAAATGTTAACATTAAATATAAGACTTATAATGAATCAGATGGAAAAATAAAAAAGGGAAAACTAACCAACACTGAATTTGATTCATATTAAAAGGTTCTTACTGGCTTGATATTAGATGTTTCACTCTATCAAGTATAGGAATATATATTTCTAATTTGGAGAAAAATGTTAAGATATATAGACACACACACACACACACACACACACACACACACACACACACACACATTTATGTATTTGGTACTAGAAGCCACAATGTAGATATCTGGAAAGTTTGAACCTAAAAATTCTACCATGTTTTATATACACATACCTCAATAACTTTCTTTCCCCTCCCATGACTCCTTTTTTTTGAATAAAGTTCACTTCTATTTCCATGTGATGATACATACATAATTGATTATTTGTACTTACATTAAATGTAAGATCCTTAAGTTGGAGTAAATGTGATTGCTGTCTTTCAAAGACTGGTTTCATTCACTTCATTTAATAGTCTCCAATGAAGTTCTTACTCTTCTGAGATATACCTAGTATTGGTATAATGGTATTTAAACATGAATTCATATAACTGTTTTTGTTTTGAAATATCTTATTCCACATGTCTTTTGAAAATAAAATATATTATGTCAAAGGCTGAAGAGATGGCTCCACAGTTAAGAGTATATTCTGCTCTTTAATGGGACCTAAGTTCAGTTCCCAACACCAGTGCTGTGTGACTCAAAACTAACTGTAACTCTGTCTTAAGGAGGACTGGCATTCTCTTTTGGCCTTTTCAGATGCCTACACTAACATGTATATACCCCCCCAAAAAAACAGACATGCATGTATACACATAATTATAAATATTTAAATATCTTCAAATATTTAGTGTCATTGGATGTTTCTTGGATATCAAATGCTATATAGCAAACTTGTATATTTATTGTAATTTGTTTGCATTAGTATTTTCATATTCTCATTTTTGTAAGTAATGTCACAAAGGGTTAGAAATTGCTTATTTAACTATCAACACCAGCTTCTCTTCTGTCTATAAGTATATTTTCTCTGATGTCCATGGCCACTTTACAAAGTCAGAGGCCACGTGACCATAACAGATGTGAAATAATGAACATATTTGACTCTCCTATCTTGGTTTAATATACTTGTCTTCTAGTTATATCTAATTATATTTTTTTATAAAAATAGGAAAAGATATTTGCCTGAATGGTATTCTGAGGCTTTATAAACCTTATTATTGACACTAAGTTTTACAAAGTATCCTTGAGCATCTTTGAATGAACCACATTGAACCTTATTGCAGTTTGAGATCCTGAGAAGATTAACTGACAAATGGAGAATAAAACACAGGAACTGTGCTTCAGAAAATGTCACACTCCATCTAATATTTGTCTATGAGTCTCTGCCTCTGCTCTCATTAGCTGCCAGTGGTAGCCTCTTTGATGACAATTGGGCTAGCCACTGATTTATGAGTATTTAAGGATATCATTAGGAATCGTTTTATTTATTTATTTATTCATTTATTTATTTATTTATTTATTTATTTATTTCATAGGTCTTCGGACAATGTCAGGCATGGGCTCCCTCTCCTGGCATGGGTCTCAAATTAGACCCATCATTGGTTGGCCACTATTATGAGAAGAGGTATCTATTATAACATGTCTCTGCAGGCTAACAACTATAGGGCAAATCAGATAAATTTTTACACAAAAAGACAGAGTTATTTATTTGAAATGACTAGTGAAGTTAAAAATACATTAGATTGAATTTACAAATATCAGGTCAGTAGTTTCTCATAAAACTGGAAGTTTTTAAAATTTGAAGATAATTTAAATATTGAAAACTATTCATAACAATTTCTTAGCCACATTTCATAGAACTTCTCAGAGATGTATGTTAAAAAATTGTAAGACATGCAATCTAAACTGAGAATCATTGTAATGTTTTATATTTCTTAGCATACTAATAATGTAGTCATTATTCCAGAATTATACATTTTCAATTCTTTTTTAATAAGTTTTATTAAGAATTATTTTATTCATTTTACATACCAATCACAGATCCCCCTCTCTTCCCTCTATCCAACCCCCACTCCAAGCCTTCCCGCCTCAACCCACCACCTCATTCCCTTCTCCAGAAAGGTATGTCCTCCCATGTGAAGTCAGCAGAGCTTGGTACATTCCACTGAGGCAGATCCAAGCCTTTCCCCACTGCATCAAGGCTGTGCAAGATGTCCTACCATAGGGAATGGCTCCAAAAAGCCAACTCATGCGCAAGAATGGATTCTGATCCTACTTCCAGGGGCCCCTTAAGCAGAACAAGCTACACAGTGGTCTTGCTTATGCACAGGGCCTAGCACAGTCCCATGGAGGCTCCACAGCTGTTGTTTTAAAGTTCATGAGTTCCCCATAGCTTGGTTTGGTTGTCCCTGTAGGTTTCCCTATCATAATCTTGATGCCCCTTGCTCATAGAATCCCTCTCTTCGACTTAGATGAAAAAAATACATAAAATGATTTAAAATATAAGAATTTGGACTATATATGTAGAGATTATTATGGAAAGACAAGCAATTTCCTCAAGAAAAGGAAAGATGTAGAAAAATTAACTAAGGATTGTTTAAAAAAATGGTAAGGAATGTTTAGAGACCACATTGAACACAAAGACTGGTTCATTGTGTCCACATAACTAGAAGGGAGAGGAAATAGTAGAATTGGTGCACACAGTGGCCCATCATTATTCTAAGTTAGCCTGTGGCTTGGAGACATAGTTCATGACCATCCAGGGAGTTGATGAAGTTAATACGAATACAGAATACAGAAGCACTTGTTAACTTCTAAAATAGCACCTTTAATTATTTGTTTGTTTCATAAAAGTTTTTGAAGCAGATGCAGAGATCTACGGCCAGGCCCCAGATGGAGCTCCAGGAGTCCAACCGGCAAGAAAGAAGAGGGATCGTATAAGTGAGAATTGTTGAGACCATGATTTGAAAAAGGACAGGGACAAAGAGGCCAAACCAGTGGAAACACATGAACTATGAACCAATAGTTGAGGAGCCCCCAACTGGATCAGGCCCTCTGGATAGGTAAGACAGTCATTTAGCTTGAACTGTGTGGAAGGCCCCCAGGCAGTGGGACTGGGACCTGTCCTTGGTGCATGAGCTGGCTGTTTGGAGCCTGGGGCCTATGCTGGGACACTTTGCTAAGCCTGGGTGAAGGGAGGAGGGGACTGCACCTGCCTTGACTGAATCTACCAGGCTGGGCTGAATGCTCAGGGGAGTCCTTGCCCTGATGGGAATGGGGGTGGATGGGTTGGGGAGAGGACTCAGGGGGCAGGGTGTGGATCAGGAGTGGGAAGGACATGGGAATCCGTGGCTGATATGTAAAATGAGATTAAATTATAAAAATAAATAAATAAATAAAAGTTTTTGATGATGAACATTATATATAAAAGCAATGAAATTTTAGAGCAAAGGTAAAATTATTTGTGAATGGCAGCTCATAATCACATGCAAAGATTCCTGAAATATTTGAATGTTCAGTCCATATTTTCTTTTTATAGTCATGTTCCATTATTAAAATTATGTTTTACATTATTTTCCACATGTGGTTACTTAAGCATTTCTAAAATAGGAGGAAGAGAGGTATGACAGTAGCTTGCATGGGTATCACAAAATTAATATTTTATAAACATTGTTCTGTAAGTGTATTTCAAAGCTAGCACATCAGAATGTACAACACATTTTCTGTAATGGTACAAATGGTTTAGAGGGTTTCATTTAAACTCATGCCTTTTATTACCCATGAATATATTCAGCAATCTAAATGCCTCCACAAGACCATGATTTTATCTCCTGCTTAGAGACTGTTTTCTGGTCTTCAGACAGCAAGTTTAACAGCATTTTATGTTTATTTTGTTATTATTTTCATTAGAATGATGATATCCTTTCAAAACCTAAACTTGATGCCTTTTACTTGATATGTCCTGCTTTGATGAAACCCATAGGAGGCCTGCCCCTTTCTGAACAGAAACAGAGGAGCAATGGGTTCTGGGGGAGAGAAGAGGTGTGGAGAGAAGGTGAAATGAGAGGAGGGAGAGGAAACTGATGTCAGTATGTAAAATAAATGAATAAATTTCATTAATAAAGATTCATTTTCTTTTCATTTTTCTTTATTAAGAAATTTTCTACTCATCCCTCATACCACCCACAGATCCCACCTCCTCCCTCCTCCCATCTCCCAGCCCTCCTTCCCAAGCCACCCCACATCCCCACATCCCCCAAATCAAGGTCTCCCATGGGGAGTCAGCAGAGCCCACCACACTGAACCTAGGGAGGTCCAAGCCTCTTCCCTCTGTACCAAGGCTGCGCATGCACCAGGGATGAGTTCCAATCCCCCTGCCTGTGTGTTCCCCAAACAGTTTGAGTCAAACAACCAGAGGGTCTAGTCCAGTCCCATGGGGGCTTCACAGCCACTAGTCTACAGTTCATGGGCCTCCAGTGGTGTGGCTGGTCATCTGTGCATGTCTTCCTGTCATGATCTCAACATTCCCTGCCTGCAGAATCCCTCCTCTCTCTCATCAATTGGATTCCCAGAGCTCAGCCTGGCTCTTGGCAGTGTATCTCTATATCTGCCTCCACCAGTCACTGGACAAAGGCTCTATGATGATAGGGTATTTGTTAGATTGGTCACCAGAGTAGTCCAGACTAGGCACCCTCTGGACCACTACCAACAGTCCAAGGTGGTGTCATCTTTATATTCCTGAGTGCCTCCCCAGCACCCTGCCTCTTCCTATTCCCATGATGTCCTCATCTATCATAGTATTTCCCGCCTTGCCTTCTCACTCTGTCCTTGTTCCAGCTTGACCCTCCTAGGTCCCTATGTTCTCATCACCACTCCGCGCCCTCTGCCAACACCGCACACCCAGTCTGCTCATGTAGATCTCATCCACTTTTCCTTTGCTGGGTCATCCATGTGTTCATTCTAGGGTCCTTCCCTGTTAGCTAGCCTCTCTGGAGCTGTGGGTTACATTCTGGCCATCCCTTCCCTCACAACTGGTATCCACTTATGAGTGAGTACATACTATGTTTGTCCTTCTGAGTCTGGGTTACCTCACTCAGGATAATATTTTCTAGTTCCATCCATTTGACTGCAAATTACTTGTTATCATTGTTTCTTACTGCTGAGTAGTCTTCCATTTTGTATATGTGCCACATTTTCTTTATCCATTCTTCAGTTGAGGGACATCTAGGTTGTTTGCAAGCTCTTGCTATTATGAATAATGCTATTATGAATAATACGTTGAGCATGTGTCCTTGTGTAAAGATTGAGCATTCCTTGGGTATATGCCCGAGTGTGGCATAGCTGGGTCTTGAGGAAGACTTATTCCTAATTTTCTGAGAAACTTCCATACTGATTTCCAGAGTGATTGTAGAAGTTTGCATTCCCACCAACAGTGGAGGACTGTTCCCCTTGCTCCACATCCTCTCCAATATTAGCTGTCTTCAGTATTTTTTATCTTAGCCATTCTGGCAGGTGTCAGATGGTATCTCAGAGTTCTTTTGATTTGCATTTCCCTGATGACTAGGGATGTTGAGAAATTCTTTAAATGTCCTCCAGCCATTTAGCTCTATAGCCCATTTCTTAATTGGACTGTTGAAAATTTTGATGTCTAATTTCTTGAGTTCTTTATATATTCTGGATATCAGCCCTCTGTCAGATGTGGCATTGGTGAAGATCTTTTCCCATTCTGTAGGCTGTCGCTTTGTCTTGTTGACCATGTCCTTTGCCTCTACAAAAGCTGCTCAGTTTCAAGAGGTCCCCTTGATTGATTGTTTGTCTCAGTGTCTGTGCTACTGGTGTTATATTTAGGAAGTGATCTTCTATGCCAATGCATTCAAGACTACTTCCTACTTTCTCTTCTATCAAGTTAAGTGTAACTGGATTTATACTGAGGTCTTCGATCCACTTGGACTTGAGTCTTGTGCATGGCGACAGATATGGATGTATTTGCAGTCTTCTGCATGTTGACATCCAGTTATGCGAGCACCATTTGTTGAAGATGCTTTCTTTTCTTCCATGGTACATTTTTGGCTTCTTTGTTGAAAATCATATGTTCATAGGTGTGTGGATTAATGTCAGGGTCTTCAATTCAATTCCATTGGTCCACATGATAGTTTTTATGCCAGTACCAAGGTGTTTTTATTACTGTAGCTCTATAGTAGAGTTTGAGGTCAGGGATCATGATGCCTCTAGAGGTTGTTTTATTATACAGGATATGTTTAGCTATCCTAGATTTTTTTTCCATATAAAGTTATGTGTTGTTCTTTCCAAGTCTATGAATAATTGTGTTGGAATTTTTATGGGGATTGTATTGAATCTGTAGATTGCTTTTGGTGTGATTGCCATTTTTTCTATGTCAGTTCTACCTATCTATGAGCATGGGAGATCTTTCCATTTTCTGACATCTTCTTCAATTTCTTTCTTCAGAGACTTAAAGTTCTTATCATACAGGTCCTTCACTTGCTTAGTTAAGAGTTACCCCAAGGTATTTTATATTATTTGTGGCTATTATAAAGGGTGATGTTTCTCTGATTTCTTTCTCAGCCCATTTATCATTTGTATATAGGAGGACTACTGATTTTTTTTTTAGTTTATCTTGTATACTGCCACCTTACTGAAGGAGTTTATCAGCTGTAGCTGTAGGAATTCTCTGGTAGAATTTTTGGGGTCACTAATGTATACTATTATATTGTCTGCAAATAGTGAAAGTTTGACTTCTTCCTTTCCAATTTGTATCCCCTTGATCTCCTTTTGTTGTCTTATTGCTCTGGATAGAACTTCAAGTACTATATTGATTAAGTATGGGGAGAGTGGACAGCCTTGTCTTGTTCCTATTTTAGGGGAATCGCTTTGTGTTTCTCTCTATTTAACTTGATGTTGGCTGTTGGCATGCTGTAAATTGCCTTTATTATATTTAGATATGTTACTTGTATTCTTGATCTCTCTAGAACCTTTATCATTAAGGGGTCTTGGATTTTGTCAAAGGCTTTTTCAGCATTAAATGAGATGATCATGTGTTTTTTGTTCTTTCAGTTTGTTTATATGGTATATTAGATTGACAGATTTCCATATGTTAAACCATCCTTTCATCCCTTGAATGAAGCCTACTTGGTCATGGTGGATAAATTTTTTGATGTGTTCCTTGATTTGATTAGCCAGTATTTGAGTATTTTTTCATCAATGTACATGAGAGAGATTGGTCTGTAATTCTCTTTCTTTGTTGCATCTTTGTGTGGTTTGAGTAACAGGGTGACTGTAGCCTCATAAAAGGAATTTGGTAATGTACCTGCCATTTCTATTGTGTGGAACAATTTGAAGATTATTGGTATTAGCTCTTCTTTAAAAGTCTGGAAGTATTCTGTGCTGAAACCATCTGGTCCTAGGCTTTTTTTGTTTGGGAGACTTTTAAAGTCCATTTCTATTTCTTTAGGGGTTATCGGTTTATTTAAATAGTTTATCTGGTCTTGATTTAACTTTGGTATGTGGTACCTATCTAGAAATTATCCATAAGAATAACCCTGACTTCTCAATGGAGACTCTAAAAGCCAGAAGGTCCTGGACAGACGTTATGCAGACACTAAGATTCATTTTCTTTAGTCTGTTTCTTTAATATCACACCTTATCCAGAATGCAGTAAGACAGCAAAATGAAAAACCACCCAAACCTAAAATCTAAAGTAATCATTTCCAAAGCTAAGCTTAAAGAGTCTACTCCATACTAGTTCTTTAAAGTATAGTTCATGTTTTAATACTTACATAGAATTGACTAAATGTGTTTGGTTTTTCTAGAATCTGCACAGGAAGAACTGATGGTAATAACTTCTAATCATTTATCTGAGATTATTATATAACCACTGGGTGGAATATACAACAGTAACTAAACGTCTTCTTTCATAATTCTTGTAGAATATCACTATCATAAAATAAGCCATTAACAATTAAGAAAAAGCCAAGATTCAAATCAGGTAAACTTTGCACAGAAAATAATTTGAAAAAAAGTACTTTAAATTCAGGCTTCACAACCCTACCTCTCTTTCATCAAAATGTCATTTTGAGCATTGACCTAAATAGCTCAAATGTATCCAGCTTCATTCCTTTTTCTCAAGTAATAAGGAAAGTCCATGTCTCTGTAAATTGTCGTTTGTATTCATTCTATAAAGAATTTCCCCCAGTAGGCACTAATAATTGTATGGCTTAAATATATCTGGGTACATTCCTTTAATTATGACTTGTGCCATACGTAAGTTTTTCCTTTGCTTTTTTTCCTAAATCATCTATCTACAATTGCACCCATCTGAGTCAGCTCATTATTCTATAATGGAAAGGCTTATATGAAGTCCTGTTTTAAATGCTAATGATATTTTTAAGAGAAGTATAAACTAAAGAAATTAATGACCAAAGATCTAGCTCTAAATGACTGTTATGGAATAAGGAGGTGCTTTCTGATGGTTCTGAGAGAATTTTTTTTCTTGGTACTGAGGACATGATGTTTGAAGCCTGGCTGGGAAGTCAGAGACATCGGCTGGAACCTATTTATGGTGTTTATTTTATTTATTCCCATAGAATAATGCCACTCTCATCCTTCATCATAGACACTTCTACTTCTTTTCTGCAGTGATGGCATTGACTCTTGAGGGATCAACTTCAAACTAGACATCTACATGACCCTCCCCAGGGCTGAGGAGATGTGAAAGAGAGGGGTGGAAGAAATGTACAAGCTAGAGGAAGTGAAGGGGGTTGTTTGTATAAGTTTTATTATATTATCATATATTATGTTATTGTGTCACTATATAAATATAAACATAAATATGTGTATGTGTGTGTGTGACATGGAAGCAGACAAAGGCACTATAAAGGGAATGAACAGAACCAGCAAAAGGAATGGATGACAAGAGAGAAATAAGTCAGGAGAGGAAGAACATAGTTTGTATGCATGAATATCACAATGAAATGCAAATTTGTATTTGTAGTGTAGGCTAGTCTCAAACTCACAGAGATCCACCTAGCTCTGACTCCTGAATGCTGGGATTAAAGGTGTGTACAACCACCACACAATGATTATATTTTTAACATCATGTTTCCAACAGGCAGGAAGGTCATTGTTAACAAAGTATTCTATTCTTTAATGACATAAGCATAAACAATATTTGCTCAGAATTAAAATACTGTGGTAGTTGTCATCATCCACCTAAATATGTCACTCTTCTGCTAGCATTGCCAAAAAAGCAGTTGGCCATTCTAAAGAGTCTCTGTCATCTTTGCTTGATTGATAGTAGAACCACTACTACTTCTGTAGAAGTTGACACATGATGTGAAGGTTAATCTTGATTGGCAACTTGGTTAGATTGAAAATTACTGAGTTATCAGTAAGGCACACCTCTTGATAAACCTTTGAGATTATCTCAGGAGAAATAAAGACTTTCACCTCTTCACTGGATTAATCACTTAATGGACTCTTGGTAGGATAACATTACTGGGAGATGGCGACTCATAAGAAATATTACCAAGGCTATAGATAATGGGGTATTTCTTTTTCTACTATGGTATTCTAAAAAAAAAAATCAATGTATTGCTTATTATCTGCCCTATATCTGCCTTGGTTATTTTTAACCATGAGTTGAACACCTAAACTCCATGCTACATATTGTTCTGCTTAATCTATAGTAAGTCTGTCTCTTTCCCACCAGCCAGCTTCCAAATAATAACATGGAGACTTATTATTAATTATGAAAGTTCACACTATAACTTAGGCTTGTTCTCCACTAGCTCTTAAAGAATAAATTAATCCACTTATATTAATCTACATTTTGCCATGTGGCTTTTTACCTTTATTCCATTGTATGTCCAACTGCCTCCATGTCTTGTTGGTATCTCCTCTCCTCTGCAACTTGATTATCTCCTCCCACTTCCTCTTTCTAATAGGAAGTCCCACCTATACCTTCTGACTAGCTATTGGCCATTCAGCTTTTTCTTAAATCAATCACAACAATGTATTTTTACACAGTGTATAAATATCTCACAACACTAATCTAGAAGACAATCATTGTAGTCAAAACTCACAGATTGAAATATATAAAGGATTTGTCTAAAATGAATCCTTCCAGAATTTTTTTTTTTCTGTCAGGGTTTTGGTCAAAATAATGTGAAAAAAAACCCAATTCTGAGGATGTATTCCATTCTGCCTCCAAGAATTGCATGTTATTAGCATGAATCTTAAATGATCTTATTAATAAAACAAACCTGGAGCCAAGTATTGGGGTAAATGCTGGAAAATCAGAGAAGTAGAACAAGCCACAGCTTACTTACCTAACCAATTCCTCAGTTGATCCCGTTTCCTCAGACTGGAAGACTCTGTGTTCTCATCTGAATGGATCTCAGCTGAACTAATGCTCTAAAGCCTAAAAGCTTAACCAACCTAGTTCCTGGGTTTTCATGCCTTATATACCTTTCTGCTTCCTGTCATCACTTCCTGGGATTAAAGGCTCTTGTTACCATGCCTAGCTGTTTCCAGTGTGACTTTGAACTCACAGAGATCCAGATGGATCTCTGCCTCTGGAATGTTAGGATTAAAGGCATATTTGCCACCATTTTCTGGCCTGTATATCTAGTGGCTGTTCTGTTATCTGACCCCAGATAAGTTTATTACAGTGCACAATATTTTGGGGAACACAATATCACCACATGTTATTAAAATTCATAGAAACCTGGACTATATAATTCAAAATTTCTGAACTCAAGTGACAGTCCCTATAATCCCTCATCATGCACAAGTCTCATAGGTAGTCTTCAATATAAGTAGTGTTCTAATCTTTGGACTGTGGTAAATGGTACACAGAAACCCCAACAAATGTTTCCTTCAAGGGTCCTTAGAAATCTACAACCATACAATGGAGCAAGATTTCCTTCAAAGATCCTCCTCTAGCAGTTTTTTTTTTTAATTATTTCATAATACCTGGACTTTCATGTATACCCTTCAGACAGTTCTATAATCTCATGTTTGCTGGTACTGTCTGTAGTCAGTGGTAATGCCCAGGTAGATCACAGATTTATCAACCTAAAAATTCATTATTTTATCTGTATGGTTATTTTTGTCAGAATGTTATGTCTATTCATGTGCTTTCCTATTGATTCAAGGAGAAGAGGGCATTGGAATCTGTGGAACTGGAGCAACAGGTATTTGTAAACTACCATGTGGGTACTAGGGATCAAATCCATGCTCTCTAAAGGAACCGCCACTGATTGTGTGTGTGTGTGTGTGTGTGTGTGTGTGTGTGTGTGTGTGTGTGTATGTTAAGATCTCCTGGGATGGCTTCTTCTGATGAATTAAGCAAGAATGCTTAATCTTGAAGCTAGTCTATCAGAATTATATTCTTAAAACAAGAAATGAGAAAATCTGAATCTGCAAACAATGGTCCACATTTCAGTGTAGGATCTGAGCCATTCACTGGTGATACAGTTGGTCTTTGGGATTTTGTAAATGAGATACAGTTCTGTGACATACCACCTGGGTGAGTTTTAGCATTCATCCCTCTTGGATAGATTCAGATGAAAACACTGTTTGGAACTTGAGAATTTGGAAAAGCTGTACTAATACCCAAATGTAACTAGTGTGAACACTGATTCTACTTGTTTCTTGTGGTCTAGTATCTGTTTCTAGTGTCAAATTCTTTGTCTAGTGAAGTTATCCAGTCAGTGATAATTGTGTATTAGTCACATGTGACATATAATGGAGAAATTTCTCAATTTCTTAATACTTTACTATTTTACCATTCAGATTAAGATAAAAGAACCTGGATTTATTTCAATGGTAATATATGAAATAGGGAAAAAACATTGGGGCAAAGAATCATGCTGAAACCAGAATAGTGTTTATTGTTGCATACAGTGTTTAAGATAGTAAAGTCTTAGAAACTTAGTCTATTATTTAGACAGAATCCATTTCTTTGCTTATATTTGTAAAACTGTGTGTAATGAGCTATAAAAATATCAAGAATTGTGAAAAACAAGGATACTATTCTTGTTTTAAAATGTAGTTTCTGTCCCTTTAAAGTTTAAATTATTTATAATGTTTAACTATGTTAAAATGATATAAATAGTATAAAACAGTCTTTTAAGCAGTGTAACAGATTGTCTAAATTTAGCATGCCATAGGAGAGTTTACAATTCAACTTAAGTTTACAAATGAAAGAAAAAAAAAGCTCAGAATTTATGGGAACTACTAACAAGTGAATGATTACTGTAGTTACAGAGATAAACTGATCCACATTGAGAGAAACATAGCTGTTGCCTGGTTATCTAAACAGATTTCTGTGTGACATTCATCACTACATTCTGTTTGCACCATAAGAAGAAACACTTGAAGAGACTGTGGACATCAAGGAAAGGACCTTGGTACATTTACAGTGAGGTTTCCTGAAGCAATTCTAAATAAAAGTGTTAGATATCACATCTCAGTTTCTTTTCCTTTTCCTGTGACAGATTACCCTGATAAAAATTAATGGTGAAAGATTTATTCAGTTCAATACTACAGACCAACATGATGAAAAGGCCAGAAGATTCAGATCTTGGAAGTCTCCCTACAGCCACAAGAATGCAGAGGCACAATTGCAAGTTTGTGCTTATTTAGTTCTCTACATTTTATACAGTAGACCCTGCCCAGTGTATGGTTCCACCCACAGTTAAGATGGGTCTTTCCACATTGATATAATCCTTTATGGGCATTCCCACAAGCAAATCACCCCCTATATGGAGGAGACTCAAAGATTGTCTTCCAGGTGTCTCCAGATCTTAGAAACTTGACAGGTAAATTAACCATTATATTATGTCATGGAAAATACTCAACAAAAGGTACAGGATCATTTGAACATGGATGGAAGGGTCTAAGCTGAGATCAGGAAACAGTGAGATTCTGAGTATCTGGTTCTTGAGTACCTAGTATACTACTAGAAGTTCTTTGTTTCAAACACTCTAGAAGCTTCACAGGATGTTTGCATCTAGGATATTAGTGGAAAACATGTGATATTTCTAGTGATTTTTCATCTATCTTATGCTTGTCAGTAAAATCTTATTCCTTATATACCATAGAAAAATAATTTTCAATTTATGGATGCATGCATTATATTATTACCATATAACAAATTACATATAAGTTGTAAATTCATATACACTAACAAAGGTCACGAAGTAAATCAGTAGCATTTGTAACATATACACGAACAAACTTCCTAAAGTATATAGACGTGATTTATAAAATCTAATACTTAATGGAAGGATTTATGGTTCAGGTGGGTGGACTTGAGTGTGTCTCTGTGAAAGCCAGTTAATGACAGAGCTAAATTAAAAAGAAATAGATTTATCCAAAGAGAGAAACACAGGAAGAGACTTGGAATTTAAAAAAAAAAAAAAAAAAAAGGAAATGTCAGAAAGATAAATGATGAAGCATGGCAGTCTGATTAGAGCCTCTGCCATGTTTCCTTTGGCTAGAGGAGAGTGCCCCGGCCAGTGGGGTTCCAATGGGGCGACCCACCTGTGGGAGCAAATGAAAGAGAAGGG
This sequence comes from Onychomys torridus, assembly GCF_903995425.1. Taxonomy (NCBI): domain Eukaryota; kingdom Metazoa; phylum Chordata; class Mammalia; order Rodentia; family Cricetidae; genus Onychomys; species Onychomys torridus. The sequence continues at coordinate 85,491,129 of NC_050446.1, read as the reverse complement.
CGACACGAAAAGACAGACAGCAAGACAGTATTCTGATCAAGCCGCCAAACTTTATTTTCCTCCACATGGCTTATATAGCATAAGAGGGGAAGGGGCAAGAAGGAGGGAAAGGGAAGGGACATGGGAGGCGTGCAATATGTGGGAGACTTGCAGGTCGTGCAACTGCAAGAAGTCTACTAAGGTAACTGGTCAGGGGCCATTTGTTCTGTTGCTAGGCTACCTGACCATGGAATGCTCTTTACATTTGGTTGCCATGGCACCTGACTGTGGAATGTTCCTATCTTTGGGAGCCTCCGGTTAGCAAACAGGTGTTACTGCTCTTGGGGAGGGCGGTGGGTTTATGACTTGTTCTCTGGCTTAGCTAGTACTTTCCATGGTTCATATTTGGTTCCTGAAATCTTGGTCCCTAACGGGAGAGGCCTCAGAATCCACTCCCAAAAGGTATGTCAGAGGAAGGCCAGGCAGTGCTATCCTCCGAATATGCCTATAGCTCTCATGAGATTCTAGCTATGGGTGTTGCTGAGACAGTGGTTCCTCCTGGTAGTACTCAGTAGCAGAGAGAAGATCCATTTTATCACCTAGAGGGAATTTAGAGCAGAAGCCAAAGGCCATCTTGAGAATCTACTATGAGCTACACTGAAAAGTGGGGTCTTGGGGATGAGATCAGGGAACTTCTGCAGACTGGAGAAACTCATTTTGAACCACTATAGCTTCCAGGTGAGAGAAGATGGGGACAATTAGTTGTAGAGGACTAGAGGCCTACAAGCTGGTAGGCTAAAATGTGGAGTTGAGAGGGGAAAGAAAGAGGTGGCTTTGGTTGGAAAGAACACAGGGAAAGTTAGCTTTACTCTTGGCATCTGAGAATAGGTCTCATCATCTGGAAATTAATATGCCCTGGAATTTGTAAGCTCTGTACCTGTGCTGGCTAGTTTTATGTCAACATGATACAAACTAACATCATCTGAGAGTAAGGAACTTTAATTTTAAAAAAGTGCTTCCATGAGATTGGACTATAGGCAAGCCTGTATATAGGACATTTTCTTAGTGACTGATGTTGAAGAGCCCTGCCCAATGTGGGTTGCACCACCCCTGGGCTGGTGGTCCTGGCTTCTATAAGAAAGCAAACTGAGCAAGTCAGGTGGGGACTAAGTTAGTAAGCATCACTCCTCCATATCTCTGCATCAGTTCTTGCTTCCAGTTTCCTGCATTGTTTGAGTTCCTGTCCTGACTTCCTTTGGTGATGGACAGTGATATGGAAGCATTAGCCAAATGAACTCTTTTCTCCCCAAGCTGCTTAGACATGGTGTTTCACCAAAATAATAATGACCCTGACTTAAGACCATGCCAGAGGCCTTGAAAAGATCAAATTAGGAATCTATTTAATAAAAATAGATTCTATTGAGCTGAAGATATCTGAAGATCCAAACATGTACATAATACCTATAGTATTAACCCTTCAGCAGGGTAATTAACACACAGAAGGCCTTGGAAATATAAAAGCACATCTTCCACCTATGCTACTCTAAGTCCTGTGGTTGCTACATATACTCCAAACACATTTTGGTGTAACACAAATCTTAAATGGTCTTATTAAATTAAAAAAAAAAAAAACAACTCAGAGCCAGGTATTGGGCTGAATTCTGAAAGATCAGAGAAGCAGAACAAGCTGCACCTTGCCAACTCCTCATCAGATCCTGTTTCTAGAATCTTTAGACTGAAAGCTGCAGAGTCCTCACCTGAATGGATTGCAACTGAACTGATGCTAAAAGCCTCAAAGCTTAAAAAGCCTCTAGTTCCTGGCCCTCACACCTTATATACCTTTCTACTTCCTGCCATCACTTCCTGTGGCTAAAGGTGTGTGTCACTATGCCTGGCTGTTTCCAGTGTGGCTTTGAATTCACAGAGATCTGGATGGATCTCTGCCACCAAAGTGATAGTATTAAAGGTGTGTGTGCCATCATTTTCTGGCCTCTATGTCTATCTAGTGGCTGTTCTGTTCTCTGACTTCAGATAAGTTTATTAGGGTACACAATACATTGGGGTATATGTTATCAACACATTTGGGAGTCATCCCTCAAGTAAAGCAGTCACATTAGGAGCATATGGGAATCTTGGGAGGGTGAGAAAATATTTCCTAGCCACCCATAAAGGAAAATGATCAGAAAAGTTCGATTATATGCAAAGAAGATAATTGCCACTGTGCATAGGTGCCTTATAGATAAGGTTATTGCCCAATATAGATTATTCAGCAACCACATAAAAGGGAAATTCACAATTACTAATCTCAGGAGTATCCCTGGTAGTCTCCAATTCATCAAAAGTTTTGTGATTAGGTTGGTGTTTACATTCATCAAAGGTTTAAAAGTTTGGTGTTTACATTTCTCTTTTGGTTGCCTGTGGAATATCTTTACATGTCTAAGACACTCGAACATGGGGTGAAGGGTCTATGTAGGCACCGGGTAAACCTGTCCATGTTCCCTGAGTTGTGTGGATGTTGTCTTCATCAGTGAAGCCTTACTGTCAGTTTGTGGACAGCAAACTATTGTCTTGGCAACAGCCTGGGTTGTTTGGGGATTTCCATGGCCAACAACTCAATCAGATAAAACCCAGCCCAGTACTGGAAGCTTCATTTGGTGATAAGAGATGACCAGTTCTGTTTCCCCCATTATTTGAAGATGTTGTTAGGCTTGCCTTCAAATCCTGTAGGAAGTTTCCACTGCACTAGGTTTCCACATAGCCCTCTACTGCCCTTCAATTCCATCTCTCCTCTCATTTCTAGTATCAGTCCCATTTCCCCTCTTCCTTCCTACCTGATGCCTCTGTTCCCAGCCCCCATCTCTAGTCCACCCATAAAATCTATCCTATTTTTTGCTCCAGGGAGATGTGTGTCCTTCCTTGTCTCTTCTTCTATGCCTAATCTCTCTGGGTCTATAGATTGTAGCTTGGTTATCATTTAATGGCTAATATCCAGATATAAGCCAATACACATCATATTAATCTTTCTGGGTTTGGGCTACCTTACTCAGGATTTTTTTTTCTAGTTCCATCTGTTTGCTTGCAAATTTCATGATGTCTTCTTTTTAACACCTGAGTATTACTCTATTGTTTAAATATACAACATTTTCTTTACCCATTCTTTGGTTGAGGGGCATCTAAGTTTTCAATTTCTGGCTATTATGAGTAGAGCATCAATGAAATCACTGAACAAGGTTGAACAAGTGTCCCTGTGTTGGGTGAAGTGTCCTTTAGGTATATGATTGATATGATATAGCTAGATCTTGAGATAAATTTATTTCCATCTTACTGAGGAACAGACATACATATTTCCATAGTGGCTATAGAAGTTTGAATTCTCACCAGCAATGGAGGAGTGTTCCCTTTTATTGGAATGATAGTATTCTTTGCTGTTCAGAAGCTTTTCAGTTTCATGAAGTCCTATTTATTAATTGTTGATCCTAGAGCCTTGTGTTAATGGTGTTCTGTTCAGAAAGTCATTTCCTGTGCCAATGAGTTCAATACCATTCCCCACTTTCTCTTCCTTTGTTCAGTGTATCTAGTTTTATGTTGAGGTTTTCGATCCATTTGAAGTTGAGTTTTGTGCAGGGTGATAGATAAGGATCTATTTGCATTCTTCCACATGCAGACATCCAGTTATACCAGTACTGTTTGTCAATGATGTTATCTTTCTTTCCAGTGTGTGTTTTGGGCTTCTTTATCAAAAATCAAGTGTCCATAGGTGTGTGGATTTACAGCTGGGTCTTCAGTTTGATTCCATTGATTGATGTATCAGTTTTTAATGCCGTTATGAAATTATTTTTTATTATTTTTACAATTATTACATTATTTTTATTAATAGAACTATGTAGTCTATGTAGTGTAACTTGATATCAGGAATTGTCCAGGAATGTTTTAATTATCCTGGGATAGTATGTGTGTGGTGTGTGTGTGTGTTTGTGTGTGTGTTCTCATATGAAGTTGAAAATTTTCCTTTCAAGATCTGTGGATTGTGTTGGGATTGCTTTGAATCTGTAGATTGCTTTTGGGAGGATGGTCATTTTTACTATGTTAATCCTATTGATATGTGAGCATGGGAGATCTTTCCATATTTTGATTTCTTCTTCAATTTCTTTCTATAAAGACTTGAAGTTTATTTAATCATACAAGTCTTTTACTTGCTAAGAGTTTTAAATATTGGATTTTATTTGTTATTATCCTTTATACATTCTCTAGCTTTATACATTTTTTCTATTTGTGGTCATTTTATTTATATTTTAAACACCTTTATTATATTTATCTAATAATGGTTTTCATCTATAAGCATTCCTTTTGTTTTCATTTAAATTTTCAATTTCATGATTCTTGCTCCCTCTATAACTTTCCTCATCCACTTTTCATCTATTTCAGCTTCCTTCTCTTTTGTTCCTCTCTTCCTTCCCCCTCCTTTATCTCCTTCAGTTACTATGCCCATTGTTACACTAAATCACTTTGACCTCCACAGCACAGTCTACAGCACTTTTGTCATTTTTAGTTTTATGGCTACTTCATAAGTATTAGTGTAAATCTCTACCTCTTAGGGTCTGATGTTGCTACTGCTATAGCAATTTCTTCCGCAGTGAGCAACTCTGGAGAATGAATCTTCAACTGTAGGCTGTTCAATAAGAAAACCTTCCCTGAAATAAATCTGTAATATATATCAAACCCAATATATTTGCAAATAATCCAAAAATGATTGAAACATAAAAGCGGGAGGCATCATGGATGTCTCAAATTATCAAGATTCCTCATGACTGAACTCAAAGTCAAAATTGGTAAAATTCCAAATGATGATTTCAAAAGTTAACTGGTAAAAATGAAAAAAAAAATCTATGTAAGGATACCTAATGATATTCAGCTATACTCATAGATTGGTGACTACTCCAGTTGTTATCAGAGAGCCTTCATCCAATAACTTATGGAAATAGATGCAGAGACCCATAGCTGAACATTAGCCCCAGCTCAGGAATCCTGCTGAAGAGAGCGCAGAAGGCTTCTAGGAGCCAGAGGGCTCAAGGACATCACAATAAAACCCACAGAAATAATTAACCTGGCTCATAGGAACTCATAGAGTCTGAACCAACACACCAGGCAGCTTGCATGTGACCGACCTAGGCTGTCTACATATATGTTACAGCTGGATAGCTTGATCTACTTCTTGTGGGACTCCTAACAATGGCAGCAATGGCTGTCCCCAATACTTTGACTGGCTCCTAGGAACCTATTCCTCATACCGCATTGCCTTGTCCAGCCTTAATACAAAAGAAGGTGTTTAGTCTTTCCTCAACTTGATATGCCATACTTCGCTGATACCCATGGGAGGCCTGCCCCTTTCTGAACAGAAACAGAGGAAGAGTGAATGGGGGTGGCAGAATGGGAGGAGAGGAGAGAGGAGAGACTGCAGTTGGGATGTAAAATAAATAAATTAAATGAAAAATCAAACAAACAAACAAAAAATGATTAGTGTCCAAAAGAGGACATAGACAAACACATTAATTAAATCCAGGTACCAGAGAAGAGAAAAATTTGTAGCTTTATGAGCTCACAGGTAAGTTACACCCACAAATCTTAACAATGACTGCCTAAATAAGACCTGAACAATGACAACACCAATAGATATGCTAATATGGAGGGGAGAAAATATCACAAGGCCCTTCCCCTAGGCAAAAAGCTATAAGCAATTAACTACTGTCAACAAAGAGAGAATTGGTTTCCCTATAGATGAATCCTCTAATTAACTATCCAACACTAAGTGGTCAGCCCTGAAAACATATAATACATATAATTAATCCTAAAAGGTCTCAGCTAGTTGCATTTATATATTTATGTGGAGTGTGTGTGGTGTGTGTGTGTGTGTGTGTGTGTGTGTGTGTGTTTGTGTATGTGTGTGTGTTTGTGTGTGTGTGTTTATGTATGTGTGTGTGTGTGTGTGTGTGTGTGTGTGTGTGTGTGTGTGTGTGTGTGTGTGTGTGTGTGTGTATAATGAAAAGAAGCCACAAAGGAATGAGAGTGGCATGAGGAGGGAGAGGTGGGAAATGTCACAATTTTACTTTAATTTAAAAATATAAACTGTTCTGTGATTCTATCTCATCCTCCAATTAGACTGGCGATCATCAAGAAATAAATGGAAAAATTCTGGCAAGGATAAGAAAAATAAGAAAATTTCCACTATTGGTTGGAATATACACAAGTGTATCTATTTTGGAATTATGTGTGGAGACTTTCCAAAGGTATCTCACTAATATTACTTCTATATTTATGGTACTCCATACCTTTCTAGAAAGGTAGTTGTACATCTCTGTTTATAATTGCTGTTTTAACAACAGAAAGTAAATGTAATTATCATAGCTATCCATATGTAAATAAATGGATTATGAAAAAATATACTTATGAGCAATGAGGTTTTATTCAAGCATAAAGAAAAATAAAAATTTCAGGGGTAAAATGGCTGAAACTGGAAATCATATTTAGGTAACAGGCTCTGAAAAACAATTGTTATACACTCTCTTGTTTATAGATCCTAGCATCTAACTGTTGAATATATCTAGACGGGAGAATACATGGGTAAAGACCAGAGAGCTAAAACAGGTCCACATTACAATTTAAAAAAAAGGATTTAAAGTTGCAAGTGAGGAATAAGGTAGAACAAAATGAATGATGAGTATATAAGGTGTGAACGCAAAAGAGTAAAATGGGGAAATAAGACATGCAGATGAGGAGACAGCAGGGAGACGATAATTAATCAAAATGAAATACATAAAAAATCACAATAAAACATTACATATTTTAGAAAGATTTTTTTAAATTGAGTTACATGATATTGGTTTTATAACAATGGCTGCCAGCACTGGAGAGGCTGAGAACCTGGTAGCTCTGTCTACATGTCTGGAAGCCCTAGCAGTCCCTGTATGGTGTTTATCTATGTGGCTTGGTATTTTAATACTGCATTCTCATTTTGTTTTGTCTGCATCTGGCTGGTAACTCCTGACTCTGCTCTTCCTCTTCCCATCATTCTTAGTTTGGTGACTCTTCCTATACTTCTTGCTTGGCTCCTGGCTAATCAGCATTTTATTAAACCAATTACAGTGACAATTCTTTAGAGTATATTAAGAGGATTATTCCACAGCCATTTCCTACTTTTTGTCTAATTAAAATGGAAGGTTTTGACTTTTGCATAGTAAGATTATATACAACAAAAATAGTTATTGAGTAAGAATTACAATAACACTATCTAATCCATTTTTTATTTGGCAAAATTAGAGAAAATACTTAATATCTATTTTATCTTGATAGTCTAAAGTTTTGTATCGAATTTACTTTCTTTTATAACTAAAAAAACTAAAGTTATAACTATTTAGTCTTTGTCTCCATCAAAGACCCCAAAAGGGTGAAATGTTACCTAATGACAGAGGCCTCAAGCTGCCTGTACAGTCACTTAAGTTCCTCTTCAATGTTGGGGTATCCATCTTTGGCCTATAGGCATAGAATATCTAACAGATTTATCTGTGAAGCAGGAATTTTGAAGGAATGTCCTACCTTGTCTTGGCAAAGTTCTGCAGTTACATTCCTTTGTGTCTTGCTTGTCCAATTTGGAGAGCATACTGTCAGTAGTCAAGACAAGGGCAGTTGTTTTGTCTACATGGTTAGCTTTTGTCATAAAGAAAACAAACTCCATATGGAGTTTCTTTGATGCCAATCATCCTCTTTGAAGTAATTGGTGTTATCAGGAATAGACATATCTCATGGTGGAGAAAATTCTAAGTTATTAGGACATTTTAAATGCCATATTCTGAAGGTCTTCAAAGAGTTTGAAAACTGCATGTCTATCTGAAATATATCTTTGTATGACCTTGAAAATATACCTAACATGACTATAAGTTTACTATTATAGATGACCATTAATCTGTATTTCTTAATTATATATTACATTTTTAATGAGTTGCATAAACATAATACTCGAAACAAGAGTAGAAATACACATGCAGTATAACAAAATTAACTTTAAATTTTTATCAATAAACCAAAATCCATACTAATGTAAATATATAATATTCATAGTTGATTTATTTGGATTAAAGTAGATTCAATAATCTACCCTTTCATCCTATCATTTCTAAATATCCCTTTGACTTTTCAGAACAAGATCCCTGAATCTAATCTTTTTTTTTGCTGTTTCCTGACCATTATCCACAACCACTTATAAACAACCCCCTAAACAATGATAAATATTCACAATTCATATTTGGGAATGAGGTCATAGTACTCTAGACTACTTTCTGCTAATTGAGGGCACTGATAATCTTTGGGGGACCCTGAGAAAATTTAGGAATATGGTTATGTCCTGGCTGGAGAATTCTGTGAGTCTGAAATCATCTCAGATAGCAACATGTAAGCTCTTCAAATGTTATGTCACCTGTGCCATTATTTTCATTGGCCTCTGATCCACTTGCTCTGAAAATATACAGACTTTTAAAGATAATATACATATCTGTATTAGGACAAGTATAGATTGTGCATTGTACACAAGTCAGCCAAAGATGATGTTTTGTTTTATGTTTGAGCAGGTAAAATGTACATCACATGTCTTGTAGTTACTTTAGGTTTATTTTTTCATGCCTGTAGTTAGGATGTCTTCCTTGGTTAAAGCTAATTTTTCTTAACCTTGAATGAATCCATAACCTCTCATTTCCTATGGAAATAAAAGCATATCCTCTTTCCCAAAGAAACATATCTTTTTACTTAAATTTTGAAGTCAATATATTTTTTAAATATATAGGTTGGTTTAATCTAGCAGCTTTCATAATCAAATGTCTTTCCACAGTTATCATTTGTTCATTAGCCATCAAAAATTTTAAAGACAACATAATACCATGCAGTATCTAGACTCCCTGTGGCTCTATTTCTTTTTAAAGGTCTTTTTCTATCCTTTTTCTTTTCTCTCCCAAATCTATGTACATTTTCAAACATAATGTAAATGATTTAGCATTTGTTTGTTTTTTCTTTTTTTTTTTTGTCTGAATCTATCTTTACTACATATCTCATCTTTTTCTGACCACTTGAGTGGTTAAACTGCTAAGCAGGTGTGACTAAGACTAAAGCAATGGCTTTGGTGGCTTGCTCTGGCCAGCTCCTTGGTCTGTGATAGCTTAGCTTCATGGTAGAGATATTTGCAGGAGCTACATTTATCGCCCTAACTCTGGGGAGTTTTTGGATCCATGTTGTCACCAAGTAGAGCACAACTCGCTGCTGCTCTTAAATCCCATTTAAGTGTTCAGTAGAAGGACCCCCCAAAGTAGCCATTTGTGTTGCCAGCATGAACAAGGAAGCCACATCTCAAAGGACCCATGTCGCTGCTTACCACCAGCAAACAGAGCCCACCCAAGAAAATGCCATGCTTGATTCTGTTCTTTTGTGTGTTTAGAATCCTTTTGTAAAGCTTTCTCAGGTTTTATGTGGAAATTGTTGCCAAATGTATGGGCACCAAATGTAAACAGAAGTTTCTGTGCCATCAGCAACTCCCAAATGCCGCTTCCAAAATTACCACACAGAGGCTTATATTAATTATAAATGCTCAGCTGGTATCTCAGGCTTATTACTAACTAGCTCTTATTCTTGTGTTAACCAATAATTTTTATCTGTATTTAGCCATGTGGCTTGGTACCTTTTCTCAGTATGACATTCTCATATTGCTTCCTCTGTGTCTGGCTGGAGACTCCCAACTCTGCCCTTCCTCTTCTCAGCAGTCTTAGTTTGGTCACTCCACCTATACTTGATACCTGGTTACTGGCCAATCAGCATTTTATTAAACCAATTTGAGTGAGAAGTCTTTACAGTATATAAGAGGATTATTCCACAGCAGGTCACCATAAATGTGTTTTACTAATTTGGGGATACTGTCCTATGATTTGCTGATCAGGTAGTCACCAGTATCACCCAAAACATATCATTGCTCTTGATTATCCACAAGACCTAGATGGTAAGACTTTGTTGGTGAAGATAACACAGACTTTCAATACAAGACAAAGAAAAAAAGCTGGAACTAAGTTGGAAGTTTCCACCTAGTGGGCTAGTGCTTACAGTGTTAGATGTAGATACTTGTAGTTGGCCTAAGTGCTGAGAGTAGTGGCTTTTATATGCTCAACAATAAATGAAACATCTAATACACACACACACACACACACACACACACACACACACGCACGCACGCACATTCATGCATGCATAAACTCACACCACCTCCCAAGGCTGGGTAACATCATGAAATAGAGAAACAGTACACTTTGGCAAATATTCAGGAGTGGTATAAGAGTATGATAGTTCTAGTTTCCTTTGTGAGAAATCCATACTGGCTTCGAGGAGTCTATATCAGTTTATAATGACATCTACAGTGAATCACAGTCATTATTGACTAATCAGAGTGCTAAATTCTGAGACAGGAAATGGCATATGCAAATAACTTCCCATTAAATAATTCTTGTGATGAAACGCACAGTAATAGACACACTTAAATGGTCTTTTCTTATCCATTCTTCAGTTGAAGGGCATCTAGGTTGTTTCCCGGTTCTGGCTATTACAAACAATGCTGACATGAACATAGCTGAGCAAATGCCCTTGTGGTATGATTGAGCATTCCTTGGGTATATGACCAAGAGTGCTATACCTGGGTCTTGGGGGAGATGGATTCCCAATTTTCTAAGGAAGCGCCAGCCATATTGATTTCCAAAGTGCCTGTACAAGCTCGCATTCCCACCAGCAGTGGAGGAGAGTTCCCCTTGCTCCACATCCTCTCCAGCATAAGCTGTCTTGTGTGTTTTTGATCTTAGCCATTCTGACAAGTGTAAGGTGGTATCTCAGAGTCGTTTTGATTTGCATTTCCCTGATAATTAGGGATGTTGAGCAATTCCTTAAATGTCTTTCCGCCATTTGAACTTCCTCTGTGGAGATTTCTCTGTTTAGTTCTATAGCCCATTTCTTAATTGGACTGTTGGGCATTTTGATGTCTAATTTCTTGAGTTCTTTATATATACTGGATATAAGCCCTCTGTCAGATGTGGGGTTATTGAAGACCTTTTCCCACTCAGCAGAGAAAAACAATGACATCATGAGGTTTGCCGGCAAATGGATGGATCTAGAAAAAAATCATCCTGAGTGAGGTAACCCAAACTCAGAAGGACAAACATGGTATGTACTCACTCATAGGAGGATACTAGATGTAAAACAAAGATGACTAGACTGCTACACAACTCCAGGGAGGCTACCTAAAAAAAAAAGACCCTAAGAAAGACACAGGGATTGCCCAATGACAGAGAAATGAATGAGATCTACATGAACAACCTGGAGGACAGTGGGAGTAATGAAGGGCAAGGTTTGAGGGAAAGGGAGCTTAGGGGAGCAGGAAATCCCAGCTGGATCAAGAACAGAAAGGAAGAAAAAGGAATAAGAGACCATGATAAATGAAGACCACATGAGAACAGGAAGAAGCAAAATGCTAAAGAGGTCCCCAGAAATCCACAATGATACATCCGCTGTAGTCTGCTGGCAATGGTCAAGAGAAAGCCTGATCTGACCTAGTCTGGTGATCAGATGGCCAAACACCCTAACGGTTGTGCTGGAACTCTCATCCAATAACTGATGGAACTGGATGCAGAGATCCTCAGCCAGGCCCCATGTGGAGCTCCAGGAGTCCAGTTGTTGAGAAAGAGGAGGGACTGCAAGAGTGAGACCAAGATTGGAAAAGCACAGGGACAAATAGCCAAACTAATGGAAACACATGAATTATGAACTAAAAGGTGTGGAGCCCCCAACTGTATCAGGCCCTCTGGATAAGTGAGACAATTGAACAGCTTGAACTGTTTGGGAGGCACCCAGGCAATGGGATCCGGACCTGTCCTTAGTGCATGAGCCAGCTGTTTGGAACCTTGGGCTTACACAGGGACACTTTGCTCAGCCTGGAGGGAGGGCAATGGACCTGCCTGTACTGAATCCACCAGGTTTAAATGAATCCCCAGGGGAATCTTGGCCCTGGAGGAGATGGGAATGGAGGGGAGGAGCAGGAGGGAAGGTGGGGGTGGGGGCAGGAGGGGGGAGGACAGGGGAATTCATGGCTGATATGTAAAATTAAAACACAAATATAATACATTAAAATTTTTTTAAATATAAAAAAATGGTCTTAGCATTGCTCAGTTGATCTCTTTTCTTCAAAAATGTAAATGAGAGATTGCAGAACCAAATTGAAAGCATCTGCTGTAATTCGTAGTGTTGCACACCTGTAATCCCAGAATTCTGTAGGCAGAGGCTGAGGGTTGAGATAAATTTGACACCAGCCTGATCTACATAGTGAGACTCAGACTAGCCTGAACTATGGATAGAGACCTTGTCTAGTCTCAACATAAGAAAACAAAGCAGATGCAGCATCTCTTCCTGCAGCTTTGCAGATCTCTTCTCTCAGCTCATTTTATTTCCCCTGCAGACTCCCTTGAGAGGGGCTGAGTGCTGCTATCTTTTAAAAGCACAAGATATATCTAAGGAAAGCAATTCTAAAAGCCATCTACCCTGTGGAAGTTACTTGCCTAGGAGAGACATTAGTATAAAAGCTTTCATCAACCTTATGGATCTTATTTCTTTTGGATTTCCAAGTAAACATAATTGCAAGGAAATTGAGTTACTATTGGCCAGGATGTTGATTTTTCACTCTTTCCACTGATTTTTTTAAAACTGCAGTTGTGTGGTCTTGCTTTATGCAGCTCCTTGAAACTTCTGCAATGTCGGCTGGAAAATTTGAGTTGCATAATCTTTCTCCCAAAGTTTTCAGACACGAACGGGCTTCCAACACTGATTTTACTTTAACCAGTCTGACTGAGCTCTCTAGTGACTCCAGTCAATGGGAAATCCAGAACTCTGCTTTTGATACCACAGGTAAGTCAAACGTTAGATTGCTATGTATGATAGCTGAACATATACCTGTAATTCCTTACTAGTAAAGGTGTGAAAGGTAACAGCTCATGTCATCTAATTTGTGACACTATAACTTATGTAATTTTAGGTTTTTCTATGTCTTGTTCTTCAAAGTGTACAAGTGGATTTTGAAAAAGAACAGGAGAGGGTGTGGGTGGAAATTTACTTGAGTGAAGTGTCAATAGAAAAATAGTGGGCTTAGAAAAATTGAGAACAAAGTTACAGACTTTGTTCTCTGGGTGCTCTGGCCCATCAATGCTTAATTTTCCATGATTGATGATATCAGGCATTTATACTTAAACTGAAGACTGTGAGAAACAGTATCTTTCATGCATCTCTTCTATTCCTGAGTCATTTAACATTTATGTGATAGATATTCTATTTTATATTTTCATTGAGAATAAGTGGCTATTTCTGTTGCTTATGTTTTGACATAACCTGGCATATATAATAAGGTATTGCAAAGTTGATAGATGTCAGAAGGAAAAACAAACTGGAGACACATAGCAATGAGCTATTCCGAATCTCACATTTGTTTTTAACTTTCTCTGATATTTTGAAGGAATTATGCTCTTATAGTTTGTATTCATCAACATTTTTCAATTTCTGAGACTATAATATAATTACAACATTTTTTCCATTCTCTTTCCTCGCTTCAAACCTTTCCATATATTACTTTCCACTATCCTTAAAATTCATGGCCTCTTTTTTTCCTTAATTGCTATTACATGTTGATTGCCTAATACCAAATTGTCAAGCCTAAAAACATATATATACAGACAGAGAAGATTATATTTAGGAATATATACGTAAATATAAATTTATGAATGAACTATTAAAGAGTTTGAATTACAATGAAGAGTTCTGAGATACCAATGGATTGATTGTTCTTTGTAGATGGCTTTATTTTTTGCAATAAGTGGATGTATTTTAGGTGCTGTAAATTAAAATCACATTATGATTGCTTTCCTCACACAGGAAAGAACAAATCCAAATGGTCAGAAGAATTATTGGAACTCTGGTTGTCATTAGATATTGATCTTCCCCATTGTGAAATATTTTGAGAGATTAGACATTCAATTTCATGACCAGAGGATAATCCTGAGAATTTTGCAGCATGTCTTCACTGTGGATTCATTAGCAAGAAGTTTTATATGAGCAATAAGCACTCATATTGGATGACTTGTTCATAGTAAATGGCATTCTGAAGCAGTGAGATAAGACATCCTTTGGAAAGACTCTTCCAACTATGAGAAAAGAAGTCTACATGCTAGTCCTCCATCCTTAAATCACAGGGCTAATTGGGTCCTGATACAATTTTTCAAATTTAGGAAAAAATAATTTCTCTATACATCAGCAAAGCCTCATAAAAGTTTATCAACAGTGTACTTGACAGCTTAAAATCAGTTGGGGTATTCTATATCTCACTGTGTTTTCCCATGTCTGTTGGGGCTGGGGGTCATTCTGATCATTTGTCAGAAGTGAGCCTTCTCTTAGACTTGGCCACTGTAGTTGACTTTCACCTCTTTCTGTAAGGTGTAATCTCATTCCCAGAACTGTAAAGTATAGAGAGCCTGGAAGACATGTTTGCCCCATTATTTAGGCAGTACCTCAATTCAATGCAAATCAGCTGAATTTACTAAAATTTATGCTATATTCTTCACTTTATGTCCTTACCTTTGTCAGTGACCCTAAAGTTAGCTTTACTAATCCTTAGCACTTAGTATAATAAAACACATATATTTTTCTATGTGTGTGCTAATATTATTCATCTTTTTGCATCTTTATCTACCTTGGAAATTTGAGTACACAGTAGGATATGGAGCAATAAAATCTTTTTAATAGTATACTTTGAGAAATAGTTTTCCCCAGAGATGAGCACACCCATGGTTTATCCAGTTTCAAATAATCATCTCTGAAAACATATATACAAGCAATACAACACAGACTGAGCAGGTTGTATTTATGAATATTGGAATATATATATATATGAAACTATAAATTGTAGGTAATATGTATACAATATTATGTATTATATGTAATATAATATATATAGATAATAGATATAGATAATAGATATAAAGATAGATAGATAGATAGATAGATAGATAGATAGATAGATAGATATTCACTTAATCCTCAAATGAGGAATTTATTCCTATGCAGGGTCAATAAATATTATTTCCATTTTAGGCTAGCTTAAAATTAATTTTAGTAGAACACACAGGTAACAAAGACTACTATTTATTTTCAAATCAATTTTAATCCATTTTCAAATCCATCTAGTTAGTTTTGATCTTAATTCTTATATATGTTCAACTAACCATGCCATTCTTTAATAAAGATATTAAGCATATTTTTTTGTATATCAATGAGCCATTTTTCCTTTGTGAACAGTGAGACATATGTCAAACATATGTATAGCCAACTTTTGTTTCCTAAATAAATGATGTAAATAGTCAAAAGTGCATGAATATAACAAACATCTTTAATATTTCACAATAATTTATTATGCATCTATCGTTAATCATCGGTTGAAGATGTGACGTTTATAAGTTTCATGGTTGTTTTATTATTGGCTGTCCTATATATTTAAAAGTATCAAACTTAGGTGTAGACCTGTGTGAGCAGAGATGGGTATAGTTGTAAAGAACATCCTCCTCTCTTTTCTTCAGCATTACTTTTAATAATCCTGACATTGAGCTAATGCGATGCTTTATCTTTAAACCTTTACTAGTTCCTTGATGTTTCTGAAGAGTGAACTCTAGAAACTTTGGCCTATCATTTTTATTCTTCATTAATTGCTATTAACCCTACTAGTAGTGAGCCATCCTTAGATTTACAATATATCTATCACAGTTACAGAATAACATACCAAAAACAAATCGTGTCATTATAAAAATGTATATAAATATATTGAAAATATATTGAGACAAGCTATTGACAACAAATATCAAGTTGAATAAGTGAGTTTATATTTAGACATAATAGATGCTGCTTATATAGATATCCAGATGAATGGTGTCCACTGTGGTGGTACTAAATATACAGGTTAATGATAAGGAATTAAATATAGTTTAGTCTTTCATTCCTTTTAGCTTCTGAAAGAGATGTGTTCCAGTGCTAGTAATTTAACTTACAGTGTGAAAAAGCAACATCTAAGCCAAGATGTGTTCCATATACATCACATAGCTGGAAGTTTTTAAAACAATTAAATGGCTGAGATCTTTAGAACAGACAGGGCATGAAGACTCATGATTATTCTCCCAGCACTTTGGAGGGCGATGAGGGAGGGTCATAGAAAATTTGAGGCCAGCCTGGGCTACTTAGTAAAATCCTGTTTCATAATGAAATTACTCATCATGTGCATTATAATCTATTCCCATGGTTTCCTAACAAACTCAAGTATACTTAAAATAGAAATAATTAAGCACTGTAGATTTTTTAATTTCATTAACTTAAACTAAAATTCCACATATTTACAACAACAGATCCTTTGTATAAAGGATATTTCCCAAAACTCTTCAAGAAGGACTTTTTGTGCCTTTGAAGAAGTAAGGTAAATATCCTAAAAATAAGTCAGAACTTCCTGCTGTTCCCACAGGCTGTGCATCAGCTTAGGTAAAGCTGTGATCTTCTACCTTAGTTATTTTCTTTATCTCAGTAAGTCTAGATTAAATTGATCTCAAAAGCCACATAAATCTACATTAAAGCTTTACCAAAGCAAATTTGATGTATAACATTAAGTTAATTAAAATCTAAAAACAAAGATGCATATAAATAACAAAGTCTCTGATAATAATATAAAACTACAATTTATAAGGAAATTTTAAAGGTTTTTACACATGATTTTTGTACCAGATTCCTAATATTCCCGCTCCTGAACTACTTCAAGCACCGGCTTCCCCGTTACTAATTTGCATGCCACTATGTTACCAGTGAGAAAAGCAATGACGAATATAACTATAATCCTTTGTAACTGCTAAGTCAGATAATTGACATTATAATCTAACTTCATTAATACTTTGAAGTGTACATATTAAATATTATTATTACCACCTATTGTGTTTCAATGTAGGTCTATGTATAGTTAAATCACATATTGCCATATATCGCTTAGCACTTCATAAAGTGGCCTCTGCAGTAATTACTTCTTGTTTCAATATATTCAGTGCCCAACCACTGAGGATATTTTCTACTTAATACCAAATGTGTCCTATTTTTTCTAATATCAATTGTTCAACTCTCCCAGATTAACTAGATGAAGTAGAATTTGATTCTACTATAACACTAACACCTAGAATTAGTTTGAAATCACAGACTTAAAGGTTCAGTCCCTCAAGATTTCTTCCATTTCAGCCACTAGAGGCAAATACTGAATTCTCAATTATTTACACTTTTGTCTACATTGTTACAGAGTTGGGGCTTTCTACATTTTTCTTCCCAAATTTCAATGTCTTCCAGAAGGATTCAATTAATTTGTAGAAAAGTATACTTTTATTATACTTTATTATTGAAAATAAGAGTGAAAAGATCATAGATTAAGATGGGGAAAAGTTTAAGCCATGTCCCCCAGTCTTCATAGAATTAAAACAAGTTGCTCAGATCTAGCTATGAGTGATTTTTCTAACCAAGAAAATTCTGAACCTCATAATCCAGGAGCTTTCCTGGATATTTCATTATACAGATATGACTTTCACACAACTTCAGCTCCTGTTCTCTCTCTTGTTACTGAAAGATGAAAATTCATAGTTTATTTAGGCTTGCCTTGGGTTCTAGTGAGAGGCCTGTATCTTAAAGCTGTCTATGGGTTTACAAAATGAGAACTCTTGAGAGCAGCAAATTCTTCACTAAATTCCAATCCAACCAGTTATGTGCCAGAAACCTGGGACAAGGTCTAAATATAACTCGTTGGTTGTATCAAAGCATTGAAGGATATAAAAAAAATCCAAAGGATGTATTGTAGTCTCTGACCCTTGAATAGAGACTGAACTTTAGACTAACTGAGGCCCAGAAGATCACATCCGCCTTAAGAGCAGAGGCCACTCACTGCATAAACAACTTTAGTTCAGAAAGAAGTATTCAGGAGTCCTAATTTCTGAGATGCTCAGAGTGCCAGTTATCTGTTTATATTGAATCTGTTTCTGATTTGGTGTTCTCTCAGCAAGCTATAGTCATCACATAAACATTCTGGCATCAGATTTTAGAGCATGTATTCTCTGGAAGAATCCAGGAACTAGCAGTTTAGAAATTTCCTGTTATGTTTAAATATACAAAAATTTGAAAACAGTTGCTCTGGTAACAGTTATAACTGGCTAAACAGAAAGAACTGTCAACAATGATATCAAAGCAATAACCTTTGCTTTAGATGATTTCTGATGGTAATAGCTGTACTAAGCTATAGCCCTTTGGTCACTGGGCTTTTGTGTAATCACATAGATGATTTATAAACATCTATTTAGACATTATCCAAAGATTTTTTCTATTTTCTGTTTAGATGTTAGCTGCAGATGTACTCCTATTTTACATGCCATTATTCACATCATTTCTTCACAATAGCTCATTTATATGCCTCATTTATAGTGAATGCCCAGAATGACCAATTTGATATCATTGATAATAAAAGGAAAGTTTTATTTCCTTTTAATTCCCTAATTTAAATGTTTCAGTCTTTAGGTTTTATATTTTGTTTTTAGTGTCTTTCAGTAAAGAATGACATTTCATAGGGTCATAGGCATGGATTACTTCATTCCTTCCCAGGGAGAGATCAGCACGGGGCACTGTAAGAGGAAAGAACCAAATCATTTGCTATTAATATGACTTAAAATGGTGTATCAACAGATAAAATCCTTCATGTCCTCTAAATTTAATAACCCAACCCATCTCCTAATGTCTCTGTCTATGGCTGTTAAACCCATTCTCTCTTATGAGCAATCTCAGCTCATATAAAATACATATTCTAGGTGCTGTGGTAAAATAAAAAGTTAACGTTAAAGTGATGTTGTAAATGTAAAGTGAAATAAACTCCCAACAAGCATCATTTCGTTAAATGCCTGGAGAAAATATTCTGCTAGGAATTGAATGGATCCATTTTACTTCGAGAGATGAGATAAAATGTTCTTTTCTGATAGTCATAAGCAATGGGTAAAGGAAGTATTGGCAGATGGCCATTACATTACAGTTTCACCCAGATGAATTTCGCTAGAGTATATAGAGATAAAGATAGCTAATGACACAGGTATGTATACAGATATAGCTACAGATAAAGTATGGGCATGTGGACAAGAGATGGCTCAATGAGTCATATCTCATGCTGCACAAGCACTTGACCCAAATATGATTGCCTAAGGCCGGCTGGAGTAGCACTTGTCTGCTTTCCAGTGCTCCTGTGGAGAGATGGGAATTGAGACATGAGAATTCCCCAAAGACTCAAATCGATTTAGCTTGGCATGCACAATGGTAAAACAAAAGACCCTATATCAAGGTAGAGGTAAGGACTGACACTGACCTCCACATGTGAGCCATGGCACAACAAACAATTACACATTAATACCCACATACAAAACATACACAAAGATTTTATGTGTAGATGCAGAGATATCTTACTTCAAGCATTTCTTCATGTCATATTTTCCTCTTAACAAATGAGTAATTTGATAATATTTTTGTAATAGAGACTGAGACTTCAGTTATTTCATATATTTGTGAAAGAAAGAAAAGATCTATGGTAAATGTTTATGGTGGAATACTTAAGTTAGGATGATAAAACATAGTCACGCCCTTTGCTTCATAAGGCTCTTTCCTGGAAACAAGAATGACAAACTCTCAAAGCATTGGGTGTGTTCTCATATGCAGTATAGAGTTCAAATGAACTGAGAGTGATTTATAATTGCAGAAAATGGACTGTAGAACAAGTTGCAAGTATAATTCCCTTAAATGTAAAATGTTTAAGAACCTCTCTAGTCCAATCAGTCTCATTTCTTCCCAGTGCATATTCTAATTGGGATAGAAAGTAAGAGAATACAGCTACATTTAGTGGTCATTTATTAGCCTTGCATGTCAATTGCTTTGCATATAGAATTTAGAACTAAAATTATAAACTAATATTCAGGAATATAAACATGAGACAAAGGCTAATTGGAAAGACTGTAAATGAATGTAATTTGACATTTCAAATAGCTTTCAACTCATAAACAGTCTTTCATTCATAGATTCTACACTGAAAAATTTGTTTCATAAAAATTAAGTGTGAGTGTAGTAATATTAGGGAAGTTTAAGAAAGTGCATTTTAGTCATAGATGGCTGAATATCTGAGGATTGATCCTGAAGTGGCCCATCTCCTTGAGTCAACTTCTGATGCTATCTGAAGAAAAAAATAACTTATTAAGTATTGGGACATATTGCTCTTTCTCCTAGAATTATTAGCCCTGGTGCTTAATATCATTGTCATTTAGGAGTATCCAAATTTAGAATGTTGTTCAGAAGCAAACAAATAGCAATTTTTCAAAGACAATCTGCAAATGGCAAACAACTAATTAGTTGGCTGAAATATAATGTTTGAGTGCCTTAATATTATTGCATCTCAATCTCTCTCTGTGTGTCTCTCTGTCTCTGTCTCTCTCTCTCATTGCTTGTTTTCACTTTCTTTGACACTATAATTACATAATTTCCACCTTCATTCCTCCTTCTATCCCCTCTCATATACCCTCCCTGCTCTTTTTCAAATTCCTGACCTTTTTTCATTAATTGTTATTACACACACACACACACACACAAACACACACACACACACACAGAGAGAGAGAGAGAGAGAGAGAGAGAGAGAGAGAGAGAGAGAGAGAATTCTAAATACGTGAGTTCAGCCTACCCCGTCTTTATAATGTTTCTTGAACTAATATATTTTCTTTTTCTTTTCTTTTCTTTTATTACTATTAAGAATTTTTTTATTCATTTTACATACCAACCAGATTCCCCCTCTCCTCCCTCCTCCTGCCCCTCAGCCTTCCCCTGCAATCTAGCCCCCATCCCAACTCCCCCAAGGCAAGGCTTCCCTTGGGGAACCCCCTGGAAGTGGGCTCAGGATCTGTCCCTGGTGCATGAATGGGTTTTTTGGAGCCCAGTGCCTATGGTGGGACACCTTGTACAGCCTTGATGCAGGAGGGAGGGGCCTGGACCTGTCTCAACTGAACTAATATATTTTCAAGACTGACCAACTGGTATTCAATAAACAATTTGATGCTCTTACCTAAACATGAGATGAATAGGCTAAACTACAGTAGACATGTTAAAGAAGAAAAGGAAAATCTCAGAAGGCATCAGCCTATACAAAGAACTATAGAAAACTAAGGATCACAGAGAAGGAAAATAGTCCTCATTTTCTTTAAGTATATTTTCTAAATTATGTGGATATTGCTATAATCGGAAGACAATGGCTCCTGTCAACTAAGCTTCAAATGTCATTGCTGCCACAGTAGTAACCATTGTGAACTAAGTTCTATTTTCTAGCTCATTTCACTCACAGGAATTTCTCTACAGTCCTACTTACTGCTGCAGTCTGTCACTGTGACAGTGACAGTGTGAAGGAGTGAGAAGAACGCACTGAAGAAAGACTATGGTCACTGAGATAATTTGTTTGTTTCTACCTATATTTTTACTTCAACTATTAATTTATTTATATAGGTATTAAATAAAAATAAGCTATCAGGCATTGTTATGAATGAGAGAGGAACACAGAGGAAGATGGGGAAGTAATTTATATTAAAGGAATATGATTTTAAGTTACTGTTCATAAAAAGTATCAGCCATGTAATTTAAAAACCAAAGAATTGGTTTGGAAATCCCCTGTTTATGTTTACCTTGTTCATATAAATGGGTTGATGAGTGATTGTCTGTATGATATAATGCCTTTTATGTTTAAGTTTTAGTCACCACATTTGTGGGAATGGTCAGCATAAAAGACACATAAATCTGGACTTAACTTTTAAGCAGATATATTTAGATGCAGGCTCCTGAAATGAAATACAATGTACCAAAAATGTTTTATTTAATGGGAATGGCCAAATCTACTAAGACAAGTAGAGAAAATAAAACTATATTTTATTTATATGCTAGAGTATTTCATGAATACAATCTCCTAAGAGTAAAATATGGTTCTTTAGAGAATACTAAAGACTTTCATTTTCACGGCATTTTTAAACCAAGATTAAGTGCCTGACTTTCTTTTGACTACAAATGCTGAGTGTCTACTTTATAAAGTCATCCAAATACATGTGTAAGCTAATTTAATGTGTTAAAAATTATTTCCCAGTGAGACACAATTACTATGATTATTAAGATATTTTTTTTTCTGCTTTAGCATTTTCCTAGTTTGGTTTGTGTTAAGATAAACAACATGACCAAAAACAGCTTGAGAAGGAGAGTCTTCATTTGGCTTACATGTGCAGATTACATCAGTCAACATGAGAGAAGCCAAAGCGAGAACTAAAGCAGGCCAGGAACTGAAAACTAGGCCATGGAAGAATGCTGCTTACAGGCTTGCTCTCCACAGCTTGCTCAAGTTATTATAATGTTCTTCCTGACATCTAACCAATAACTGAGGAAAGACACACTGTCTACAGTACATAAAACCAACAAATGTTGGAACACTTTCCCTCCAGATAGATGCCTGGCTTATAAAGAGTTAGAGGAAAGTTTGAAAGTCGTTCAAATATTTTAACAGGATTGCGTATGATGGTTTTTAACAAAGAATAGCCAGTCTTGAATACATTCATACAAATAAAATTATACAGGTATATTTAAGAATATATATATGTGTGTGTGTGTTTGAAAGAGAGCAAGGAAAGATGTGTAGGAGGGTTTGGAGAGAGCAAAGTAGAGAGGGAAATGATATCATTATATTATGTATTTCAAAAAGAAAAAGAAAATTATAACAATATGATTTGTGGACTTGTGTGCTTTAGTGATACAACGAATGCAGGCTAGCTGAAGCTGAAAATTCAGTTGAGATTAACAAGAGACAAGCATCAGCGAGGTGAAATCTGGGGAGTTTTTCCTCAAAGTCATCATATAGAAGCTGTAGTCCATAGGGGGTCAAAGCTATGTCTTAAAGAGGTACCCATATCTGGCAATGTGTGAGAGCAGCTGAGGCCTGGCACTAGCAGAGAACTTTGAGGAAGGTACAATAGATTTCTGCTATTGCCTTGCCCTGGCTTCCTTTGATGATGGACTATAGCCTGTCAGGTGTAATAAACCCTTTATTTCACAAGCTGATTCTGGGCAACAGATGGAGAAACCATACATATTATACTATTATACTATACAAATTATACAGAAGATTTCTCTCTCTCTCTCTCTCTCTCTCTCTCTCTCTCTCTCTCTCTCTGTCTGTGTGTGTGTGTGTGTGTGTGTGTGTGTGTGTGTGTATGTGTGCGCATG
Organism: Onychomys torridus; assembly: GCF_903995425.1. Taxonomy (NCBI): domain Eukaryota; kingdom Metazoa; phylum Chordata; class Mammalia; order Rodentia; family Cricetidae; genus Onychomys; species Onychomys torridus. Next base: position 85,467,708 of record NC_050446.1, on the reverse strand, counting down.
TGCACACAGGAGTGCATACATGCACTAAATAAATTTATGCCACATGGCTTGTGTTAACAGTATTCTCCACAAGAGCCATAGACTAATAAAAACTCAAGTACCTGGTTCAAGAAACCTGCATTCATGTTCTTGGTCAGGGTCATCCAATTGACTCTTGGAACAGTATAGGCTATTGGCGTTGCCCTCAGTTGCCTCTCAGACATTGAAGTAAATCTCCAGTGCTGAAGATACTGCGTACTTTAGACACAGGACTCAGAAGATTTGATAAGGATCAACCTGGAAGTCTCCTTCTTGCTGTCTAACTTTCATAGGATCAGAAAGTACTCTGTAAACTGTCAAAGGAGGGGAGCAATAAGTAGTACCAACCAAATGTGAAGTCCATGACATCTGTAAAGGTTCAGTATTGGCATTCATATCTTTGTGGTAACCAGCTTAATTTTAATTAAGATTGTTCAATGTGAGGGAAATTATAGCTGGTATTAGCAACCTGGTCAACTACTGGGCCTAGTGAGGTCATCGAACTTAAAAGAGAACCTATTGCTTCCGCTTTACTAGGCAAAAAATAATTCCAAAGTACACTCTAAAATTTATCCATATGCCCACAGATAAGTATAGCTCTCACCTCTCATCAATGAAGCTTCACTTTATGGCAAATGGAGACAATTACAGAAAACCACAACTAGTTATAATACAGAGATCAAGAGATCATGAGAATCCCAGCTCCAACTGATAAATATACATCAAATTTCCTGTACCTAAGGCTCGGGAACACTGAGGAATTGGGGGCAGAGCAGAAAGACTGTAAGAGCTAGAAGCCTGGCGTCTTCCGTGAGATTGTGTCTCCTAGAAATGACAGAAAAGCTGCACCCATGATAGCTGTCACAACAGTATGCCTGCCTAAATAAAACCTAAACAATGACAATGTGAATTGACATGCTGATGCATAAGGGGGGAAATATCCTGGGTTCTTACTTCTAGACAAAGATCCGCAGGTAACTAATGACTGCTGAGAGATGGGGAAAGAAACTCTCCCATGGAATAACCCCAAAGTAGTTACCCAAAGAAAAACAGACAACAGTGAAATCACATACATCTGAGCCACACTTTATTACTCAGCACACTGCATTTATATATTTAAGCATTTGATAGTGTAGCAATACATTTTTTTGAAAGAGGCCATCAGTTTTAGAGGGAGTTGCTAAGATGGGAGAGGTAGGAAGTAGGAGAGAGAAAGGGGGAAGTGATGTATTTTTTTTTTTTTTAGTTTAAAATTTTAATTAAAAAAGTAAAAGAAAACTGGGCAGTGATGATGCATGCCTTTTATCCCAGCACTTGGGAGGGAGTGCCAGGCAGATCTCTGTGAATTCAGGGCAAGCCTGGTCTACAGAACAAGTTCCAGGACAGCCAGTGCTACACAGAGAAAACAAACAAAAAAAGGAAAAGAAGTAGCCAACTAATAAAGCATAACTAATAGCTTGTTCCCCAAATCTTTAAGAACTACCTACTTTGTTTGACAGGAATACAACAGATTAAATCACATTTCCCAAAGTCAATTTCATACATCTATACATGCCTTCACTTCTCCTATATAAGATAAAACAGTTTACTGGATCCCCACTGATGTTTTCACTCTGGAAGTATTCTCCAACAAAATGTTAATAATTTGCATGTATTTAAAGTCCCTTACCTTTGGATTTTAATGGGTAGTGCAAATAGATAGTGAGTTGGCTTGCAAATCATGCAAATGAAATCTCATCTAATCCCTGGTACAGTGACGTCTCCTTTCACCTTAATATTTTCTCTAGTCTTTGATGAAATTACCCTTATTGTTCATTTCTGTGAATTAAAGCAGCAGTAATTACTTGGTTATAGCTGAAGCAACCCTGCCCTCTACTGGCTGCTCTTCAATTTGCACAGCAGAGATTTGTTCCTCTTTTCACTTGGTTAGAGGTTGGCAATCTAAGTGAGAAAGAAATCCATGCACAGCAATTAATTGTCTCACAGTTTCACCAAGTCATAGTGTTCATACATGGGTTATTTTTCTTAGGATAATTTTGAATGTCTTGAAATAAATATAGTCTCAATTAAAAATGAAAATTAGTGAAGTAACAGAGCAGGAGCATTGGAGGAGAGACACAGAACAAGAGAGGAGAGGAGGGAAAGGGAGAGAGGTGCTAGGGAACAGAGGAGGGGTCAGAGGGGAAAAGGGGGATGAGAGAAGAGAAAGATGGGTTAAAGGCAAGTTTTCAAGATCTGGAATGAAGACAGCCATCAGTGGAGATAGATCCCATTATGAAATGCTTCAATAAAAGTAATATTAAAGAATCTGTTTTGACTCCCTTGATGCCTCGATCTTAGATCATATGAATAACAGGCTAAAGTATAAGTTTACTGGCAATCTAGAAATCAATCATTCAAAATCCAGCTATTCCTCATTCTTCCTTTCTGTTCTTGATCCAGCTGGGATCTCCCGCTCCCATAAGCTTTCTTTCCATTCAAATCTTGCCCTTCATTGCTCCTACTGTCGTCCAGGTTGTTCAGGTAGATCTCATCCATTTCTCTATCATTGGGTGATCCCTGGGTCTTTTCTAGGGTCCCATTTTATAGGTAGCCTCTCCGGAGTTGTGTAGCAGTCTAGTCATCTTTGTTTTACATCTAGTATCCTCCTATGAGTGAGTACATACCATGTTTGTCCTTCTGAGTCTGGGTTACCTCACTCAGGATGAAGACCACATGAGAACAGGAATAGGCAGAGTGCTTGAGAGGTCCCCAGAAGTCCACAATGATATATCCTCTGTAGACTGCTGTCAGTGGTCGAGGGAGGGCCTGATCTGACCTAGTCTGGTGATCAGATGACTAAACACCCTAACAGTCGTCTTAGAACTCTCATCCAATAACTGATGGAACTGGATGCAGAGATCCTCGGCCAGGCCCCAGGTGGAGCTCCAGGTGTCCAACTGTCGAGAAGGAGGAGGGACTGCAAGAACGTGAATTGTTGAATCCAAGATTGCAAAAAGCACAGGGACAAATAGCCAATCAAATGGAAGCACATGAATTATGAACCAAAGGCTGTGGAGCCCCCAGCTAGATCAGGCCTTCTGGATAAGTGAGACAATTGAACAGCTTGATCTGTTTGGGAGGCGCCCAGTCTGTGGGACCCGGACCTGTCCTTAGTGCATGAGCTGGCTGTTTGGAACCTTGGGCTTACACAGGGACACATGCTCAGCCTGGAAGGAGGGGACTGGACCTGCCTGTACTGAATCCACCAGGTTTAAATGAGTCCCCAGGGGTGTCTTGGTCCTGGAGGACATGGGAATGGAGGGGAGGGGCTGGGAGGAAGGTGGCAGTGGGGGTGGGAGGGGGGAGGACAGGAGAACCCATGGCTGATGTATAAAATTAAAACACATAAAAAAAATCCAGCTATAATCAATCTTTTTCTTATCTCCTATGACCACTTTTTCACATATAAAGGTTTTAACCCTGTGTCAATATAGACAGCAGACACCTTCTCAGGATATTCTCTCTCTGAACATAGTTTCTAAGTTTTTGAATAAAAAAGATTTTCACTGACACAAAATTGTAAGAAATTTTTACAAACTTCAAATTTAAAATGTATGTATAACTCATATAACCGTCAAACTAGCTGACAAATGAAACCAAATGTCAGGGAAGTGATTCGAATAGACATTTCTGCAAAATAGATGGACCAAGACAATAAGCATGTGGAAAGTATTGCTGCCTGGGTGGGGACAGCCTCAGCAGCACAGGGTTCAAAGGGGAATCCACAAAGTTGGCATATACTAGACTTTCTTATCTGAGTGGGGTTAATGGGAACAGATCCTCACTTTTCCTTTTTTTAGTCTCTATTCTTCTGTATTCTTTCTATTGTATACTTCTTTTTCTATAGCTTATATATGCCAACAATGTTTTTTCAAGCAGTATAGGGATTACAGTGTGGTTACATTCTGTTTTTTTTTTCAAGTGAATGATTGCAGTGAATGCAAAACACATAGTAAAAAAAAAAAAAAACAGCATGTTTTACATATCCCTTACATGATTAAACATTTTACGTATTACAGGTGAAAAACAAATTTTCCCAAGAACCCACATATATTTGTACCCAAGCAACTTGTTATAGATAAATCAGTTACAAAGAAAGGGCCAATTACTTTATTACTTGTATTAAAGGTAACCTTATAAGGAATCACAAACCTAAACTGTTATGTATGAAAAAGAAGTGGTCAACACTACTTTAAATTTTTAGGGTATATACCCACTCATCAATAGTTTTTTATGTCAGGATATTGAGAGAAAAAATGGGTACAAGATATTATCGCCTTTAGTCATCAACCAATTATAGCAAGAAAAGTGCTTCAGCTAGTAATAATTAGGCTGCTTTGTTCTTGTTCCCTTGACCTTAAAGAGTTCAGCACTCAACTATGTGCCTTTCTGAAACTTTAGATTATCTTCTTGGGTTTTTCACCTCAAAGCTATTTGACAAACACATCTTAGTCTAACATTAAGTTATTTTCAAAGCTTTGTTTCAGTTGTGCGCACTCTGTAACCTATGAACACATCTCCCAACATTAAGGCTAAAAGAAGATAGCTAGGCTACTGGAACTCGCTTGTTTTTCTTATTCATTAACCTATGCCATAGTCTATACAGCTCCTCAATAGAAACTCATGTGTTCTAGCTGTGTGACACTTCCTTGTTTTATTTTTTTACCATCAAAACTCTATTTAAACTAATGTTACTATTATCAATTAGACAGTACAACTTAGGAAGAAATCATCTTCATTATAATCCACAGGTAAAAATGTCCAGTAGGATGGGATGTTTACATAAGATAAACAAACTATATTACAGGCAGTGAGGATCTCCCCATACACATTCACACCATGCCAGAGACCATAGAAAGATAACAGAAGCAAACATATAAAGGCACAGCAGAAACAAGACATTCTAGGGTCTGTGGTCTTGGGGCCTTACCTATCCTAGATTCACACATCAGGGATTTTCCTACTAGTGGGCTGATACCTGAACTTCAATTGCTGTCTGCTGCTCCTCTGACATGGCTACAACCAGTAGAAATGATACTTGTCACCATTTGTCATTTTGCTTTGTGTGATTTAAAAGGCAAGGCAAATGAAGACAGCCTTGCAAGGAAAACATAATCTTCTAGGGAGCCACCAAACATATTAAATGATGACAAGTATCTGGGGATAAATACTTAGGGGACTCTGGATTTACTGTGTTACATTGGTGGATTGCCCAGCTTCATACCTTCAGAGTGGTGGTGGGCTGTTCTATTTTAGGGCTCCTGTAGAGCTAGAGGGAATGTCATGGGAATAGAGTATGTCAAAACAACTGAAGCTTGCTGATTTTAGTTCAGCTGTTTTTTCTAGAATAAGATCCACTTGGATAGCAGTAAATCTTTGTTTCATTCCCAGAGAGCTAAAAACAGTATCCACTTCCACAATCCCACAGTGTTTTCCACAGGATCTGTGCTCATCTCACTGGTTCTTAAGGATGAATTTTCCCAGCTGTTCACTCTTACAAAGGCAGCACAACTGGAGGTGACAAGAGATGTCTTGAATGTTATGACTGCTTACTCCATGTATGGCAAGTACTAATACATTGCCACAAGGGTTTTCCTGCTACATTCTATAGCCACAGCGACTTTGAAAGCAGTTACTACCTGCATTCTAAAATGTGAAATTGTGAAGTATTTTTATTGTGTTTTCAGGCCCACTCTCTCAGAACAGGAATGACTTCTAATCTGTCCAGAATTCACTATAATATATCAGGAGAGTTCCTAATCTCCAAAAAAGACATGGCTTTATTCACCATGCTGCTCTAGGTGTCTGGCAGGGATTATCTGCAGGACACCCTGCAATAGCACATTTTACTGTATAGCAGCAAAAATGCCACTCCCATATGCTTTATGGAGACTAGGACCTGAATGATTGATTCTTGTGCCAAAGAAACTCAAGAAGAGAGTAGAAAATGTCTATGTCCTTCACTGTGTAACCACACAGTCACTATCATAATAAAGTTCATATTTTTTATGTTTAGAAAATTTTGAGCATGTTTTGGACAAGAATCTAAGTTTCAAACTCTTTGGAAAGAGGAAATGTGTGGTGATATTTTATCTGTGTCCCCCAATAAAATTTATCTGAGGATCAGAGGAAAAAGCCAAACACTATATTAAATATAGAAGTCAGGCAATGGTAGCACATGCCTGTAGTGGATAGCCATCCCAGCATTGGCCTGGAAGTTCCAACCCCCATTGAGGCTTCAGTAATGATCACACCCACAAGGCGGGGCAGAGGAGGGAGCGGAAGACGGAGGAGCAAGAGGAGGTGGCTCTCTTGGTTCCAGGACGCTGGACGCTGGAGGTAGACCGAGCAGAGTTCTCCAGAGAACACCACCAGACTGCCCTATACCTTTGCCAGACCCTGCAACCTACCCCTTCATTTGTAAGTTACCCCACAAAATAAACCTCCCTTTTAACTACGTGGAGTGGCCTTAATAATTTCACCAATACATGCCTTTAATCCTATCATTTGGGAGGCAGACATATGTCTGGATCTCTGTGAGTTCAAGGCCACACTGGAAACAGAGCCAAGCATGGTGGCACACACCTTAAATCCCAGCACTAACCATAGAGGTCTGGAGGTCTGTACAGACAGTCAGAAAGTGATGTAGCTGGGCAGGGAGAAGAAATGAGTTAGTAGACCTGAAAGGAATATAGGCATGAGTATACAGGAAATAGGTCTTTTTGGAAGTTGAGGTGTCAGTGAGGTGATATTAGCTTGTGGCTTTTCCTATTCCTCTGATCTCTCAGGTTTTCTCCCCTATATCTGGCTCTTTTTTTTTTTTTTTTGTTTAATACCATTTAGCAATTCATAAACAGACATGCAAGCAAAATTAAATTCATAATATCCATAATTGGAAACAAAATAACTTTAATTGTAGTAGAGCAAGAATTCAAAAACATGTTATCAAGCAAGGTATGTCATAAAATGATGGGACCACACCTATTCTTTCAATAATTCATATACTTATTGGCTGTGTCTTATTCTCTGTGTTGTCATTATTTTTAAAGAGCATTAAATTACTTTTTAAAAAATAGTTAAAAGTTATGTAAATGTAACCTCCAGATCTATGTTTTTATAAGGTCATGCAATGGACACAGGTTCCAGGTGCCATGTTAATGATTTTATATGTGTAATCTCATTTAGTCATTCCCATGATGTAGGAGTGTGGGTTTCAGATATGCTGCACAAAGAGTGATGCTGAAAGATCCCTTCTCTTTACATGTGCTGATTTATAAAGTGCACTTGGATGGAAGCCACAGTGTCCTACTACAGTCTTTGTGATACCTTCATCACTCAAAATGGAACCCCTAAGGTGGTGGCAGATGAACGCTCTCCAGTGAAGCATGTGTTTCTAATTTGGGATTGTCTTCCTGCAGGGGATCTGACATAAAAGATTCTGTGAGTTCTGAAAGGCCTTGAGGTTTCTCATTTGTTGTCTTCTCACATGAAACGATGTGGCATAAACCACCTTCTGCTTAGGTCATGATCATCCTAACAGATGGCTGACTGCTCAGCCTACTGGGAGCTCTGCTTTCCATCTGGAGACAGTCCAGTTAGTCCTCCAAAGCCTGAGCGTGCTTGAAATGGAGCAAAGTTCAGGGGTGATGAGGACATGCAACAGCACAGCCAAGAAGAACACATAATCATTACTGTATACATTTTTATCAATAAATGTTCAGGCGTCATCTAATCATGGAAAAACTTATAGCAAAAATGTTTAACCTTAAATATTAAACAAGAGGATGAGATCATTTAATACTTCTATAAACTACTAACTCCACACTATTCTCCTATTTCCTTTTATTTACTAAGATTAAGGAACTGTCAAATATTATAAATTGTTAACCTCTGAAGAGTCTTAGAATGACCCTCTGTGGGTCCACACACATTCATTTCCGAAGTTCCATGGGGATCTGCTCTGCAGAGGATAGTGTCAGCACTGTCTTCATCATGAAATCATCTGGAAAGCAGACCGTGGCACTCTTTCCTATAAATAATGTGAATGTCTTCAACGCCTGGGGCAAAGCTCCTGGGGATGGACACCCAGGAGGCCTAGGAGGGTCTGATACACCAACTCCAGCAAGGATGGTGCAGTATGCCTAGATGTAAAACCATCCACATATTTTCTCTCACAGTTGCTTTGAAGATGAAGTGAACATTGACTTCACAGTTTTATCATCTTTGATAATCTGAGGCTGGCTATTGAGAAAGACACAAATGGATCCTATTTCATCAGGTGGAGCAGGCTTTTCCATTTTCTGTTTTATCAGTTCTGAAAATGCAACTTCACATGAAATCACAACCTGAACCCTTTCATGGTTGCTTTTCAGTGAATGGCTAGCAAATAGACCTAATGCCCAGAAGTAAACTCAGGTGAATGAATGAAACCTCCTTTTTGCCTTTCAATTTCAGACCAATTCTACTGTCAATTGTTTGTCTGGAACAAAAGGGCAAGAAATTCCTAAAGTAGACACATCTTTATTTCTGTAAGAATCACCAGAAAGCAGCAGGGTTGGAGAAAGAGGAGTATCACTTAGCCAACTGGATATATCACATGAGCCAACACAAATGTTTTTGAAATTGAGAATATTAAATGATCCCTGAGTCTGGTATGTAGTACCTATTTAACAGTAAATGGTACATACACATAAAGGACAATAATTTAGACACTAAGTTTTGCAATGCTCAATGGTACAATAGTTTAAAGTTAATGCTATTTCTATAAGACTGATAAAAATCATGTATTTATATAAAAATCCAGGTGGGAAATAAGTACCTAACAATATTAACTAACAGATTCGATTGAGGTGTTTAAAGGTTCTTAGTAATATATCTCTCTGGTTTCTTTCTGAAGATGTTATTATTTGGAGGTATGTCTGAGAAACAGAATTCTTTGAGGTAAACACCTCTCAGATCCTTCCCTTGGCATTTTACATTTTGTGTTCTGAAGAAACTGTCTAACTCAGGATGACTGCCTCAAATCATTGTGTTATTATTCATGACCTTGGGAATTCTCATGGGAGAAGTAGGCTCCAGTGTGAACTGAAAGGGAGATGGTTGAAACACCCCATGTAAACACAGATACCATCATTTTTGCTTATTGCCTGAGTTGTCTTGCTATAGGTTTTTCAAGCAAAGAAATACAGACAACATATTTTAGTATTCTTTATAGGATCAGCAAACTGGTTCATTAGATAAAAGAGCCTGCCATCAAGTCTGATGATCTGAGTTCAGTTCCTGGAACCAACATGGTGGAAGGAAGGAACTGACTGCTGAAAGTTTTCCTTTGACTTCCATTTGCATACATGCATTGCCTACCCAAGCCCCCAAAATACGTGTGCATGCGTGCACATACACACCCACACCTCCCAACACACACACACACACACACACACACACACACACACACACACACACAAATTAATTAATTAAATTAAACTGCTATCCTTAATAATTGACATTAAATAGGGAAGTTGTTTCTCCTTTTTGTTGGAAACTGATTTTATGGGCAGTGATTTATATACAAAAATTATTCCAGATACCTGAGGTAAAAGTATTTTCATTAAATATGAAGTTATTCAAACCCTGCTGTAACATAAACTGCTAAATGGTCTTATAAATAAAAAACATGGATCCAGATATTCGGGTGAATGCTGAAAGATTAGAGAAACAAAACAAGCCACAGCCAACCTCACCTCACCAATTCCTCAGCTGACCTTGTTTCCACAGACTGAAAGCCTGTGACTCTTCACTGGAATGGATCTCAGCTGAATTGCTCAAAGGTCTCTAGTTCCTGGTCCTCATGCCTAACATACCTTTCTGCTTCCTGCCATCACTTCCTGGGATTAAAGGTGTGTGCTACCATGCCTGGCTCTGTTTCCAGTGTGGCCTTGAACTCAGAGAGATCCTGCCAGATCTCTGTAAAGGTGTGTGCCACCACTGTCTGTCTTCTACGTCTAATCTAGTGGCTGTTCTGTTCTCTGACCCCAGATAAGTTTATTACGGTACACTATTAGGGTACACAATATATTGGGGTACACAATATATCATCACACCTTACTGCTTCTGCTGTTGGCAGTTGCTTTATGAGTCCCATAATAAAACCATAAAAAATGCAAGTGGTAAAATATCTGCCTTAACTGCTACAGCAACCCTTGGCCTTAGAATACTCTCCCTCCCTTAAATGCTTTGATGGCTGCTTAATATTAAGAACAGAGCAACATAGTTAAGTCACTGATACTCAAAACTTGCTTATCTTTCATCATTTTAATAGGGAGAGTAAAAATGTATCCAGCAAGATGGCTCAGCACATAAAGGCACTTGATGACCCAAATTCAATCCTGGGGCCCCATATGGTATAAGAAGAGAGCTGACTTCCTCCAAAATTAACATAACCTCAGAATGTGGTTCTACCAACTAGATAGATTGGTTACTTTTATAACCAAGATTAGTTTTACCATGAAACTTGAAGTTTTAAAAAGGTCAGGAATTATGAGGAAAGATAGAGTGAGTCATTCTACATGGAGTGACAAAAATTATCTCACATGTGGAAAATTATAGATACTTTTAATAATCTGCTATAATGAGTAATTAAAATCGATGACTGATAGCAAAGGCTCTGGTTTGGGAAACACCCAGATTTCTAAATCCAGTAGAATTGTTAAAATTAAAAATACATTTCCATAATTCATATATTCTTGGAGTTAGCTTTCATTATGAGAGCTATTACCTTCTAAGCTGCATAATCTCATGTTTATTCATCTTTTTTTCACTTGTCTCCTTCAGTTTCAAAATTTTTTTCTTTTATATTTTTTTAAGATTTACTAACAGCTATCTTTTTTTGTTTTTTCTTCTCCTTTTTTTCTTTATTATATTTTTTTTATTTTACACATCAGCCATGGGTTCCCCTGTCCTCCCCCTCCCATTTCTGACATACATTACATACCAATTGCAATTTCCACTCCTCCACTCTGCCCAGTGTCCTCCCAAACACCCCCATCCACTACTCCTCCATTTCCCTTTAAAAAAAAAAAAAGGCCAAATATGGCCTAACTATGCATAAACACTTACATCACAGCTGGACTAGGAAACCCAGTAGGAGGAAAAATGTCCCAAGCATAGGCAAAAGAGTCAGAGAGACCCTCTGCTCCCATTGTTTAGAGTCCCACAAGAACACCAAAATATACAATCATAAGGTATATGCAATGACCTAGTTGAGACACATATAGGGTCCTTGTTTGTCTGTTCAGTCTCTTATGGGCTCTGTTTAGTTGATTCTGTGAGCCAAGTTCTCATGGTATCCTTGCCAATCCCTCTAGCTCCTACAATTCTTCCTCCCCCTCTTCTAAAGGATTCTCCTGCCTCCCCCGTCATTTGGCTTGGGTCTCTGTACCTATTTCCATGTTGCTTGATGGTACTCCTCTGATGATACTTGGGGTAGGCACTGATCTCTGAGTACAACAGATACCAGAATATCCTGGTTCTTTAGGCTGCCCTACCTCTGGTTCCTGGCTATCTAGTCAGTGTCAAGCATGGGTCCCCTCTCCTGGCCTAGGCCTCAAGTTGGACTCCCACAAGTTCTGTACCACCATTACCCAAACACATCTTGCAGAAAGGTCGAAGGTTTTATGGCTGATGAGCCTTGCCTTGTTACAGAAAAGGGCCAGGTTGAGCTAATTTGTATTACAAATTGCTAGGGACTACACTAGGGTCACCCTCATAGATTCTAGGGAGTTTCCATTGCACTAGGTTTCTACATCACCTCTATGCCCCGCAAATTCCAGTCATCTCTCTGAGTACTTTCTCCTTCCACCTCCTCACACCTCCAAATTGATCCCTCCTGTTCCCATCCCAACTTGCTCTTAGTCCACCCACAAAATCTACTTTATTTCCCCTTTCCAAGGAGATCCACATATTTCCTCTTGAGCTCTCCTGGTTACTTAGCCTGTCTGGGTCTGTGGATTGTAACATGGTTACCCTTTAATTAATAGCTAATATCCATTTATAAGTGAGTACATAACATGTTTGTCTTTCTGGGTCTGGGTAACCTCACTCAGAGTGATCTTTTCTAGTTCCATCCATTTGCCTGCAAATTTCATTTTCCTTAACCAGTCTTGGGTTGGGGACATCTAGGTTATTTGCAAATTTTGGCTACTATGAACAAAGCTGCAATGAACATGGTTGAGCAGGTGTCCTTGTGATAGGAAGGAGTGCCATTTGGGTATATGCCCAAGAGTGGTATAACTGGGTTTTGAGGTAGATCAATTCTCAATTTTCTGAGAAACCTCCATATTGATTTTCATAGTGGCTGTACATGTTTGCACTCCTAATAGCAATGGAGTAGTGTTCCCCTTGATCTACATCCTTGCTGGCATTAGCTGTCACTTGTATTTTGTTTTATCATAGACATTCTGACAGGTGAAAGATGAAATCTTAAAGTATTATTGATTCATAGTTCTATAATGACTAAGAATGTTGAACATTTATTAAATGTTTTTCAGCCATTCAAGAATCCTCTGTTGGGAATTCTCTGTTTAGATCTGTTCCCCATTTTTTAAAATTGGATTATTTGCTTTGCTGTTGCCTAGTTTCTTAAGTTTTTAAATATTTTGGATTGATCCCCTGTTTTAGGTGGAGTTGGTGAAAATCTTTTCCTATTCTGTAGGCTGATGTTTTGTCACTTTGACAGTACCCTTTGCCTTACAGAAACTTTTCAGTTTCAGGGGGTCTCATTTATTGATTGTTGTTCTCAGTGCCTGTGCTATTGTTGTTCTGTTCAGTGAACTGTCTTCTGTCCAGTGAGTTCAAAGCCTTTTCTCACTTTCTTTTTTATTAGATTCAGTGTATCTGGTTTTATGTTGAGATGTTTGATCCACTTTTACTTGAGTTTTGTGCAGGGTGATAGATATAGATCAGTTTGTATTCTTCTACATGCTGACATTTCAGTATGAGATTTCTCCACTTTCAAAGAAAAATTTATGTTGTTTTCTTTTCAAAATTTAATACTGGTCATTTGCTGAAAAATGTGACTTCCACCATTCAACATTGTGTAGTTCTTATATATCATCTTTCTCCTTGATTTCTGTTATTTGCTTAGTGGGTTATTGACAAAAGGGGAAGACAATAATTCTTGCCATGCACATTTGTATCAGGTTTCTTGGTAGGCATTCTATGAACATCATTTACTCTTTAACAAACTAGTAAAGTATTCATTCCAGCCATTGAATGAATCTGGGAAAGAGGTAACAAGAAATCAAATAACTTCACTCTATATAAAGCATTCCAATAAGTAAGAGAAATGGTGTTAGAAGTCAAAATGACTAGAATCTCTGTCTTCCCCTCATATACTTCTTGCTTCAGGCTCTACCTGAAAAATTAAGGCCCTTAGAAACAATATTTCCATTCTTGAATGTGTTGGATTTTTAACAGATTCAATAATGGTGTCTCTTATTTCATCACCTCAATTCTGAACAATTTCGAAGTAGATATAAGAGAATTAGGGATGGATATTTAAAGACTACTTGTGTAACTGACAAAAACTTTAAAGTGTATGGCCCAGTGACCTTATCTACTTCCCTCTCTTATCTCTGAATCTGATAAGAGTTGTCCTCCTATAACCAACACAACCGGGAAAGCCAGGCTACCCACACAGGCCATTTTTCATACCATATGTCTAGAGAGAACAGAAGAATATAGAGCAGAAAAACAAAATTGTCAAATCTAGCATTGCAAAGTCATTTTCCCCTGTTTTCTTTTAAACTAAAATATTATATAATCCAGATAAAGTAGGTTTTCCGCCAAGGAAAAAGAGGCACGGTTGTCTATATTGTCACTCCCCTTGAAAACATGATAGAACAAGAGAACTGTCAGTAAAATACCTGTGTTTTAATATTTGAAATGTCAAACAAGATTACGTCAAACAAGACGTAGTACTTTCTCTAATGTGGTGGTTGTATGTAGTTGGTCTATATGTAAATATAATTCATTGACTCCACTGAGTGATGGATTTAAGATGAACCATCATATTGGCTATTCTTCATGTTAATACTAATATACATACATACACACACACACACACACACACACACACACACACACACACACACACACATATATATATATAAAGAGTACCATATTCTTCCTGCATGAAATAATGGGACTTCTGAAATGAAGAAGGGAAGCAGCAGGATAGAGATTGGAGGATAGAGATTGGAGTTGAGGAGAAAAATTAACAAGGACAAAATATGTAAGAAAATTTCAGCCAAACCTGTCATGTGGTATGCTGCATTGAAAAAAATCAAAAGCAAATAAATGTGAAAGCATATGGGAAGAGTTTGAAGGACTGGGAAAGGAAGAAATGAAGCAAATTTGTTTTAATTTTAAAAAAATTAAAGGACAGAGAATGGGGAATCAGTGAGCTGATGTTTCAGGGTTGGTGAGTGAACTAGAAACATCTATACAAGGAGAAGAATTGGTCTTAATAAGGAAATAGTTGGTCTCAAGTAGGACTGAGAAGGTGGGGTATATCACTACAGATGTGAGTAGGTGTGTGGGGACTGGAAGTTTCTTCACAGCACTTCAAGTGAGACAGGAAGCAACCATCAGCTGACACTGAGATTTGGAGAGGAGGTGTTGAAAGATAGTGTTTGAAAGTGAAGAAGATGATAAAATTGTCTTCTAGGTAAATAAGAGAAAAAGTGTGTAGGGGGAATACATTTTCTCTAGTGGGCAGCCTTTCTGGCCTGCCTGAAGTATTTATAAATCTTAATATATTTAGTGTTAGCCTTTTTTCTCATACAGTTGTGAACTAGCTGTCCAGTCATGAACAAATGCACGTGTGTGCGCGTGCACACACACACACACACACACACACACACACACACACACACACACACTACAGATATAGAAATACAGACATACACACAGAGAGAAACACAGACAGATACACACACCCACACCTCTCATCCCCCATACTTTAAAAGAAGAATTTTATGTTCTTAAACTCTTCAAAACATCCTTTGATTAGTGCTATATTCATATTACAGTTATAGTTGAAAAACTCTTAAAAATAAGAACAAGAAGAGTGGATATGATACATAATGGTAGGCTGGTCTAGACTCCTTCTCTTCTTTCTCTCTTCCTCCTGTTCTTCCTCCCCTCCCTTCTCCTCCATCTGCACTTGCTCTCCTCCCTTTTGGCCATCTAACTTCTGAAAAGTGCTCTTAATTGTAAAGCAAATAAAAATATGAACACAAGCATCCAAACAAAATAAGTAACTAAATATTTAAGAACTAAAACTCACTTGAGAAATCACTTTCCCCACTTTTTACACACAGGGATACTGAGGATCAAGGAGAAGGACCAGTCAAAACTTTACCAGATCCCATACATTTCTAACCAGCTATGCATTTCTACCTTGTCCACAGTTTGTTTCATTTGGAATACTTGCTATTTAGCCTCTAATAATCATTTTAATTAACCATTTTGAAATAATATAGATACAGTAGTGATGTCCCGTATAGTTTAAGGTATGAAGGATTTATATGTAAAGGTCCTTTGTGGGCTACAATAATGCCATAATGCTTTTTTATATGTTAAATTCATGATAAAGTATTTATGTCTTAAAACTAACTTTATTGTGCCGAAGTGATCATTGATGTGGTTCTTCCATTTCATGGTGAGTTAGTAAAGGCAAGAGGATCAGGGAGCTTGTTGTGACTATGTCTCCTAGTAATGTCAGAAGCTATATCCACAAAGCCCCACTGACTTCACTGAAGAAGGACATGAGCGAAGAAGGATAACAGCAATGGGCATTCCAAACTGGATGGGAAAGAACTCATAAGGCCTGAACCCAATATAAAGAACTATGGGCATCTAAGGAATACTGCAAGATGAAGAGGTGGTCTTCCCCATGCAAGAAACTCAGCAATTGATAGTCCAGTACCAAACAGTCAGCCCTGAAAACATACATACATACAAGGTCATACAGACTAAACAGATTGCAGTTAGGTATATATAAACACATAAATATATGCATGAAATAAAAATTGGTTAAAGAAAGAGGCCATGGATTTGAAGACAAGTAGGGCAAGATATATTAAAAATTTGGAAGGAGAAAAATGAAGGAAGAAATGCTGTAATTACATTATAATCTCAAAAAAAAAACCTAACTTAATCACACTACAAACACTGATTATGACATTTTGGAATTGTATTCCAAAAAATGTAAGTTCTACTAAATTCTACTCACAAAAACACTCCTCACAAATAACTACTCTGATGGTTTAACATCCATACTCTTCCTTATATTTCCTGATTAATACATCATAGATAAGTAAAAATTGTGAAGTTACAAATGATCATTTTACATTTCTGAAGCTTTGTTCTTTATG
This sequence comes from Onychomys torridus, assembly GCF_903995425.1. Taxonomy (NCBI): domain Eukaryota; kingdom Metazoa; phylum Chordata; class Mammalia; order Rodentia; family Cricetidae; genus Onychomys; species Onychomys torridus. The sequence goes on along the minus strand of NC_050446.1, from coordinate 85,451,215 downwards.
TAATATGTAGTGATATCTTTATACATACACACTATAATACCACATCATTCATTTTCTGATGTCTACATTTGTACAAAAATATTTTAAGATTTACATTCAATTCTTTGGAATTGTATATAGAATTGCAACATACAACGTTCTCCTTTGATCATTTGGTTTATGTATATGTTTTATTCAAAAGATCATAGCAGTAAATTTTTTAGTTAAAAGATGCATAGTTGGGATTGAGCTGATGCAATTTCTCTAGCAATAATGTAATATATACCCCATTTCTCTATAGTCTCAACTTTGTATATCATTGTGTTTTGAAAAATGCTGAGAACTTGCTGGATAAATGGCATTTTTAGCTGTTTATTTACTAGTAAGCATCTTTACCCTCTTCTTTGAGCAGTCTTTATATATATATATATATATATATATATATATATATATATATATATATATATATATATATATATCAAGGTATGATGTCAATCTAATTGTATTTTGGTTTCTCTTGCATGTCAATTTAATATTGAGCTTTATAAAACTCCTGGAATTGATTTATAATTTTACTGAATTATAGTAAGACAATAAACTCAAGAATGTACTACTTCTGTACCATTAAGTAAAAAATGCTGTGTCTACCTGCTTGACAGTCTGAGGATGTGTAATGATTTATGGGAGATTTTTCAGGCACTAACAAAGTCTAGATGGAGATTCAGTTGCTCTTTTTTCCCTAATCAATCACACAAAAGCATATCATACATGTATCTGAGGTTGTCTCATGCTTTCTATTTATTGAATTCACATTTTTATATAATTACATAAAACACACACATTACTTTTTTGAGTAAGCAACCTGGCTGTCTTCTATTCATACTTCTCACAAGCTTTTCTTCCTTAAAAGAAGAACTTCTTTTAATTTATTTTTTAATAAATTATGTGTTTATTTTCCCATGTAATCTATTTCCATATAAACTTAATAGTCACACTTATTGTTTTACTCATATTTGTATCACACATTCATGTGTACATATACATTACAGATCTGTGAACTTGGATAGCAGAAGCGATAGGAATGTCATTCTCTATGCTGTGAATATGTGCTGCTCTAATTGGTTGATAATTAAAATGCTTATTGGCCTGTAGCCAGGCAGGAAGTATAGGTGGGATAAGCAGAGGAGGAGAATTCTGGGAAAAGGAAGGCTGATTTAGGAGACACCACCATTGGGCATCAATCCACATAAACCTAAGAAAGCTTAAAGATTCTGAATGCACAGAAAAGAAGCCACACTAGGCTTCCTAGTCTCATAGTCTCAAGCCAGGAGTAGCACAGACTTGTGTCCTGACAGCTGCCTGCAAGATGGAGCTGGCCATCAGCTACCATGAGCTAAGTGGCATGGCTGCAGATTCCCATCACAGCAGTGTGGTGCATGGTAGATTTAGCCTTTGCTATTACAAAAAAAAAATGTTTCTGCACTACTTGCTGCTTTAATGAAGACATAGACCCACTGCTTCTGAGAGTTGATGGTACTCATGGCTCTCAGAGCTGATAACAAATATACCACCGCCATGTTAAAAAGTTGAGGTGGGGAGCCAGCAGCCAAGGCTGCCGCTTCTCTGTCCTAACCACTCTGCAGTTTAAAGCAACAGATTCACAATAAGACAGATCCAGATAGAATAAAACTCCACACTGTTTAGAGTATGTGTAAAAGTGGCTTGGAAGAGAGAGCAAAAGGAACAGTTATATAAAGAAATAGATATTTAAAAAAATAAAGTCATTAAAGAGAAAGTAAAAGTACTATAAAATATAAGCCAAGTAAAGATGGAAATCATACAGAGAGCCTGGATTATATTGTCATTGGGATTTTTAACTATAGAAAGACATTGATTATAAAGGCTGTTGAGTTAAACCAATATATACATTTTAAAGATATCTTGATTTCAAAATCTATGTCTAAGGATACATTGCTTTGGAAAAGAGGTTCTGCTTTTGTTTCCACAGAAGATGAGAACCTGTGGATTGCTTCCAGGCTAATGTGGTTTGACCAGCCAAGATAACCTGAAAGGTCTCCAATGACAAGATGGCCCAGATCATCTAATATCCAAAATCAACTTCAAGGCAACTTGCTCAGAGAATATAGCCTCACACACTACTCTAGCCAGAATTTGACCATAATCCTAAAACTTTCTTTGTATCCCCATAAGAATACAGTGCCTTTTATCAGCAGAAAATAGCCTAGAAAACTACACCCACATTCCCAAAAAATAGATTATGCATGTTTGTGTTTGTTTCCATTGTTGGTTATAAATTGTTATTGGTCATAGTCAATATCTTTCTAAAAGAAGAAAGGAAGATATGACATAAAAATATAGGATATAGATATGATAGGATAAAAGGGTGGATTGTTGAACCTACTTTTAAACAGAAACTTGTTTGAAGTGTTTTACATTGCTATAGATTTTAGTTTATTGATACAAATTTAAAGTTAATTTTGTTATTATGTATGTATATCTCCACTCTTGTTTAAGGTATTATGTTTATGTAACTCATTTAAATTATAACAGATAATTAAGAAAAACAGATTAATATTAGTCTTCTATGATAGTCAAACTTACTATAGTCAGTTATGTTTTCTAGGTATACATAGAACTAATTCAATTAAGTAGATAATCTTCAAACACTTCAAAGACCTACAGAATATGGCATTTAAAATGCTTTAAAAATTAAGACTTTCTGGACAACAAGGCATATCTGCTCCTGGCAGCACCAATTTACTTCAAAGAGAAAGATGAGCATCAAAGATACTCCATATCCTTTTCTTGGCAAAACTAACCATTTGGCTAAGAAACTGTTCTTGCTTGGACTGTTTGAAAAAAAAATGTTCCATCAATTGGACATGCAGGACCCATAGAAAGGTGACCACTGAACTTTGCAAGGTGAGATGGTCCTTCAGGTTTCTGCTTTGCAGAAAAAAACTGCCAGACATTCTATAGGACTCAGAGAAAAGCAACTGAGAGACTCTAGGCCTGTAGACTGAAGATGGATGTCCCAACATTACAGAAGAACTTTGGGTGACTGTCCAGTCAGCCAGCTGTCTCTGTCATTCTAGATTTTTGGAAGTTGCTTTCAATGTTCTTTCTGTTTACTTAGATAATATTACATCCTTCTGGGGTCTTTGGTATAGTTGAAGACTAAATAGTTATAATTTTCCTTGGTTATGATAGAAGATAAATTAGATACGAAACTTTAGATTCACAAATATGGGATACATGATAGAATTTTCTTTAATTTTGCCAAATATAAATAGATTATATATTATAACTATAATTCTTGCTTGATAACTGTTTTGTTATATGTAATTTCACTATGTTGAAGTTAAAACCTACTTTTGAATAGAAAGAAAAGAGGAAATGATGGGAATGTTGTTCTGTATGCTATGAATGTGTGTAGCTCTGATTGGGTGATAAATAAAATGCTGATTGGCCAGTAGCCAGGCAGAAAATATAGGCAGGATGAGCAGAGGAGGAGAATTCTGAGCAGAGGAAAGCTGAGTGAGAAGATTCCAGTGCTGCTAAAGGAACAACATGCCAGCAGACTGGTAAAGCCACAGAACATGTAGCAAAACATAGATTAATAGAAATGGGTTAATTTAAGTGTACTAGCTAGTCAGTAATAAGACTGAGCAAATAGCCAAGCAGTTGTAATTAATATAAGCCTCTGAATAATTATTTTGTAAACATCTTCTGGACCACTAGGCTGGAGGAATGTGGGGCCTGTCAGGACCGGGCAGGATGGAAAACAGTTCCAGCTACACAGAAGTTTGATGAAAACACTGTGAACCAATGTTCCAACTCAATACCTTGTAAATTTAAAAAAAAATGAGTTCTTCTGTAAATAAGTTCAACCAATTCATTTTACAGAAACATAAATTAATACTGAAAGGTAAATTCCTCAAGGTTATCCAATTAGTTAAGTCATGACTCACTTGCAGTCAGAACTGACTTATTAGCTCTTTTGGAGACAAAAGCAATATCACACACTGACAGCTCTGGCCTTAATCATGAAAAACAATAGTGGGACAAATTGTGTATCGTCATCAATAATGTGTGACTCAGTCTAGTTTGAAGATCATCATTTACTATGTCAGTGAGTAGTTTCGGGCAACATTGAAAAGTTCCAATTTCTCATTTAAAATTGTCTGGGAATTAACTTCCTTTTTTTCTCAGCCCCTTTTCAGTTTGTGTAGCTCCCCCAACAAAGATGGCCTTATAATTGACTAAGTAACACATTTACAGAATTTTAATAAGATCCATGAAAGCTTTACTGCTGTGACAGACAATAACCCAATTTGGCCTTATAAGATCATAAATGATTAATATATTTCCCCCAAAAGCAAGTTTGATAACATTTAATGCTTAGTCTGGATATACTTACCTAGAAGCCCTCACTGTAATAAAATATTTAGAATCACTTTTGTGTTTGTATCAAGTTAACTCATTCATTTAAAATTCTTTAACAAATTTTAAATAACTATTGTAATATAAGACTTAATGTTTGGACAAGTATATACAGGTGCTTGCATTTGAAACATTGTTCATAGATATTGGAGACACCCTCCCTCCATAACTCCATTTAATATCTAAGATTCTCAATCACAGAGCTGAAAATGCCATTGTTTTTAACACCAGATAATCCATGCATGACTTTTTCACTGTTTTCTTATTTCTTCTAAACAAAGGTGGGTAATAGCTAAGAATCTATCCTGATCCTTACATCTTGTCCAATCTCTTCTTCTCTTATAAAAGTATATTCATTGCACAGGTTCAACAGTCATTATTGTATAACATTCCAATTCATGCCTCCCATTGCCATCTGCCTCTCTCTCTCTCTCAGGCCCCTGATTACCTGGATGGAATTGTCTCAAATTCAACCTAACATTGGTATATTGGAAATGGCCATTGTGTTTTACAAATACTTGGTTTCCTTCCTTATATTCCTGACTTGATTAATGAAAATATATATGACATTTTCTAAGTCTAAAAAATAATAATAAAATATGCCCCCCTCAATTCACCGTCTTTTTCTCCTTGTTTGATCTTAAGTTCACTGAGGATTTTTGTTTCCTTTGCAGTTACTTGTTAAGCCCCTTCTCTTCTCTACTACCACAGTCTTTATTGGAAGTTCAGTTCTGTTGTCAGGGATTCCTGGACAATCTGTGGAGCTCTCTACCATTACTTTTCCGTAATCAACAGTAGATAGTTGTCTAAATAATTTTTATTTTTTGAAAATGTCTTCCATGTACAGTTTTTCTTCCTCACATCTATCTCCCATTCCTTCCCTCCAGCTATTTCTACCCTGTCCCAATACACCTCCCGCTTTCTTCTCAACTTTGTGTCCCTTACTTTTTTAGATTATAATACAATTGTATTCTTTCCTCCCTCCAAATTCTCATATGCCCCTCTTTGCTCTTTTTCAAATTCATAGCCTCCTTTTTCATTGTAATTGAATGCTTTTCTGTACAAGTATGTACATGTATATTCCTAAATACAACCTGCTCAGTCTGCATAGTGTTACATGTGTGGATGTTTTGGAGGATGGTATTTGATATTGGATTACCAAATGTAATGCAGTATTACATTTTTATTACTTTAAAATTTGTCTCTTGGAATCCTCTGACCAGTAATTCAAAATGAATTTTTGCTTGTCTGGTATGGTGGTCTTTCTTAGACAGCATATGGCTTTTGAGAGAAAACATTATTCCCTGAGTGTCATAATTTAAGCTACACACACACACACACACACACATACACACACACACACACATTTGTGTATGTGTTATATGAAAATTTAGGTAAATATAGAATAACATGGTTCCTTGCATCTTTTTTCAAATATCCTTACTGTTACTTATCTCTCCTTCCTCTCCTTCTATAGTGTCCCTCCCCTCCAATTGAAGTTCCCCTGATCTTCCCATTTCTCCGATCACACAGCTTGTATTCTGCTGTTCTTGCTTTCCTGATCTTATGTAGGTCTTGTGCAGGTAACCATGTCTGTTATGAATTCAGGAATGTAGCCACCATGCCATGTCCAGGGGCCAACCTTTCACGGTACTCCTCATTCTGTGACAAATGACCTTCTTAAAATTTAACTTCAATAAATAGATCCCATTTCTAAATATTTTCCCAGTGTAGTTTATGATATAACAGAAAAGGAATACAATAAAACTTTGTTGACCATCACATAATTGGCTTGAACTATGCCTGCTCTTAAACTTCCTATAACTATACAATCCTCTTCATTTCTTTGGGATTCTGTCATCAGGGTTGTTCAATGCAGTTTTTCTTTCTTTTCTCTCTGAAACCGTTATCTATTCTGAGTCTTCATTTCTTTTCTTTATTTCTAACACTTAGGAATAGTCTCACTGTATCTTGTATCTTGTTATACCACGTTTGGTTCATAACCCTAAGAGACCTGCTCTTTTCTGAGCGGAAATAGAGGAGTGGATCTGGGGGAGAGGAGGTTTGTGGGGGCACTTGGAGTAGTAGAGGGGGGAGAAACTGTGTCTGGGGTATACTGTATGAGAGAAGAACAAATTTAAATAATTATTATACTGATCTTCAATATCTAGTTTTTGTCTCTCCAAAACCATTTATCTAATTAGCTTTCCACAAACACATGGAAGTGCTGGGCAAGAAAGAATAATGAAGACAGTAAGATTTAAGACTCAGCTCAATGACAAGTTGCATCCCTCATGGTCATCTATGGCAAATGTTAAGTCTGAAGTTTGCAGTTTGGTAATCTGTAAAATAAGATAGGTTGAATCAGCTTGTCTCAATTATCTCTTTCGATTCATATCTCATGGGCTGATATTTAAAGGCATTTCAGTACAGAATACACCTTACTGCTATAAAAGATGTTCTCTGTGATAAGATAGACTATAGTATTAACATTAATTCTAGTGAACACTAAGTTCTTAAAGCCCAGACCCATATCAAAGCATTCAAATGTCAGAATCAAAATAATGGATACAGATTGTTTTGTTTTTCTCCTCTGGGATGATTTCTAAAAATACTACATGAAAACTTGGGAGTTTTTTATTTAAATAATAAAAACTGGTAAGCACAAGTTATAGCGTCAATCATTTATAAAAGGGGTAAAACCTACATAAACAAGGGAATTTGTGAAATATTGGGCATTAGAGATTGTTGACTTTTATCATTTTACTGAATAATTGCTGTGAGACAAGATCTAAACCATAGGCTTAGTTTATATAAAACCTAATAATATATATGTGCCAACTCTAATTTTTGCGACATTTCAATGTTGTTACTATTCCTATTTTCCATAAGAATTATGGTCAGAGAGCTCAACCGTCCCAAAGTTATCTAGCTATACTGTTAATAATGTATTTTCCACTATATCTTGTTGCATATGCTCGCTCTCTCTCTCTCTCTCTCTCTCTCTCTCTCTCTCTCTCTGTGTGTCTGTGTCTGTGCGTGTGTGTGTGTGTGTGTGTGTGTGTGTGTGTGTATTTGTGTGTGTGTGTGTAGACCAGAGGATAACTTCAGATATCATTCCTTAGGAGCTATCCACCTAGTTCTTTGAAATGGGGATTCTCATGTAGACCTGAGGTTCATTAATTTGGATAGGGTGGATGGCCAGCAACTCCCAAGAATCTTCCTGCTTCCCCATCCTGGGATTACAAATATGTACCACCAAGCATCTTTTCCTTCTTCCCTCCCTCCTTCCTTCCCTCCTTCCCTCCTCCCTCCCTCTTTCTCTACCTCCCTCCCTCATTTTCTTCCTCCCTTCTTTCCTTCCTTCCATATGTGTGTGGGTGCCTGTGCCACAGCCAGCATATGAATATCAGAGGACAACTTGTAGAAGTCAATTCTCTCTTTCCACCTATGTGGGTCCAGATTTTCAAAGTCAGGTCACCAGACCTCACTAGCTGGTTGAACCATCTCTCACCTTGCTCCAAATCTGACTTTTTAAAAAATTTATTATATTTGTGTTTTAATTTCACATGTATACCTGCAGACCAGAAGAGGGTGCCGGATCTCACTATGGATGTTGTTAACCACATGTGGTTGCTGAGACTTGAACTCAGGACCTCTGGAAGAGCAGCTAGGGCTCTTAACTGTTGAGCCATCTCTCCAGCCCCCCAAACTTGACTATTATGTCGGTGCTTGAGAGTGAACTGACCCTTACACTTGAATAGCAAACACTCCACTGACTGAATTCTCTACCAACATAGGAAATTCTTTTCTAAAGGCCATGAGCATCATTAAATATCAATTTAATTTGGGAAATTGACTTTGAAGCATCTCTTAGAGCTGTGTTTTGAAACAGATTTTACTGACCTTTTGGACAGACAAGACATTCTAGTACAGATGAGTGAATCAGGAGAAACTGGAGTTAAGGAAGTACAGGTCATGGTTATAGAAATTTGATAGCTTAATGTGGCTAAGAAAAGTAGCATTTAAGCAAGGAAAATGGTACAGCTTTCGGGGCTGTGTGGCAGGATACAAAAAGAGCATGTTACTCACACTGGGAGAATATAATTGGAAAATCTGGCCATCCTATGCGTTCTCAACGATGACAGCTAAATCAGCTTACGTAACAGCAAAGGGGAACCTACCCACCTGGTTAGTTTTTAATGCAACTTACTGAAAGTTGTGTCTTCCTACACACTTCTTCAGAGTAACTTCAACCTATTCCACATAGTAGTTTTACTGCAGCTACAGTAAATACAATTGCTCTTTATTTTCGTGGTAATTTTCTGTTCTTTCTGGTCTACTGATTTTGGAGAAATTTTTGTCTTGTTCTTTTGTTCCCTCTCACAGATGTGCAAAAGTTGTACTCATCTTGTCAGGGGCTTGAGAAGAGTATGTGGGCAGCCCACAGTGACTACAATGAAGGTAAGATCTGGGGTTGACGTTTTAGGTGCTGCCACCAACTCAAAGCCCCAATATAATATGGTAGCAATTTGGGAAGTTTGACTCAATGTGAAATTCTAAAATAAAATTTATTTTTACACTTCGTACATATAATGCTATAGCTTATAGAGTAGATTGCAAAAACAAAATCACACCTGCTATTTAATTATTTCATCATAGCCTAAACTTCTAATGTAATTTCCTGAACTTAAAAACTTTTAACACACCATTTTATACATACATTATTGGTGTGTTCACTGTTAAAAGATATTTACATCTGAAAATAATACCATCTTCTCTACAGCAAAAACTACTGAATGAATCACATACTATATGTGTGTGTGTTTATAGACTTTAATATAAGAAGATGTATATTATATGAAGTCCTGGTGTAATTTATATGCATGACTATATACTATCTATTTATAAAAGATCCAATTTCCCTATGAAATATATGAAAGTTAACTATTTGTAAACCCATGAAAACTAAAATATTATTAATTAAAAGCATATCTAATACACATCAGTATTTTTAATGGAAAAAGGCCAGTTCAACAAGTTAACAAAGTTATTGTTTATTAATAGGACTAAAGAATAAGTCACTCAAATATTAGAGTTCAGGGCCTGGAGAGGCGCTTTAGTGGTTGAAAGTGCTTGATGCTCTTTCATAAGTCCTATGTTTAGTTCCCATCATCCACATGGTGGCTCACAACTAACTGTAACTACAGTTCCAGGGAATCCAATGCCTTGTACATATACATACATGCAGAAAAATTCTTAAGCCAAAAATAAATATGTCATTTTTTAAATGATAGAGGTGAAGTAAGAAAAAATTAAAGCAAAATGCAAGCACTGATGATTTCTCTCAGGAAAATATTTCACAGAAGTCTATACTCAAATCCAAAAATACCCACTGTTTAAAGAGCAAGTCAAGAGATCTATATTTGACAAGAATAGCCAAATGATGTCAGCTTTCCAAGTCACACAGATAATTTACCTTATCTTTATTCTGGGTTTGTCCAAAGCCAGAGGTTGGTTTGTTTGTTTTTTATTTGAGTCAGGGTTGTGTAGTCCTGGCTGTTCCGGAAAATCTCTCTGTCGACCAGGCTGGCTGAAAACTAAAGATCTGTCTGTCTCTACCTCTCAAGTGCTGGGACTAAAAGCATTCATCACCACTAGGTAATTGAAGTCTTTAGATTAAAATATGTTCCCAGCGTATCAGTGTATATCCTATAATGTGTTTTGGCAATATATGTGTTAGGTTCACAGTACAAATGTTAGTGTTTCAGGAGTACTATTTTCTATGCTATAAGAATCATTTTATTAGTAATTCATTGATATTAATAACAAATCCTATAAACTCAGTTATTAGGACTCTACTTTTGTGAAAAAAAAAAGTATCTGTTCCGTTTTTCTAAATTCAGATTTGTCAACTCTCTTCTCTCTCTCTCTCTCTCTCTCTCTCTCTCTCTCTCTCTCTCTCTCTCTCTCTCTGTCTCTCTCTCTCTCTGTCTCTCTGTCTCTCTCTCTCTCTCTCTCGTGTGTGTGTGTGTGTGTGTGATTGATTGATTGATTGATTGATTCCTTCACTGTCTGAAGTCAGGTCAAAGTCTTTCAATCTGGCACAGCCTAGAATAAGCTTAGAAGAGAGTGTCAATGAATGATTGCTTAGATCATGTTGGCAGGTTTCTCTCAGTTTTATGAGTAAGATTAGAAGACAAATCATGATTGTGCATGGTACCATTTTATTGGCCTCCTCCTGAATTGCACAAGAATAAAGAAAGCCAGCTGAACAGTAAGCATGCATGGTTTATTCTCTCTTTGCTCTTGGTTATGCTGTGATTAGCTAATTTGAGCTCCTGCATTGACTTCCCCACAATTATCCCACAATCATGGACTGTAACCTGGAATTGCCATCTAAATAAACCCTTTCTTCCATTACAAATAAATGGATTTTCTGGAATGTTGTACAGAAATGTGAGAGGGCTCCCTGTTATCATAATAGAGAGAGAACATAGCCATTTACTTCATTCTTTTTCTCTTTCTCAGCCTTCATCTCTGTTACTTTTTTTCATCTTCCAAAGCTCATACATTATCTGGGGTCCCCCAGATATATTATATTATGGAATCCAGCTTCCAAACCAAAAAATAAAGGGACATAAATACAGAACCAATATTAAAATTTCTCTCCTCCTCTTCTCCTGCTCACCTCCTCTTCCTCCTCTTCCTCCACCCTCCTCCACCACTTCCTCCAACTGTTTATTTCTTCTTGCTATTCAGTGTGGTATAACTTTGCACTTTAGAGTGATAGTTAGTAATTACTTGCTTTAATACTGAGTTTCATAAATCCATATTATTCTTTCTATATTTCACATGTTTTTCTTGTGCTCTCTTTGTAAATCTCAAGCAGGCCTTTAACTATGCTTTTGGAATAAACAAAGAGAAAATTGTAGATTGTCATTCTTACATATAGCTTCTGGAAATTCCTTCTAATTACCAATCAGTCCATACAAGTTCATTTATTATCTGTTATTTCCTATGTTTATCTCTCAGTCTATAAAGATCAAATTCACCACACCACCTCAAATTCCACTTTGTTTATAGATTCCATTTGTTTACCACTAAGATTTTTCAACTTGAAACTTCTCTTCACTTTTTTTGGGTACTGTCCGGAAGTCTTCCCTTCAAATTCCCAGACAGGGATCAATCTGAAGCTTAGAATATTCAATTCTTTCAAAGACCTGACTCACCATGTGGGTGATATGTAAGGACCACAAAAGAAATTGAAGAAAAAAAATCAATCCACACTTGACTTTAGAAGAAGTGTGATGGATGAGTTGGAGTCAGGGTGGAAAAAAGGCATTATCTGTTCAATTGAACAGTCTTTTGTGATGTTTTAAACAAATACCCTCATTTTTACAAAGGAAGCTGAAAATTTGACTATGTATTCAAACCCTTTAATAAGATAAAACATTGATAGACCAGATTAAACAACTCCAAGCTCAGATTTGTATCAAATGGATTCTCTGCTGTATGGCCTTGACATCAAATAACTAGCAGCCATTTCTCATGGTTTTTCTAAAGTTGTCATCTCTCCACTGGAGAAAAGGTATAAACAGGCCTGAACTGATAATAAATCACCAATCTCCTGCTGCTCACAAATAGGGTACTTTGTCCCAGGGTGAACACTAGATGGAGACACCAAAGTTTACCAGGAAGAGATTCTCATTTCACATGTGTGGATCTCATTGAGAATATTTATTGATAGTGACCTCTTCATGCTAAAAAGAAATAAGCCATGGGCTGGGGATGTAGCTCAGTGGCATATAGCATATGTTTAGTATGAAGTACATACATTTGATCTATAGTAAAATATAAATGAAAGAAGTAAGTAAAAATAAGTTATATAGTTACACTATTCCTGGTTAACATGTATCTTAGCTATTAGTATACTAAAATTACAGAGATGTGGCTGTGTGTTTGAGTATATAACTGTGAGATACTCTATAAGATAGCCTAGCCAGGCTCAGCACAGACTAGTTGACTTCAAAATTAGAACTGTTTCAATAATTTAAACTTATTTTAAGCTTCAAAATTCTATTTTTACAGATACTGTGATAAAGTTTCAGTAAAGTTCTAGTCATGGAAATCCCTAGGAATTCACAGCATAACATTTCCTAAGATCTTTTAAGGTCAAGACTGACTATCCTCTCAGCTGTTATCTGTTTGGAAACCAGAGACCAAGTATTATACTATATATAACCACACTAAAGGTACAATTTAGTGACACATCTCTTGGGAGAAATAGAAAACATGGCGCATGATTAATACCTAAGAGGACATGACTAACAGGCATAGAGGAGTCAGAGAACAACCATGGTTTGTGTTAATTAGGTATTAACTTTCTTAGCGAGGATAGAGATGTTCAGAAGACAATTTGTGTGGGCTAGTGTATTCAGACAATGAAGGGTCTTGGAGAACTAGACTAGTGGGTAACAGGTGGAAAACAATCTAAAAACTCTCCCTCTCTCTCTCTCTCTCTCTCTCTCTCTCTCTCTCTATATATATATATATATATATATATATATATATATATATATATATATATCTCAAGTGGGTACACAGAAGAGGTTGAAAGTAGGAAAAGGAAAGGGAAAATGATATAATTGTCTTTTTTATTTTTAATGCAAATTTTTAAAAGAATAAGGTTATCTTTTGTCTATTTTATACATATTATATACTTATTAGATACATACATATATATTCATATGAGTATATGTGTACATGTCTGCATGTGTGTGTGTATGTATATATGTACATTTAAGCTGAGAATCTGTACTGATAAACAGAGTGGTAAATGGTTAATAAATCATTAGGCTAGATTGTGAGATGTCTTTAATGTTCAGTATTTTTTTCATTCATACATATGCATAACTTTACAGAAATCATAATTATAGTAATGAATATTCTTTTGCACATTCAGCCATTTCTCCTTTTTCACTTTTGGCTTCTTCTCTTCATATCTTTTTCTCTCCAGCTATATTTATATACCCACCTATGTCAACTAGTATGCAACTTTATAAATGTTGTTTTAATTTGAATAATTGAATAGATTTCATGGTAGGATAAATATGGGATAATTTGACACATTTCTGGACATTAATAATTTCAGTGTTTTGTAACTACAATCAATGGTGCAACAGACACCCTGTTGTATGAGTCATTATTTGTTGGCTGTTTTGTTTTTATGAAATAGTCTTCCAGGACATTCTTGGTTAAAGCATATGCTATCACTTCAGTTCCAATTAAAGCATGAAGAATACTTTCCTTAACATTTATAAAAAATAAATATCATGGCTCCTATCTACTTTCTTACTAATCAAGATTTCCTCATCACACCTTTTATTTTACTGTTTTTATTTTTTTTTATTTGTATTTTATATGAATAATGTGAATATGTTTTTTTCTCCATTTACAATCATTTTCTTTAGGGAGATTAGAGTCTGAGAATGTAATTGGTAAACATTCTATATTCTTGTTTCTTAAAGCATCATGGAAGAGAGGATTTATTACAGAATCATGAATTCATGCAGGTATAAGATTAGTGGGAGAGTCCAGATGCAGAAAAGGCATTTGACAAAATCCAACACCCCTTCATGATAAAGGTCTTGGAGTTATCAGGAATACAGGGACATACCTAAACATAATAAAGGCAATCTACAGCAAGCCAACAGCCAACATCAGATTAAATAGACAGAAACTCAAAGCAATATCACTAAAATCAGGAACAAGTCAAGGCTATCCCCTTTCCCCATACTTATTCAATATAGTGCTTGAAGTTCTAGCCAGAGCTATAAGACAACATAAAGAGATTAAGGGGACACAAATTGGAAAGGAAGAAGTCAAGCTTTCCCTATATGCAGATGTCATGATAGTATATATGAGTGACCCCCAAAATTCAACCAAGGAATTGATACAGCTAATAAAAACCTTTAGCAACATAGCAGGCTACAAGGTCAACTCAAAAAAATCAGTAGCCTTCTATATACAATAGACAAACAGGCAGAGAAGGAAATCAGAGATACATCACCTTTTACAATAGCCACAAATGATATAAAATACCTTGGGGATACTCTAGCTAAGCATGTGAAGGAACTATATGACAAGGACTTTAATTCCCTGAAAAAAGAAATTGAAGAAGATGTCAGAAAATGGAAAGATCTCCCATGCTCATGGATAGGCAGGATTAACATAGTAAAAATGACAATCTTACCAAAAGCATTCTACAGATTCAACGCAATCCCTATCAAATTACCAACACAATTCTTCATAGATATGGAAATAATAATACTCAAACTCATATGGAAAAACAAAAAACCCAGGATAGCAAAAAGAATCCTGTACAATAAAACAACCTCTGGGGGCATCACAATCCCCGACCTCAAGCTCTACTATAGAGCTACCATAATAAAAACAGCTTGGTACTGGCATAAAAACCGACATGTGGACCAATGGAATCGAATTGAAGACCCTGACATTAACCCACACACCTATGAACATATAATTTTTGACAAAGAAGCCAAAAATGTACATTAGAAAAAAGAAAACATCTTCAACAAATGGTGCTGGCATAACTGGATGTCAATATGTAGAAGGCTGCAAATAGATCCATATCTGTCACCATGCACAAAACTTAAGTCCAAGTGGATCAAAGACCTCAACATAAATACAGTTACTCTGAACCTGATAGAAGAGAAAGTAGGAAGTACTCTTGAATGCATTGGCACTGGAGATGACTTTCTAAATATAACACCAGTAGCACAGACACTGAGAGAAACAATCAATCAATGGGACCTGCTGAAGCTGAGAAGCTTTTGTAGAGCAAAGGACATGGTCAACAAGACAAAGCAACAGCCTACAGAATGGGAAAAGGTCTTCACCAACCCCACAACTGACAGAGGGCTGATATCCAGAATATATAAAGAAGTCAAGAAATTAGACATCAAAATGCCCAACATTCCAATTAAGAAATGGGCTATAGAACTAAACAGAGAATTCTCCACAGAGGAAGTTCAAATGGCTGAAAGACATTTAAGGAATTGCTCAACATCCCTAATTATCCAGGAAATGCAAATCAAAATGACTCTGAGATACCACCTTACACCTGTCAGAGTGGCTAAGATCAAAAACACAGAAGCCAGCTTATGCTGGAGAGGATGTGGAGCAAGGGGAACTCTCCTCCACTGCTGGTGGGAATGGGAGCTTGTACAGCCACTTTGGAAATCAATATGGTGCTTCCCCAGAAAATTGGGAATCCATCTCCCCCCAAACCCAGCTGCAGCACTCTTGGGCATATACCCAAGGAATGCTCAATCATACCACAGGGCATTTGCTCAGCTATGTTAATATCAGCATTGTTTGTAATAGCCAGAACCTGGAAACAACCTACATGCCCTTCAACTGAAGAATGGATAAAGAAAATATGGTACATATACACAATGGAGTACTACTCAGCAGAGAAAAACAATGACATCATGAGGTTTGCAGGCAAATGCATGGACCTAGAAAAAATCATCCTGAGTGAGGTAACCCAGACTCAGAAGGACAAACATGGTATGTACTCACTCATAGGAGGATACTAGATGTAAAACAAAGATGACTAGAAAACAGGACCCTAGGAAAGACACAGGGATCACCCAATGACAGAGAAATGAATGAGATGTACATGAACAACCTGGATGACAGTGGGAGTAATGAAGGGCATGGTTTGAGGGCAAGAAAGCTTCAGGGAGCAGGAGATCCCAGTTGGATCAAGAACCGAAAGGGAGAACAAGGAATAACAGACCATGATAAATGAAGACCACATGAGAACAGGAATAGGCAGATTGTGGAGAGGTCCCCTGAAATCCACAATGATACATCCTCTGTACACTGCTGGCAATGGTCGAGAGAAAGCCTGATCTGACCTAGTCTGGTGATCAGATGGCCAAACACCCTAACAGTTGAGCTGGAACTCTCATCCAGTAACTGATGGAAGTGGATGCAGAGATCCTCAGCCAGGCCCCAGTTGGAGCTCCAGGTGTCCAAATGTGGAGAAAGAGGAGGAACTGTAAGAACATGAATTGTTGAGACCAAGATTGGAAAAAGCACAGGGACAAATAGCCAAATGAATGGAAGGACAGGAATTATGAACCAAAGGCTGTGGAGCCCCCAGCTGGATCAGGCCCTCTGGATAAGTGAGACAATTGAATAGCTTGAACTGTTTGGGACACATCCACGCTGTAGGACCTGGACCTGTCCTTAGTGCATGAGCTGGCTGTTTGGAACCTTGGGCTTACACAGGGACACTTTGCTCATCCTGGAAGGAGGGGACTGGACCTGCCTGTACTGAATCCACCAGGTTTAAATGAATCCCCAGGGGAGTCTTGGCCCTGGAGGAGATGGCAATGGAGGGGAGGGGCTGGGAGGAAGGTGGTGGTAGGGGTAGGAGGGGGAAGACAGGGGAACCCATGGTTGCTGTGTAAAATTAAAATGGAAATATAATAATAATAAACAAAAGATTAGTGGGAGAAAAGAGTCCTCAAAGGGGAAGCTGGAAGCACCGAGGAAGGTCACTTGAAGAGCTTATGAAGCACAGGCATATCAGACAGAGCTTGCCATAGACCTGAGGTTGAGTCCTGATAAGGCACCAATGGAGCAGTCAACGGAAAGGATGTGGCCTCCATACTTCCTGGTAAGCTGCAGTTTCATAAGGAATAGGAGCTGGCCAAGTCAGAAGCAATCTGTCTGCAGCTGTTTGATTCATTATCTCTGAGCACAATTCCCTCCACGCTGCAGTGGTTTTGATTTCTAACTGCCTTTCAAGACTTTTAACTAGGTTTTCATTCTTTTCTGAATTGAAACCATATAAGGACCTTCCAGAAAACACAGTAGGCAACAGGTGGAACTCTGGTTATTCCCCAGCTCACTGGTGTCTGACAGTGTGTTTTGTAAACTATTTTTAAAAAAGAATGTGGAATGTATAGTGGAATGGGCACAGACCAGGAGCCATAAACAAACTATATCTAAAGTAGCCATAGATCATATGTATCATATTTAAATAACATGGAAAAGCAATCTGGCACTTTAGGTGTTTACATTTGTCTATTATTTAAATGTTTAGAGAGCTATTGTCCCTTATTATATTTGTGATTATTGTATTTTTTATTACCTAACACGTTAATATTTATATTGAAAATTGCATGGCTTGCTATTTAAAATATGTGATGTTATATCTTATTTGTGAATTGTACCTGTTTTCTTTAATATTTTACAATTTACAATGCAAATATTCTCTTCTCTGTGAAGCAATCATGACATCTGACTCCAAATCACAGAGCAGTTTAAGATTAGTTATTAGGAGCTATGCTGATATTAGGCCATAGGTAAAGACAATCTTCTATAGACACATACATAGGGATAAATCTATTATTCTCTTTTTGCAAAGTTAATTTTGAGACTTCCAGGACCAATGAGGTCATACAGCTATTGTTCATAGACAAGATGGCCATCTTTGGTAGCCAGATTCTTTATTTCCTTATGCTCTGTAGGGCAGGTCCCCTGGCCTCAATTATTATTCCCAGAGTCACCCAAAACACCAATGAAAAACAAAGAGATGTCGACTCTGATCTCAGTATCTGTTCTTAAGTAGGCTTTTTGCCCTTCTCTTCAGCTCTCTCTTTTCTCTACTAATGAGGACCACTGTGCTAACAACCTGTAGTCTGTAGTTAAGTTTCACCATTGTAGAATAAGGTTGGAAGCTAGGGTCAGAGGCTACACCAATCAATGGAGTTCTAATCTGAAAAGCTTCTAATTCTAATCAGGACCATCTGAAAACTCTCAGTCCCTCAATATCTGCCTCAGGTCTTATATGCAGGAGACCTGTGCCTTTTGTTGGACCACATCTACTCAGCCTTTTCTCTACAGGGGGAAGTGACGCTGAACCCTGTTTCAGTGGAAACCTATTGGGCGCAGCCAGTAAAGAGCCTGGATGGGGAGGAGAGGATGTTACAGTGGTGGAGTTTGGGCCTCTAGCCTCTTCTCTGTAGGACACATTTGGGTCCTGGTGGACTCAGTGTTAATTTTGTAGGGCCCTACTGCTAAAAGGGCTGAGTCACTTTTACATAAGCGAAAAAGCTTCAGATTATCCTGCAGAGTTTAAAAAGCCTGCAAACAGGAGATCTATGACCACTTCCCAGCTTTAGGACAGAAGCCATCTAACAGTTGAATCATATTATGACTGATATTTTTGTCAGAAGGTGAGGTTTCCTCAAATTTCAATTTACAGTCAGATTAAACTGTTGGACAATGAAATTCTAGGTATGTCCCTGCAAGTTTGACAATCAAAGCATCCAAAGAGTCCTAAGATGCACTCCAGAAGCTGGGGTGTTGTTCAGGGTGGTTCCACTTGAAAACAGAAGGTAAAGGTGACCTCTTAAGTGCATTATAGCACATTATGTAAAGGAGAGAAAATTAGTGATTTCCCCTTCTTCTAAAGCACTTCTATTTTTCTGTTTCATGTAACACGTCTTTTGAGAGAAAGCATCTCTTTCACTTTCTCTTCTTCCTTGGCTTAGGGTGTCCCACCACTGGCCTCTTGACTCTGTACTCACAGTTTGAGCTGACAGAAGAAGCTGCCCCTTACCAGAGTCTAACTCAGAATTCTCCTTGTCTATCTTCTAACCTTCCCTTAAAACTCCTGAAAATACTATGAACTCTGTCCTGATCTTAAGTGCCAGAAGTAATACCTTCTAACTCAGTGGCTGAGGTGGCTCTGAGCTCTGCCAATTCCTGTGTTCTATCGTCCATTATCTTGCTTTGTTTTGTTTTGTTTTTTTTTTCCTATCACACTAACCTCCTATTTTCAGGAGGTTTTTTTTTTCCCTAGTAGTATAATTTTCTTTCCCTTTCTAAAACTCATATATAACCACCTCCAAGTTCCCTCTTTCACAGACGTTCTTTAACACACTTCAATCTTCCCAGTTCTGTCATTCCCCTTTCATTCTGGACAAGCCCATGCATGCTAAGAGGAATACACTTTAACATACTGTGTCCCTTCTTTGCCAAAGACATGCTACATTCTCTACATAGTCTTCTCCCACTAAGTGCTTTCCCATCCTCTCATGTCTTACATGTACATCATTTTTATTTCTGATTTTATTAAAATGATTTCTCAAATTCTAGCTGCACTTTGTATTCTTTATAATTATTTTCTCCAGTGGGTTTTTTTTTTTTCTGATGTTAAGAGATTCTTTTATAGAAATATCTCCTCCATGCCCTCTATGGGGGATTCCTCAACTATGCACAAATCCCATGCCTTGCCTTTTGCTTTTGTTACTTACTTAGAATGTTTTTTCTGAACTCAGAGCTTTCTTTTTCAAAGACTCACTTCAGGTCTACTCTTTCCTGGACTAGAGTTAATCAGAATACCTCAGTAACATTGTTCTACCTGCCCTAACTTGATTGTCCTGTTTGCTTAGCCTTATATTTTTCTATTCCCCTATCAAAACTGTTCATAGAATACAGACCTACCTAATATGTGATGGCTTAAATAGGAATGTTCCCCATAAGATAATATATATGAATGCTTATTCACTGGCAGGGGGTGGGAGGAATGGCACTTCTGGAGAAGAATTGGAGGTGTAGCTTTGTTGGAGTAGATGTGACCATGTTTAAGGAAGTGTGTCACTGTGAGTGTGCTTTGAGGTTTCAAAGCCAGGCCCAGTGGCTTTCTCTCTTCCTACTTAGTGCTTATGGATCCAGATGTAGAACTCTCAGTTACTTCTCTAGCATGATGTCTACCAGGGTCACACCATGCTCCCTACCATGATGATAAGAGACTAAACTTCTGAAACTGTAAGCAAGCCCCAGTTAAATGCTTTATCTTGATTGTTGCCTTGATAATAATGTCTCATCACAGAAACTGAACATTGACTAAGACAAAATTGCTACCACCGAGTGGTGTAGCCATAAGTGTTCTCAGGTCCTGCCTGGCCCCAGGGTCCTACAGCCTCTCAAAGTAATCATTCAGAGGCTTAATATTATTTATAAATTATATGGCCTATGACAGGCTTCCTGCTAGGTAGTTCTTATAATGTAACCCATTTCTATTAATCTATAAGTTGCCACATGGCTATGACATTACCAGTCTACTGACATCTTGCTGTTCCTTAGGCAACAGCTGGCATCCCTCCTTTGCCTCTCCCTTTCTTCTTTCTGTCTCTCTCTTAGATTTCCTGCTTGGCTATAACCTGACTTGCCATAGGCCAGAGCAGTTTCTTTATAAACCAATCATAGCAACACATATTCACAGCATATAGAAAGATATTGCACAACAGAGTGGCATATTGCTGTGATAAGTCCAATCATGCTGTTAGTTGGAGGAATATGAAAGACTTTGTGATTTTGGATTTGAAAATTGTTTGGACACTTTAAGCAATGCTTAATGGGCCATAGTAGTAAGAGCATGGAAGGTAGTGGTGATAAGGTTAATGTGAAATGTGGGGACCCAGCAAAAGAGTTTCAGAAGAGAAGAATATTAGTAAATGGTCCAGAGAGTTCTTAAGATATTTTGGTGAAGAATGTGGTGGATTTCTACCCTTGTCCAGAAAATCTTCCTGAGGCTAAATGGAAGTTTGTTAACTTATGGCATCAGCAGAGGAGATTCCAAGACTGCCTAGTATTGACTCTGTTGTATGGTTTTTAGTTGTCACTCTTATGCAGATTTATATTGAAAAGGAACAAACTGAGCAAAGAAAAATACAAAAATATAGAGTTTGAGATTAAAAGGAGCATCAGGAAGTGTAATAGAGGCAAATCCAGTACTCAAAGAGATAAAATGTATGAAGAAAAGCCTGGTGATAAATGGAATAAAGGGACTGGTTACCTCAGCACAAGACCTCTCACAACTAAGCTTCCAAGTTATGAAAAGGAATTAAAGAAAAGCGCAAGCAGCAAAGAAAACTATTGAGAACAAAAAGCTGATGCATATATAATTGAAAGAGGGTGCTATGGTCCAATGTCAGTAAGAAGCAGAACTTGGCACCTTCAGCCATGTTCTGGCTTTAGAGTCAAGGATACAATAAAGGGGTTATGTAAGCTCCTTCCACTGCTAAGGAAAGCTTCTGAAGCCAAGCCTGTATCAAGGGTATTCATGCATGGAATCACAGAGAGTTCACTGTGCGACACTGGAGGTAAAGCCTGCATTGTGTTGGAATGCCCAAGAGATGTTTAGAGATGCCAGAGCCGTAGAATACCTGCTGAGGAAAACCACAGACTGGATGTGGAAGTAGACCAAGAGAGAGAAGGTGTTGCTGTCAACAAAGCTGAAAGGAGTTAGAGATCTAAAGAGTGCTATGACATCAGAAATAGAGATGCAGGATTTGTCCAGCTGGTTTTCAGTCTTCCTTTGCTTCAGTAGTTCCTCACTATGCTCCTTTACCTCCATTTTGGAATGGTAATGAATATTCTGTGCTATTGGATGTTGGAAGTATGTGATCTGCTTTTTTATTTTTATTTTATCAAGAGTTATACTTAAGAAATTACAATGACACTCAGAAATGACTTTGAACTTTGTACTTACAAACAGTGTTGATGCTATGATATGAGGAATTTTAAAATTGGATAAATGATTTGTATTTGATATGGCTACAAACCTAAAGAGGCTAGGGAGTAGAGAATGTGGTGGCTTGAATAACAATGGCTCCCACAGACTCAAATATTTGAATGATTAGTCATCATTAAGTAGCACTTCATCAGAAGGATTAAGAGGTATGGCCCTGTTGCAGTAGACATGGCTTTATTGGAGGAATTGTGTCACTGGGGGTGACAAAGCCTAAGCTAGGCCCACTGGCTTCCTCCCTTCCTGCTGCTTGAAGATATGCATACAGAATTCTTTGCTGCTTTTCCAGGATGATGTCTACCCGTGTAACACTATGTTCCCCACCATGATAGTAAGATACTAAACCTCTGAAACTGGTAGCAAGCTTGAATTACCACCTAAATACTGGAAATATTTTATTAACCCTGAAATATATCTGTCAGATTGCCATGGGATAGCCTATTGAGGAATGTACCCTATCCATTAGTGGAGAAGATTAATGGAAGCCTGCCTATTCATCTCCAGGAGAGAGATGACAAAGGGAACATCAGTGGGATATGCTTCTCATTCTCCTATGCAGGGAAGAACATTTTCCTTCAGAAACCCTTTTTAACACTACTACAGATAGTATTGATGTTTTACAATTGTCCCAAAGTAATTGACAGCCCAGTTTGAGACTCTGACTTTCTGCCCCTAAACAACATTCCAACACGTATTTCCAGAGAAATTGAGGTTGTAGCCGAAGGAAAGGAGAAGGACATAAAGATGGGTAGAGGAGAGAGGGAGAGTCTGGGAGATTATGGGACAAAATAAAACATGATAAAAATATATTGTATGAAAAAATGTTTTCAAAAAGCTGAGACACACCAAAATGGAAAAAAGAAAATAGCTTTCATAAATACATCTTAACTTTTCAGGGATAATATATAATTGATCTCTGAAGAAGCAGATACTTACTGTAGTCTCAATTAAACATGACAAGCAAGTCATAAGAGTAACACTATAATACTAATCAACTACTTAAAATGTTATGTGCAAAAATATTTATTTACTGGGAAAATATCCTTGATACCTATTGATAAATGTAGTCAGCAAAAGTACATTACTTTTATAAAGGGTACATGTATATCTAGCTGTAATAATTACAAAATATAGCTAAGTCTGCCTGAAGATAATATGGAATAAATGATTCTATTTTTCTTTTGGTTAGTGGTATTTTAATCTTATTTTCCACCAGGAACGGAATGACATATGCTAGGTTGACTTTGTTCTAGTAATTATTAAAAGCCTAAAATTATAAAAATACTCTATATTTTTAATTTAAAGAAGAGATACTTGGTGTAGAGGTTAGAATGAGAATGGCCTCATAGGCTCATATGTTTAGCTGACGTAGGTGTTGAGACACTAAAAAGGGTATTAATTCTGTAGGTGCCTTCTTATTAAAGCATTGAGCAGAAGATTGAAATATGAATTTTCATATAATAAATTACCCTGTTCTCTGATCTAACGCTCTACCTTCTCTTGATGCTATCTTCTCAAACAAATCATTTGTGTTCTTGTCTCAAATCTGCTGGGTAAAGATTAGAACTCAGGAAGCTAACCTCAGAGAAGGTGAGGATATTGATTTTCCTCTGCACCTTTTACTTAGTAACATCTATTAGGCTTGTCATTTCTGAATGATGCTCTGAGCACCAGTCTGGGTGTCAGCAAGACTGACCTGATTAATTCCATTGTTATACTGTACCTAAATCCCAGACAATAGGCTTTGGAGGAAATAATTGTTAAATTACACTTCACCCTTCCTAGTATGATTACGTATTCTTTTCAAAAGTTTGAATAGTGTCTCTAATAAAATATGTAGGTAAATGAGAATAAAAATTCATTTGATACATTAAATATATATAAAACATATCCATATTTTAATAGATTGCCTTTGTCTTTGATCAATAAAAGGAATAACTGCTAATATCATTAAGTAAACACATTTCTGAAGAGATTTTACAGTTTTAAAATGCATTTCTTTGTACTTTACAAGCATACATGAAACCTATGGAAAAGGAACTACACTCACTGGTCTATGAAGAAAGATAGTTTACTAATCTATACTTAATCCTGTGGTAATATATTATATGTCCTAATAAACTTGCCCGAGGATCAGAAAAGCAGAATAGCCAACCACTAGTTCTTACCTCTATGAAATTCTCAGCCTAAAGAGAGTTCCTGTTTCTTCACACCTTATACACCTTTCTCTGCCCTGCCATATTACTTTCTGGGATTAAAGGCATGTGTGCTTCTGAAGCAAAGACACGAAATCCCAAGTGCTGGGATTAAAAGGTATGTGACACCACTGTCTGAGCTCTGTGTCTAATCTAGTGGCTGGCTCTGTTATCTGATCCTCAGACAAGTTTATTAGGATATACAATATATCAGTACACAATCTACCCTCAAGGAGACCATCTTTCTCTCTAGTATCTCCTGGAGTCTTGAGGGAAATATTGAAAGTAGAATTCCTAATTACAATTTGCTGAAGTAATTACTCTGCATATTTTTGGCCTGTTTCTTCATTTTTACATTTTGCAAAACATTGAAAATCATTGTGTATATTAGACTAATCATGACATTAACTGAAAAATACAGAAAATAAAAAATTTTCTCAAAGCATTAAAATTTGGAGAATGTTTTGAAACCAAGATCCACCAGAAAAAAAAATCTAACACAGTTCTAGTCTTCCTATTGAGGCAACTTAATGCACACTGCTAAATGTTTTACAACAGTGAAGACAGTCTAAAAATACTTCACTAGATTACAAGAAGATTTCTTTTCAATAAGGCTGTTGTTCTAACTCTATTTTGTTCGCTTTTCACCCCGAGTACATACACACTCTGTTTTACACACACACACACACACACACACACACACACACACACACACACACACTTCCCCTGCTTTTTTTTTGCAGTGTCTTTCCTATCAAGCAGATGGAGCTTAAAATTTCCCCAGCCCCTCACAAAGCTGTTTCTCTAGCAACCTTCCCTAAAAGACTGATTTCAAAACAAGCAAAAATGTTCTTTAAATCTCCTGCTAATCAATCTGGCAGTACAAACTCAAATGATTTCTTTTTTGCTTAAAAAGAAAGGTAACCAAGTATATATGAAGATTATTTAATCATAGCTACATCACAGAGGTGAATGGGATGAGATTATTCTAAATGCATTGCTTAAAAATAATCAACTTGCAAAATCTCAGTTCATCTCCAGTTCAAAACCTCAAACCATTGTATCCTTTTTTTCCTCCTGCTGGCAGCTGGTCAGTACGTTAGTTGGAGGCAATCAGTGATCATCCAAAGAGATTCTAGGAGACTAAAGTGCTGTTCATATGCCTGGAAGTGTCTTCTAGAAACAGAGGCTTTTATTTCCTTTCTGAGTCTCATGATAATTAATTAAATTAGATGGTTGCATTTCAAAGTTATTCCTTATTCTAGTAGTTTTGAAACTATTAAAAGCAAATCAGATCTCTAATCAAATCACAGTGACAAAGACTTATTGTGTATTAGTTTCCTTATATGATTCAGTTCCAAATATACTGCGTGGTTTAGCTTCTCACATGAGGTTTGAGTTGTCTTAGAATCTCAATAGTTAGAGGGCATCTGAATGAACTATGAGTTCAGTTTTACCATCGTTTTAACTTCAGATGATATAAACAGAGAAAAACAAACAAGTCTCAGGATGGTCATTTATTGCTCCTGGATTTGGTCTAATTGTCTTGAAAAGTAGCTGTATAAAAGTATTTCTGTTTACTTTAATTTTCAGATTATGACATATTACATCATTCTCCCCTTCTTTTTCTCTATCCAGTCCCTTTCATACATCCCTCTTGTTCTCTTTCAAATCCATGATGTCTTTGAATATCAGTTGTTACATGCATATATGTTTCTGTATATACATATATATATATTTCTAAATATAACCTGCTCAGTCTTTCTAATGTTACTTGCGTATATTTTCAGGGCTAACCATTTGGTATTGGATAACCAATTGTTCTCTTTCAAAAGGAAGACTATTTCTTAGCATTTCTTAACTGCTTGTAGGGTTGTGTTCTCCTGGGATTCCCCTGTCCAGTTTGGCATGCCCACTGGGTGCTGACCTAATTCAGCTCATGTTTGACCAGTCGTCTTCATGAGACTTTACAGAGTGTTTTCTGACATTGGTAGGAGACACGATCTTACAGCAAATTCCCTATCCTCTGCCTCTTAGAATCTTTCTTCCCAATTCTTCAGCAATGTTCCCTGAGCCAGAGGTGTGGGAGTTGTTTTATAGATGTATCCATTGAATTGACACTCCTTTTAAAGATTTGTTTTTATTTATCTGATGTGAATAGTGTTTTGCCTGAATGTGTGTATGTGCAACATATGTGTACAGAGTCTTCAGAGACTATAATGATCCTCGGGGACTAGATTTAAAGAAGATTGTGAGCTTCCAAGTGGGTGCCAAAACTAGTCCTTCTGAAAGAGCAGTAAGTGTTTTCTAATGCCCTTCCCATCTATTCAGCCACCTAACACCTAACATGTGTTTTTGGAGACAATGGGTAGGTCTTTGCTAGATCTTCATTTCACAATAGACACACTTGAGTCCATTACCTGTGTGTGTGTGTGTGTGTGTGTGTGTGTGTGTGTGTGTGTGTGTAGCTACTGCTTGTTGCTCATATCATGGCACGTTCTTCTAAAGTCCTTCTACTCAGAGTGGCTCTCAGTAGCACCTGTTCTGTCTCCATCTCTGTTCATTTCTTCCTTTCTCTCCATTTTTTGTTTCAGATTACCTCACAGCTTGCTACTGTAATATCAAAAGTACTCTGAGAACAGCCTAATTGATGCTATCCCTCTTATAAGTCACCTTTAGAAATCAACTAGAGCGTTAAGCTTCTGAGTTCTATAGACCTTGGAGTAACGGGGATTTCTTTCTTTGAAGCCGATCTTACTGACCTCTATAGTCTTTGAATCATGCAACCTGTACGAAGATAAAATTTAATAGTAACTCAACCTATTTGAGGTTTTTAAAATTGTGAAATAGAATTATCACTTTAAAACCTATTTTTATTTGGACCTTAAACTCATTCTAAATTAATTAGTCTGACAAATCTTCAAATCCAGGAACCAACAGACCTTTTATTGTCTATCTGTTCAACAATACCTTGTTTATCCTGTTCTGGGAGGAACTTCAGGGTTGGAGTCAGGAAGCTATGGTTATATGGGGAAAAAGCCACTGCCGTATGGCCCTCCAAAGGCTGTTCCATTTCTTGGACTATTAGGCACCTTCATTTCAAATGCGGTTCTCATTTATGTAATAATGGGACATATGAGTTGCTGTGAGCCTCCCTTTCTTTATAATATAATATAAATTATTGTTTTTATGGCTTTAACACGATTATATTGTATACAATGGGTGATATTTCTTCAGCACCTGTTTGGAAGAATTAAACATTGCAGGATCACACACACACACACACACACACACACACACACACACACACACACACTACACAAATGAAATCGAAATAGCTGAATCAGAAGAGAACTTTAAATGCAAAGTGCTAGATAGACCGTACTGCTTATCTACTAATACAGACTCCCCCACATTTAAATTTAAGAAGGAAAGATGAAAACCGCCCTGCATTTGTTAGTATCCTTGTTTCAGGACAGATTCCGACTTCACCCTTCTTTATTTACATACCAACTTCTAGGAAATTAATCCTGGTGCCTGGGTGTGCTAAAGAGGCTCAGAGCTTGAAAATGAGCGCATTCATGACAGCTCTAGAGCAATGCTTGATTTATGCGTCGTCCTTAAGAAATTTCTGCCTCTCCCACATACACCAAACCCCCTGCAACACCCTCCTGCAGCACGGAGAAACAGCCTGGATGTGGGGTTATTACAGAAGTAACCACTGAGGGGAGCCGGTCGCGGGACTGCCCTCCCACGTTGCTATGACGATGAGACTGGCGGGCAGACAGCCTTCAGAGCTAAGTGCTGGCTGAAGCAGGTGTCAGATTGCGATGAGCTAGGTGGTTCTGGGATTACTCAGAGCCCCAGGAGTGTCTCTGGAAAGTCGGGCTACTATTCTGCTGCATCCCTCTCGGACAGCTCCTTAACTCCACCGGAACAGGCAGAGTGAAAATGGTCCACCACTCAGGCTCCATTCAGTCCTTTAAGCAGCAAAAAGGTCAGTGAGAATTCTCTCCCTGCGGGCACCATATCCCAATCTGCATTTCCTTGCAGTTATGCGGGAGCATCCTTTCTACCTGTGTGTTGAAGAGCTAAGGGACCCTGTAAAGTTAAGACCCCCTTTTATAGATGTTTCACACTGAATAGGTGATGAGTCTGATATCCGGAGCCCCACAGAGCCCCAGAGGGAGCAGAATCTGTCTTGTCAGGACTTGTTTGTATGTCTCTTAACTATTCTTCAGTGCATTGCAGTGAACTGTTTCAGCAGAGAAGGTCCTCACAGCACCCTGGGGTTTGAAGACTGAAAATTTGGGTGATATTTGCCCCAGTGTACCCTTCTAGTGCCGCTTAAGGTTCACAAGAGCAAAATTCATTACTTTTGCTGAGCTAGGGAAATCATAGGATAAACGATTTCATGGAAAATTCCAGAAGTTGGCTGGTCCCACATGAAAGAACTCTGTAATTTCCTTAGAAAATTTTATCTTCTGACCCCATGTATGATTCTGGGTTTCTGGTTTTTTATAGTTGTTGAGTTTTTCTTCCAGGAACTTCCCAGCATTTCGTTTAGCTTTTACAAATTTCTCACTAGTTGCACGGCCAGATCAAGAATGATCATCACTCATTGTTCTGTTTTCTTATTTATTTAAATGGAATTTCATTTAATGAATGAATAATGGTAAATATGTCATGTTTGCTCATATGGCTGCTAAAATATGTAATTCTGTAGTGTTACACTTGTTAATTAAAATAAGTATTTATTGAAATATTATTACTCCCCTTCTGTCACTGCTAGTATTCCTTCTCCAAATGGTTTAGGGTAGATCTTTGGCTTTGATGTTAAGCAAAAACCTTGGATAAACACAGAATAACTTAGTAAGAATTTATTCTTCAGGCATATTATTATGCTGAAAGAGCTTCCAGTCAGGAACTGTAATCTGCACAAATTCACATGCTCTAGTGTCTTTTGAATATATGTTAGAATCGGGGATGAAGTGAGAGACTGTGGGAGTAGACTGAAATTTGGGCTCCTATGCAGTTCTATTTAAGCTCAAAGACTTCCAAAGAAAATTCAAGAAGTTTCCTTTCTTTACATCATTAAACACATATAAACATTAGGGACAAAAAGAAAGAAATAGAAACCTTGAAACTGCCTCATCTGGTTATATTCTAATGCTTTGGGAGACCTGGATACTTGAAATGTCCCCCAAAGTATCCATGTTTTGATTCATATTGTATGTTAGGGAGCAAAGAATCATCAACTTTGAGATTGATTGTTTTTACTCAAATGAGTGATAAACTTGTTCAATTCATGACATTTCATAGTTTCCACTTTATAATGCACCATGAGCCAGTTATTTTCAAATCTCACACTTTGGCACACAAAAGAAAAAAAAGACTTTAGCAAAAATGTAAACTCGAGAAAGTGGAGGTCCCAAAAAGAAGCAATAACTTTGAACTAAATGGTTCTAGTTGTGTTTTTAACACCACTTTCTTTCATCTGTTTCCCCCCTCCAGTCCCTCTGTGTTCCCTTCTGTCCACCCCTCCATGTCCCTTGTCTACACTCTAGCTAATAGCCTGTTTTTCTTTATTATTATTATAAGTAGACATACTCATGTGTGTGTATTATGAATATACACACATTGAGTCTAATTTTATTGTTTGTGTGTTTATAATTTCAGGACTGACCACTCTATTAGACAACCAATAAGGGGCACCTCTGGGAGAGGATAATTCTCCCAGCAGACATTAGTTGCTTATGATTCTTTGCCTAGGGGTAGGGCTCTGCTAGGAAATGGTAATTCACATTGAGGACCAGCTATTTTAATTTTTTCAATAGGAAGAAGCATGATGACACTCTGTGTTCCCTCTGACCTGGAAGTGCTTTCCAGTGCTGCTAACCACAACATTGCACACTAAAGTCAAAGAGAATTCTGTACTGAAATTCAAGAGTCTTAGATTTCAGTCTTGCCTTTGGTGCTAGATGAACAATTTTGGAAAGTGTTTATCTACTTTTGATATTAATTTATATATAATATGAAGACTGTTGATTTCTGACCTTCTGTTCCCCCTTCCTCTACTGATTACACATTTAATTTTAAATATATAAACTAAGAGGTTTCATGATATTTTCACGATTCATATAATATACTTTGATCATGTCATCATCTTTATACACTTTATCCCTATTTCCTATTTCCCTTTCTCTTTCCAGTGTCTTGTACTTCCACTTTAGTTTCATATTCTTCTACTACCCCACCCTCAGTTTCCACAAATGAGAGAACACACACAATATTTGCATTTGTGAGACTCAGTTTCTAAACGTCTCCTTGTGTCCAATTCCATTATTTTACTGTAAAGAACATTATTTCATTCATCCATAGATGGGCACATAGAGTAATTCCATGGCTTGGTTATTATGAATAATGCTACAACAAAAGTGGGTGTGCAGGTATCCCTACATTAAACTAAATTTTTCCTTTTGGATAGAAATAGTATGTCAAGATCATATGGAAACTTTATGTGGGAAACATCCATACTGGTTCCCCCTGTGGCTACATTTTTTTCTTTTGTTGGACAGGACATGCAGTAAGCAATGTGAAGGCAAAGATTTTTTTTCTTCTGATCTAGAAGAAGAAAGTCCTATTTTAATTTCATATTTAGGAAATTGTTTAGTTTAGTGAACCAATTGTGCCATTTATTTTTATTTTATTCAAGTGAATTCAATATCCATTAAAAAGTGTTACTGACCACTCTGAATTGGACAATCAACAAGGAGTCTCATTCATGGAAGAAGCTAATTCTCCTTTTCCCAAGAGTCATCTATGTCTTGGAAACATAGAATATACTGTCATCATGCATTAAGACCTAAATATTCATGCGTATTGGAGATGTATGTAATTATATATTTGTTAATCAAATACAATCACTGATAATGCTTATTCTAATTAATAAAACCAGTGGAGATGGCAGAATAGTTATCTATTAAAAAAATTGTTAGTCCAAAATCTCCATTACTTTATATAAAGCAGTAGTTCTCAACCTGTGAGTCACAATCCTTTTTGGGGAGTCACATATCAGATATACTGTATATCAGATGTTTATATTGTGGTTCATAACAGTAGAAAATTACAGTTATTTAGTAGCAATGAAATAATGTTATGGTTGGTGGTCACCACGTCATGAGGAACTATATTAAAGGGTCACAGCATTAGGAAGGTGGAGGACCACTGATCTATATTTTTTTTCTATATTTTCCTGCACATTAATCCATGTGCTACTTACAGCTTTAATATTAAGTCTGTTAGTGCTTGTGTGAAATGAACATAATGTACAGTATTAAAATAGAACTAAAAATCTGTGTGACAGGTAGTTAGGATCCAAAATTTAGAGACTGATAAAAGACTCATTATTATAATTTCCAGTCTTACATATCTTTTTATTGACATAGTAGGCCAATATAAGATGGCCTCAGCTGCACACACACACACACACAGACACACACACACACACACACACACAGACACACACACACACACACTTTCCTTTTTCTATTTTTTCTTCATTCGGTTTTGCTTTGGAAGAGTATCTTATAAAAACACTGGGCTCTGGGCATTAGAACAATTTTTATTTGTAACAGTATCAGTTACAATCACACACTCTACCTAATTAATTCACAGTCCCTGAGGAAGTTTTAAAAAGTTGTCATAAAGAAAATTCAGATGCACAATTAATTTCATAGGTTAGAGATTGCAATGCAATGAAATGGGATTTATTCCCTCTATACTCAACCCACATTTACATAGCTATTATTTGCTTTGTGATAGTATCATTCAGGACATTTTCATTCCTGAACATCTTACAAAAAATCAGCTAAGCGGTGGTGGCATCCACCTTTAATCCCAGAATTTGGGAGGCAGAGCCAGGCGGATCTCTGTGAGTTTGAGGCCAGCCTGGGCTACAGAGTGAGTTCCAGGAAAGGCGCCAAAACTACACAGAGAAACCCTGTCTCAAAAAAACAAACAAACAAACAAAAATCAAATAAATAAACACCCCTTTTCACTGAAAAGTTGATATAGTAAGAAATCTGAGAGATCTGCTAAATCTATAAGAAATATGGACAAGTCTGCATTTTTGTCAGGTTGACATATTTTTTTCTTGATAATGCCATTTGTGTTTCTAAAAAGATCAACAAGGTATGTTTAATTTTTTCCATTTGAAACACTAGATTTTCTTATGAAAATTTTTAATAGGTTAAGACATTTTGAAAGCAAGAATCTTCTGCAAATATGACAAATACAGTAATTTCCTTATATCTGGTGTTTCAAGGGTACATTGGAGTGTTCATGATTGCAGACAACTAGGAGGTCACACTTGTTACACTTTAGCATACGTTGATGCAATCTCAAGATGGCAAATTAGAACTGGTTTCTGGGTAAAATCTGACTTTGTTTCCTAGACATGTATGTTGTGTTTCACTGAACTTATGATGGATTGATATGTCATACAGGCATGGATGAAAAAAGGGCAATGATAGTTGCTGGCTTTTCATGGCTGTTTATTTAGCAATATAGCTACCAAGATATTCAGGGAGGTCATAGGTTACATCAAACACAGGCTGTCTCAATTATCTTGGACTTAATTAGATCAGTTAAAGCTGTGAAGGTTTCATTAAAAATCCTGTAAATGACATTTGGTTAAACACAAAAATAGTATTTTTTAAACAGTTCTCCAGAACCAAGCATTTTTTGTACCCAGATTAACTATTTAATTATTATGGCTTTAATATCTTTATGGAAATCTGCAGGCTGAAAATAACATGCATTCTCCTTTCCACTAACTAAACTGTTACTGCACGTACCTATCTGTAAGCCTCTTCTAAATTCAACTTTGTGCTCAATTCCTGCTTCATGACACACAGAGGAATGCTTCTGGGGAATAATACCTACTCTCCAAATCTCTGTTTCTTAAACTTCATGTTTCCTTGGACAACATTTTTAGTATCAAAATATTCCTGTACACTTTAGAAAACAAATGGAAAAAAAGGACACAAATACATTGAGAGAAATCTATTCACCCTTGTGCACTAATTCCCACTGGTATTTCCAGACTGGCCTTTTACTTATGACTAAGGTAAGAAAGATTGTCTCTTGTAAAAAGAATCCTAAGTTTTGTGAGTCATAGGTGAAAAAGTTGAAGTGAAAATCCTGGTATGACTGAATCTGATATCCAGTAAAGATTTGAGTCTGTTTACCTATGTGTGTGAGAACTGTGGCACCTAAGGGCCCTGCCATCAGACTGCATCTGTGACATGAAATACTTTAATGCAAATTAGAATAAAATTGATCATGGGGCCTATGTCTCTTCTATGAAAGATACCTTTTTGTCACTGCTCTAATTATGATGGGGACATATCTCAACAATTGTGTTGAGAACCTGTGTTCTGGTAGCCAGTCTTGCAAACAATAAAAATACAATGGCCACCCCATTGTATCAAGTAGGTGCCATGTCTCTTGTTTAATACTGCTACTTTCTAGCCAAGAGTTGACTTAAATTGCATAGGCATTCATGGTCAGATTAACAGTCCTGGGTGCCTTTCTAGGGACTCAAATATGATTTGTTACAGTGTTCCAACTGTGCCCACACAGAACACTTATAAGCCAACATAACTTTCTTAATAAATAATACCACAGTAATAAGGACCATACTCTTACTATCAAATGTGTATTCTCTGAGAAGACAAAGGTATGGTCAGCCATAGTGTCCCCACCAAAGACAGTATTCTGCTTAAGGCCCTCTTCTATCATGTTTTCCCTGATGTTTGCAAGAAATCAACCAATTTCTTAAGTTGTTAGCAAACTACAGTCTCTAGTTTCAGGGTCATAATTGAGTCCTTCTAGGGGAAATGTTATATAGATCACCAGCTTTCCTTTGTAATAATTTAAGTTTCTATTTTTTTCTCAACATGTATTTTGCTCTTTATATTCACCTTTGAGTGTCCAATACCCTATCAGTAGCCAGGAATTGCTCACTTGGATGTTACCATCAGTCAAGTCACCTCAGGGATTACTGTTCATAGTCTGAGGAGAGTCCCTTTGCATCTTCAAGTCTTCCTTTCCCAGTTGTGCCCTCTGTTGCAATGGATAAGGATCTTGCTGACCATGCAGCTTCAGGAAATATAGGGCATGTTTCCTTCTCCATTAACTTTCTTTTCTTCAAGATGTACATACTCCCTTAGCATTCAGCCTCTGGGATGTCTGTGTTTTCTATGACCAAGAGGATAGGTAGAATTTACCAGAGTATAGTACCTTTGAAGGTATTCCATTGTCCCATGTGTCTTAACTTGCCTTAAAAGACAAGGGCCGATCTTGGTCTCAGCAATTCACAATCTTACAGTCCCTCCTTTTTCTCGACAATTGGACTCCAAAAGCACAGGGACAAATAGCCAAACAAATGGAAGCACATGAATTACGAATTATGGAGCCCCCAGCTGAAGCAGGCCCTCTGGATAAGTGAGACAATTGAATAGCTTGAACTGTTTGGGAGGCATCCAGGCTGTGGGACTCGGACCTGTCCTTAGTGCATGAGCTGGCTGTTCGGAACCTTGGGCTTACACAGGGACACTTTGCTCAGCCTGGAAAGAAGGGTCTGGACCTGCCTGGACTGAATCCATCAAGTTTAAATGAATCTCCAGGGGAGTCTTGGCCCTGGAGGAGATGGGAATGGAGGGGAGGGGCTGTGGGGAAGGTGGGGTGGGAGCGGGATAGGGGAGGACAGGGGAACCCATGGCTGATGTGTAAAATTAAAACACAAATATAATAAATTAAAAAAAAAAAACAAGGGCCAAAATACTGACTATTCTTTTTGACAGTTTCACCTTCTCCTTGGTTTAGGCCTTCAAGCTTTATTAGTTGAACACCAATGATCAGTCTTCTAGTTTTAACTATTTTGTAACATTTAAATAGATCTTAGACAAAAATATGTTTTAGGGCTTTGTTTCTGGATTTGCAGTACCAGGCATGTGTTTCCTCCTCTGCAATGTGCCTTAAATGCAATAAAAATGCAGCTGGTTACCCCACAACATTCATTCCACTGTTGTACCCATATCCATATCTAGCCATGCAGGCCATTATTTTAGCTCACTGGATTCACACCTGGTTAAGACCGTTGATGACATTTTCCCCCTACCAGCCTGCACAGCACCTTCTGATATAATGAAAGATAGTCAGTAGGGAGAAAGTTTACTGGTCAGTTACCAACTAGATTTCTCCATGTTGTGGCCTAAATGTATCTGTAAATACAGCCAAGAAACCATAGGTTCCAGGTAGTTCAACCTACTAATATTATTTTGCTTAATGTAGATAATGTCAATCTGCTGTATAAATTCCTATCTCTCCACCAATAGGTTAGTTAGTGAAGCTCTCAGATCTCATCAGAGAACTTTCTTTGTGTACTGGAGTACAGGCAATGTAGAAACTCTTGATTGGTTAAAGTGTGGAGAATAAGTATCAGTAGAGTGTTCAGCCACAGGTGGCACATCTTTATTACATCCCTCCCACCCCATCCCTCTCTTTAATGCTTAGGGACCATAGTGAAGGTCTTCTCCAATGGTCCTCTCCCCAAAGGTCTGAGAATTAGACAATACCAAGGATAATTTATAAAAACAAACATACTTCCTTAAAATTCATTGTGGACTTAAGTACTTAGAAGTATCCCCCACCTTATAAGACTGTGATAAAAACAATTAAAAAATGGATATAATAATTCTAATGGGGTGGTCAACTATGAGACAGGTCATGGTGGCACACGCCTTTAATCCCAACACTCAGGAGGCAGAGCCAGGCGGATCTCTGTGAGTTCAAGGCCAACCTGGGCTACCAAGTGAGCTCCAGAAAAGGCATAACGCTACACAGAGAAACCCTGTCTCGAAAAACCAAAAAGAAAAAAAAAGAAAACTGGCAGACTTCATACAGTATTGAGGTCATCCTACAAGAACCTCTTCACCTAACAATAGCCAACTCCCTCAGCTGGTAGAAGGATAAAGTTACAGCAATTAATCACCACAAATCACACAGTCTCACACCTCACATTCAATTTGAGAAGTCTTTATTTTTTATAGTAGTAAGTTTTTAATATATCTTTGTAGACTTCAAAGTATTAGAGAGAAATCTTCCACTTAAAGGGCAATTTATCATAAAACATTGTAAATCATACTAATTTAGTCCATTTGAAATGGAATATATATATATATGAATTACATTCAGTCTAGTAAAAACCAGCAGTGATAAAGATTGTAATGAGCCTAGATAGCAAACTATCTTGGAGGCAAGTAAGTCAAAACAGAAATTACAGAGGGACCATGATTATGCTTTGGCTAGATCTAAAAAGAATCTCTTGATGTGAAGAACTGGGGGAGATAATATGTGCTTCATCTTTTAAAACTTATTTTACCATTGGAATTATTTTGTAAACTTTACCAGCAACTTCTATACTTCTACCTATATTCTTCCATTACCTTCGTGCTATCAAGACAGCCTCACTAAATAGATATTTCTTCACCTGCCTGTCACCACTAGACCCACACTAGCCACACCTCTCATTTCCTCATTTTATATTTTTTATTTCGTAAGGTGTAATGATTGTCCAATTTTGGAACTGTCTTTCACAAAGATCTCACATCTTGTCTATTTTCCCCAGACAAGCAACATGGCTGAGTAAATTTACCTTGTATTTCTTGAATTATTGTCCTGTTCCTTTAGATGGGTGCTTCTCATTCTCTTTATTATCAAAACAGATTGTAGATAATAGACCTACTTGGTACCATCTAAAAAGAGGGTGTAAGTTGGAAAAAAAATCTAAAATACTTCAATCAGATTTCCATGTGGATTGGGATGTACCTTATATTTTAGGTTAAAAGATTAAAAGAAGTCTATTCATCTCCTAAGGGGGATGATAAAGGGAATATCAATGGGATTTGCTTCCAATGCCCTGCACAGGAGGAGGCATGTTCTTTCATAAATCTGTAGTGGATAGCCATCCCAGCATTGGCCTGGAAGTTCCAACCCCCATTGAGGTTTCAGTAATGATCACGCCCACAAGGCGGGGCAGAGGAGGGAGCGGAAGACCAAGGATCAAGAGGAGGTCGCTCTCTTGGTTCGGGGATGCTGGATGCAGGAGGCAGACCGAGCAGAGTTCTCCAGAGAACACCGCCGGACTGTGCTATACCTTTGCCAGACCCTGCAACCTACCCCTTCATTTGTAAGTTACCCTACAAAATAAACCTCCCTTTTAACTACATGGAGTGGCCTTAATAATTTCACCAATATAAATCCCCTTAAAACTACCACAGTTTTTAATGACAACTAAGGAAACAACAGTCAGACCCAGTTTCAAAGCGCATTTACACTAGATTTTGTAACTTGCACATATAGACTAGTTCCTGAACAATAGTCTGGCAACACACATTTCTAAAGAAAACATCACAGCAAAACATCAGGAGGTTGTAATAAGAATTAACATGTTAACACCAAATCTTAAGTCTTATAAACATGAGGCCAAAAATGAAGAATGTAACCACCATTTGAATCAAAAATTAGTATGACCATTGTTAGGGCCTCAGACCAAATAATCTTCACCACAGAATGGTGATGTATTGGGTACATCAATGACTTTTGCCTCTACTAGAGGCACCCAGGAATATTGCTTCCCTCGTCTCAAGTTGTGATAAGAGAATAGCTTTATGCTCCCAGCAGAATCCCTCATAGTCCCCTTAAGAGAACAGGACAGCCTTGCATCACCAGTCTGTACCACATGAGTAATCTTGCTGAAAAACTCTAGTCCAAGCTGGCCAGAGGCTTATGCCCTCCTGCAGAGTCCTAGATTCCAATGTAAAGCCAACTTGGGTCAGAAAACTCCTCACTTCCCACTGTCTTCTATGTTGGTTGTCCTCAGCACACTGGTAAACGGCTGGAAACAACCTAATAACTCTTAGAATTCTTAGCATGCCCCACTGCTTAGGGCATGGATCCAGAAACTTTCCAAGAGAGAATACTAAGAGAGACAGACATAAGACAGTGCCTTTAGTCAAGTGCCATTGGAAAACAGAAGGCATATTGACAAAGGTATACAGTACAAATCTCCACCCACTGGTCTAATTGGTGAGTCGGGACCAGATTCAGTCAAATATCCTTCCTACAATACTGAGAGTCACCCCAGCTAGAAACCTTCAGTTGTTTCATAGTTTTGTCTCAGTCTCTCAAGACAAGCAGAATATATAAAAGAAAACTGCAGTTATACAAAACCAGCATTTCCCTGTTCAATGGGTGCTGGGAAATTGATCTAGGTCATTTAAGCAAGCCTGACCTCTGAAATTTTAATAGATAACCACACTGGTTGTTCTGAACTGTTCGATATAGCTTTGGTGTTTGTGTGATATTATAGTGGAACACAGAAGCTGAACACAGAAGTAGAAGCAACTGGAAGAATGTGTATTCTGCTTCCCCTTCTTTGGAGGTTTAGTTGATTCTGGATATTCCACATGACTTCTAGATAATTCCCAGTACAGTGATCCAAAAGTAAATGATTAGTAGCTGGAGTCTATCTTTGACTGGTGTTTTTGTATACTCTCCCTCCAATAACTGAATCAACTGGAGTACAAGAAGCATGTCTCCTGTCCTTGGTAAATCTTGAAGAATGGAGCCTCAGGGCTGGTAGCTGGTGTTAAAATGAGTCCCTCTGCTTGTAGACAGTGATGGAGTCTGGTAAGCTGGCCTACATGGGTGGGTGAGCTTGGCACTGGACAGGAAGCTTCACAGAGGATGGGAAGCTCTATATGAGAAGGCATATCTACCCTATCATTGTTAAGTGTGTATGTTGCCTGTTAGTGCGAGGTAGTGTTGTGGTTGAAACTGAGTTAAGAGCCTCCATATCTATCCACTCAAAAGCCCACAAGAAGTCTAGTTTTTATAGGTCCTTAGAATAAGTGGGAAACACCTGAGTCCCATCAATTTTCAAAACACCTGTATGTCGCTGATTTCTTTGATCTACCTGTTTTCCTTATTAATAATAGTACATCTCCATGAAGAATTTTACTATGTTCAAGCTTAATCATGGCTCTAATAGGCCACTGTCCTTTCTGGGGTCAGTCACTTCATATTTAAACAAAATTGTGTGGGACATTAGGAGCCAGATCCTCTGTTCTTGCTGTACTTCAGCAGGAACTACAGAAGTGTGAAATTATATTCTAAACTTGGCAGCACATTAGTACAATCAACCTTGCTGTCTCTTCAGCTATTGTCTTTCCTCCTAAATTATACTGCAAATAGAAACTACTTTGAATTGTGGCATTGACCCAACACTTAGCTATGTAGGAAACCTGGATCTACTGCAGAATAGAGTAGAACATGAGTCTCCCATCTTCACAACTGAGATTTGTTGACCTACTAATCAGAAATCTTCCAAGTGAGTGGACATGGAAACTATGTATCTCAAAATATTTTGCAAATGTTACATATTAATTGTTCTCATACTTATCAGTTTCTAGAAAGTTACTTGATTGATAAAAACTTATATATATAACTCATAAAAGTATGTATGGTTATGGTTGGCTTTCACACGAACGCTTCTAAGCAGAAAATTTTCAGCATAGTGGTGGTTAGGTATTAAATATATGCACAGATACAGATGGAAAGAGTTACTCCCTTCTTAGTAGTTTGAAAATTTTATTTTATCTACTTTTGTTCATTTATCTAGATCTATGTGATACTTAATTTTCAAGATTCAAGAATTATCTAGAATTCAATGAAAATCATCAGGCCTTCCAGTCCATTGAATTTAAATTTCATGGAAAAGGACTAGGACTTTGTATTCTTAACAATCAAGCAGAAATGCTTAAAAAATAAGCCCATTTCATGCACTAAGGACAGGTCCCGGTCCCACAGCCTGGATGCTCCCAAACAGTTCAAGCTATTCAATTGTCTCACTTATCCAGAGGGCCTGATCCAGCTGGGGGCTCCACAGCCTTTGGTTCATAATTCATGTGCTTCCATTCGTTTGGCTATTTGTCCCTGTGCCTCTCCCATCTTGGTCTCAACAATTCACGCTCTTACAGTCCCTCCTCTTTCTCGACAATTGGACTTCTGGAGCTCCACCTGGGGCCTGACTGAGGATCTCTGCATCCACTTCCATCAGTTATTGGATAAGAGTTCCAGCACGACCCTTGGGCTTACACAGGGACACTTTGCTCAGCCTGGAAAGAGGGGAATGGACCTGCCTGTACTGAATCCATCAGGTTTAAATGAATCCCCAGGGGAGTCTTGGCCCTGGAGGAGATGGGAACTGAGGGGAGGGGATGGAGGGAAAGTGGGGGGGGGGGGGAAGGGGGACGACAGGGGAACCCATGGCTGATGTGTAAAATTAAAACACAAATATAATAAAAAAATAAGCCAATTTTAGAAACAATATGATAAATTAATAATATAACTGTGCAAATGATTACTTTTTTGAAATGATTTCAAATGAATTACTAGCAGAAATTATTTTATAGCAAATTTTATAAAATCTAAATATTTAGTTGTATACATGTATCACATACCATGCAAACATAAGTGTGCTATACTTTTTTTTTCTTTTTTTTTCTGAGACAGGGTTTCTCTGTGTAGCTTTGCACCCTTCCTGGAACTCACTTTGGAGACCAGGCTGGCCTCGAACTCACAGAAGAAATACACCTGCCTCTGCATCCCAAGTGCTGGGATTAAAGGCGTGTGCCACCACTGCCTGTCGTGTGCTATAATTATAATATTAAAAATAATATTTAATTCTAGAAGAAATGGTAACTTCCTAATCATATATGACCTTTCAAAATTAGTCATGGTAATATAAACAGCTTAAACAGATCCATAACAAGAAAGGAGATTGAAGTACTAGTAAAAAGACTGTCACTCAACTGGCCAATGAAGTTGGGGCAAAAAGTCATTTACTATAAGGCTGGACTGGAGGTGGGACTGACCACTAGCTGGGAGAATCTTCCTGAACCCCTTTGGGTTGACATCTGAGTTTCTGTGACTGTGCTTCCATGATTCTATTATCATTTACAGTATTGAGTGAGATTGAAAAATTCATCCTCTCAACTCTTTGATATTTATGCAAACTTCAGAAGCTATTTTCCTATTTTTCTTGACCTTTTATTCTTACACACTTAAGTGAAGAGGTTTGTGTATATATAAATTGTCAAAGTTGAAAAGATGTGCCTTTTCTTTCATTTTATTTTTCTCAGCTTTAAATTGGTTTTTGCTATTTTTATCACCTCCTTGATCTTTCATCATAGGTTGGTTTAGTGTTCAATGAGTTTGAAGGTATATATTTTGATTTTTAGTATCTGGGACTATTTATTTCTCTGATGCAATATATACTAGATCATTTACACATTTCCTTCTTCACTCTTTTTTTCTTAAATGTTTAAATTATGTTTACCTATGTGGGTGAAGGATTGGCAGAGCACATATGTGGAGATCAGATGATTACCAGCAGGAGACCATTCTCTCCTTCCATCATGTGCTCCTAGGACTGAACTCAGCTTCTCAGGCTTAAGGACAAGCATCTTTACTCACTAGACCACCTTGCTGGACCGTTCTACATGATCTAGATTACACTTATCAATTCAAATAATGTTTCAATAATGTAGAAATTCTCTTGGTTCTGAATGTTGAAAGCATTGCCTAATATGTATGATATATTTTTATTTTGTTTTTGCTTATAAGGCTGATGGAATCTAGACCTCTTTAAAAAGATATTACTTAGTTCTCTTTTAATTTTGCCCATAAGGAATTTTTGCTGAAATTAAATGATTCAGTACATACAAATACTTGTGCAAAACTGTGGTAAGTAGGTGATATGTCTAAGACCATATTGACTGATTTCTCATGAAACATTTGAGAAACTAAAATAAATACCTTTTTAAATCTTATATAGTATAATGTCTTTATTATAAAATTTTAATTTATTATTAATTAATAATAATTAATAACATGTTGTAGAATTTTTAAAGTTGCTAAGGAGGTAGATCCTGTGCTAACTCCTCTTATTATAAAGGCAAGAGGCAGGGTGAACGTTTGTAAGTGATGGGTCTATTACAGCATAGAGAGATGATGGCTGAATGTTTTTTCAGGTTTATATGTAGATACAGACACCTTAAGTTGCCAAGTTGTATACATTAAATGCCAATAATCTTCAAAGTTTCAGTCATGCCTAAGCACTTAAAATAGTTGGTTAGCTGGATAAGATGTCACACACCTATAGTTCTAATATTTGGTAGGTGAAGGCAGGAAAATCAGTAGTTCAAGTTCAACCAGGAATGCAAAATGAGTGTGAAACTATCCAGGGAATACAGGAAGCCCTGTCGTATAAAACTGAAAAGAAATGGCAGAATAATGACAAAAGCTAAAAGTCATCAGTATCATCTGTGGGTGATCTGAGCCCCTCAGGTATTATGTAATTTATGTGTTAAATTTAATTTCTTTTTTAAAATTTATTATATTTGTGTTTTAATTTTACACATCAGCCATGGGTTCCTGTCCTCCCCCATCCCGCCCCCACCCCCACCTTCCCCACAGCCCCTCCCCTCCATTCCCATCTCCTCCAGGGCCAAGACTCCCCTGGGGATTCATTTAAACCTGGTGGATTCAGTACAGGCAGCTCCAGTCCTCTCCTTCCAGGATGAGCAAAGTGTCCCTGTGTAAGCCCAATGTTCCAAACAGCCAGCTCATGCACTAAGGACAGGTCTGGGTCCCACTGCCTGGATGCCTCCCAAACAGTTCAAGCTATTCAATTGTCTCACTTATCCAGAGGGCCTGCTCCAGCTGGGGGCTCCACAGCCTTTGGTTCATAATTCATGTGCTTCCATTTGTTTGGCTATTTGTCACTGTGCTTTTCCAATCTTGGTCTCAACAATTCACACTCTTGCGAAATTTAATTTCTTACAGAACTATTTGAAGTCTAGCTTTTTAAAAATAACATTCTTATTGAGTCTTCGAAATTTTCATACCTTTACACTGTGGATCTCTTTTATATTTTATCAGCATCAATTTGACTAATCAGTGTTTGGTGTTATGTTTTTATTAAACAGATTGATACTTAATCAAGTAGGAGTTAAATCATTATGTTAAGGTTAATTTTCTTTTTGGTAATTTTTTTCCCCAGAGTAATTTTCAAACTTTTTCATTTACATTATATTCATTTTTACTCTTTCTTAATTTGTTTGAAAGTTTAAAAAATTACATATTAGCTATTTTCTCCTTTTTTGAAGTTTATAAATTTTTTATTCATGGTTGGTGAAACTAAGGAGCAATCATAAGCCTGTAGTAGGTGAATGAGTAAATGAGGTCTTAGTTTCTTGATGGTTTCTATTATTTTACTGATACACTTTCTCCAATAGTTTCTTGCAAGTTAAAGAGATAATTTTTTAGAATTTGCAATAAAATGTCTTCATTCTCTTAATTACAAATGTTTGATAATTTGTCAGGTCTGCACAGATAGTGTCCAAAAACTGAAAGAAGAAGTAGACTTATTTCCCTATGGCTAACCTAGAAGCA
Source organism: Onychomys torridus (assembly GCF_903995425.1). Classification (NCBI taxonomy): domain Eukaryota; kingdom Metazoa; phylum Chordata; class Mammalia; order Rodentia; family Cricetidae; genus Onychomys; species Onychomys torridus. The sequence goes on along the minus strand of NC_050446.1, from coordinate 85,407,352 downwards.
GTCACCAATTGTTAATCATTTGCAAATGAAACTTTAGTTTCCTCCAAGGGAGTCTTACTTGGGAAAATAACTATTATTAAAGATAGGCTGCATGCCCAGCAATAGATGACCAACAGAAAACAAATTTAACTGCATCTTTGAAGATTCCTTGTCTCATAATGTTAGGTCTTTTTCTTTTATTTGTATTTTGTTCTTTTTAAATATTTCTTATTCATTTTATATACCAACCACAGTATCCCCTCCCACCCCTCTTCCAGCTCTCCTCCTCCTGCTCCCCTCCCACCTATCCCCCCGCCCAATCCACTTTTCCAAATGGGTAAGGCCTACCATGGGAAGACAACAAAGCTTGATACATTCAGTTGAGGCAGGACCAAGATCCTTTACCCTGCATCAAGGCTGAGCAAGGTATCCTAGCATAGGGACTGGATTCCAAAAAGCCAGCTCATACACCAGGGATAGATCCTGGTCCCACTGCCAGGGGCAAATTTTCTCTGATTTATTAATTTCATTTAACATTTTCCTTCTCTCTTTTTAACCTATAGGTCCTTTAAATGTATATAATGGCTTCCAGTTTACTGTTTTTTTGAGATTCTTGAGTATATAAACAAGTGACTTTCTGTGGGGCTTTTTGTTTATTTGTTTGTTTGTTTTTGTGTGTGGCTTCTCTTGGCTTTTTTCCTTATGCTTGTTAGTTTTGTTCAATTATTAGGTATTAGTTTTTGTTTTATATTGTTATATTTTGTTTTATCACTATCCCTTAAAAGTTTACTTATTTTTTAATGAGAGACAAAAAGAGAGTAGATACAGATGGGAGGGGAGGGGAGGAGGAACTAGGAGAAGTACAGGGAGATGAAGCAGTAATCAGGATATATTATGTGAGAAAAAGATTTATTCTCAGAAAGGAGAAAAAAGTGAAAAAAAAAGAAAGGTCATGAAGTTGAGAGGAAGTTGGGGAGACATAGGAAGAGTTGGAAGAGGGAACAGGAGGTGTCAAAATAATATAAATGCATCATTCTTTCATGTACGAAATTCTCAAAAGTAAAATTTTCACTTAAACATGAATAAGTAAGTAAAAGCTCAAAACGAGATTCAAACAATTCTAAATGAAAATTGCTTCTTAAAACTTTAAGATCATGATTCTGTAGTTAATTTCTAGTTGACAAATTTGACTTTTTTGTGTTCTTAAGGTCTTTCTACATCCTTGCTTTCTTAGCATAATTTTATTATATTTCTATTCTTTCATTCTCATTTTAGCTCAACATTTGGGTATTTGAACAAACAAACAACAAATACTTTGTTTGACAAATCTGCTCTCATTATGTGCATGACCTGACACCTTTTGGCATCTTTCTTGCAGTGAGGATTTTTTTATATCAGAACTGGTAGCATGTTTAAAAGATTGTCCTTAATTATTTCTGCAAATTCAAGTTCACACCTAAGTTTTATCCTAGATTCATACTCAGAATACAATAGTATTTTATAAACCTGTTTGCTAGAAGCCAGAGAAAGACAGGCTAGACTTCAGAACTAATTTAATCATGATCATTTCTTACAGCCTGGGTAACAGCTATTGTCAGAAACAACATATATATGGGTTCCAGTGTCTCAGGGAGGGGATAATGGTACCCAGGTGATTTTTTTTTAAATGTGTGTTAAAGAGAACATTAGAATATTAGAGGTATTTTTCATTTCAAGTATATGTTGACATTTTACTGTTCCAAGCTTTCTCCTAAACTGTATAGCTGTGAATAAAATCAGAACTGCATTGAGTCAACCAATTTTTATTGTAATATTTCCAATAAAACATCATTGTATTCAATACAGAAATGTGTTTTCTCTGCATTTTGCAATATGATTGATGGTGCAATTATAATGATTGTTGAACTGTTGCTTATGCTTCTCAGTTATGAGTGCCAGGTGTGAAGGACTAGAGGACATTTGCACGTAATATATTTACAGCGTGGGAGAAACACTGGTAATTTTCAGACTGCTAATGCCAGCTGCCAAAGTTCCTTGCTGTTATTATGATATACAAGCTCATATTTCCAAAATATTGTTCCAAGAACATTATCTATGTCCCAGGTGAGAGAATGGTAGTCCCTCACAAACTGTCAGTATACTGCAATCTTTACTTTTTACTTTTTATTTTTTTTATAATCTAGGGGAGGATATTAATTTTTTGTTTGGTACAGCAACCTAATTAATTAATCTGTGTATTTGGTTGTATTCTGGCTCTACTTGTAGATTTCAAAATCTATTCTATTTTTTTTTTTCTAAAATGCCTCTTTTTTTGTCTCTTGCCTCAAAAAATATATATGAATGTTGCTCCATTGCTACTAATTGTTAAACATCCTCAGCATCTGATTCACAGATTTGATAGAGTTGTATATTATTGTCTCTATTTACTGTTTTCTTCTTTGATTGTGAGTTTATATCTTGACAGTTGCATTTAAATGACTTCCTTGTCTAATGCCAATGACATCACATTCTTCATGGACCACTGCTGCATTTCTCTACTCAAATCAGACTCAAATGTTCTCAAGAGAATATACCAGAAAGCTACAGTTAGTATTATGAATTTGCCAATCTTTATTTTTGGAACAAACTGAACTCTGTATGCTTAAAGAGTCAAATATCCAGTTTGAAGTTCTATGTGTTTTATTTCTTATTATCATGGTAACTACATAAAATAGATATGGTTTTCCATGTAGCTGAAGATTTTAAAGAACAGGTAACCCGATGAAGCTCAGGGTGTTCCTCATGGACTCTCTAATACTTCTAGGCCTGACCTTGAATTCCCTCTTGTTTAATTTCTCAAGCCAATTTATCTTAATACAGTGACTAGCTGAAAGCAAAAGTTGCTGATTTTTAAGCAGATGGTCTGGTGGCAATTACAAAATCATCACAACAAGAGCTGACTGCCAGTACAGTTATTTTGCCACTTATATAAATAAATGAATACATGTGCATCTTGTATATGCCCATAGTATCAATTTACCTCATAAATCAATTTGATCTTTAGGGGAAGGAAAGACCTTTCTGTTTAAGGCAATATTATATTGCTCAGGGTCCAGTCTATGATTTAGGAACTAGACCAAAAAGTGAAATTATACATCTCCCAGAAAAAAAAAGGAAGACAAGAAAATCAGAGGTTAGGAAAATACCTTTAAACATAATGTGTTATGACTGAGAACAGCATAAAGAAGCCAGTATTGTAGTGTACAACTTTGAAATTAGCACTCAGGAAGCTGAGGCAGGAGGAATCAAAGCCAGGGAAGCCTGAAGCTATAGAGTAAGAATTGTCTGAAAATATGAAACAGAAAAACATAATAAATAAAAAGAAGAGAGAGAGAGAGGGCGGGGAAGAAGGGAAGGAGGGAAGGAGGGAAAGAGGGAGGGTAGGAAGGAGGGAGGGGGAAAGATAGGATGGAAGGAAGGGAGGGAGAAATGAAAGAAGAATGAGGAGTTCTACATTCATAACGCAGATGTTTTTGTCCCCATCCGAAAGTTGCAGAGTACATATCTACACAGGCAAATACGTTATCATTTAGTTGTCTGTTCCAAGTGAGATACATTTGACTCTGAATCAATAGAACTGTTGACTACTGGAAGGTCATGTATGTACGTAAGTGAACACAGTATACTGGGGAAGGTAAGGGCATGTAGTGATTATTCAAATTCTACAAAGGAATCTAGGAAATATTTCCAAATCAAGTACATTTGGAAATGTTTCAAGGTCAAAGGATCAATTCAAACATCTAAAAATTATATATGTATGTATATGCATATGCGTATGCATGTGCGTGTGTGCTTGCGTGTGTGCGTGTGTGCGTGTGTGTGTGTGTGTGTGTGTGTGTGTGTGTGTGTGTGTGTGTGTGTGTGGTTTTCAATGCATCCAGGGAGTAATTTCCCCTCCCTCCACTCTTCCCAATTCATCCCCACCTCCTCTCTCCCCCAAATCCATACCTCCTCCCTTTCCCTTCAGAAAAAAGCAGGCTGCCCAGGGACATAAAACGAACATGACATATAATGAGATACATAACCTGACCATGGCATAACAAATCTAGGCACAAACCCTCATATCAAGACTGGATGAGGCAACCCACTAGTGGGAAAAGGGTCCCAAGTGCAGGCAAAAGAGTCAGGGACACCCCCGTCCCCACTGTTAGAGGAATTCCATAAGAACACCAAGCTAACCATCATAACATATGTGCAGAAGATTTAGCACATCCCCATGCAAGCTCTTTGATTGTTCCTTCAATCTCTGTGAGCTTGTAGGATCCCTCTTTAGTTGACATGTGTGGGTCTTGCTCTCCTTGTTTCCTGGACATCTCTGGCTCCCACAATTCTTCCTCCATGCATTCAAATTCTCTTGTTTTCATTATTCTTTCCATTGTCCTCCTCTCCTTTTGCCTCCTCTCACTCCTCCTCCTCATACTTCACCCCATGAGTCTTCCTTGGCACTGCCTTTTAAAACTGTCTTCACTTCAATCTGAGAGCTCCGAAGCTAGAGAAAATAACATATTGTTGTGGGTTATTTTTTTTTCTGTTTAAAATTGAAAACGTTCTATCAAATACCAATGTTTTGTTCTTTTTTTCTTTACCTTTAACACCCATTACTTATTTTTGAATATTTCCTCAATTTGACTCTCTCTCTGTTTCCTTCCTCCCTCCCTTCCTTCCTTCTTTCCTTCCTTCCTTCCTTTCTCTCTCTCTCTCCCTTTCTTTCTTTCTTTCTTTCGTTCTTTCTTTCTCTCTCTCTCTCTCTCTCTCTCTCTCTCTCTCTCTCTCTCTTTCTCTCTTTCTTTCTTTCTTGTTTCTTTCATCTTCTGCTTAACTTTATCTCTTTCCTTCTAAAAGTACCATGAATATATACCAGTTTTGCATTGTTTAACATTTTTTAATTCAGGGGATTTTTTTTTTTGTAAATTTCATCTATGTTTTCTGTATTTACATAATTTTCCTCCTTTCTCCCCACCTCCAACTCTTCCTGTACCCCCTTTCAAATTCATGACCACTAATTTAGTGCTGAGTCACTTTAGTGTTGCTCATATTTGTATGTATTTAGGGATGACAGCTTGGCATTAGCTAACCAATCTAGAAGGCTTACCTCTGGAGGTAAAAAAGCCATTAATTGATTGTTGCTCTTCATGTAGAGTAGGGTAAGATGTCCCTCATCCATGTTGGTTTTTCAACTGGAGTTGCTATTGTGCAGGGCTTATTTGGACTAGCTTTCAGTATCTGAAGTTGCTGTGCCAGTTGTCAAGGAAGAAAACAATGAATAGTGTTAACACAATTGTAAAATCTATGGACTACAACAATCACCAGCCCGGTAAAGTATCTCCAGTGCTATAATAATGGCACTTATATCCAGGGAGTGTGGTGATATACTGTGTTCCCCAATATATTGTACACCCAAATAAAGCTTATCTGGAGATCAGAGGAAAAAACCAGCCACTATTTTAAACATAGAAATCAGGCAGTGGTAGCACACTCCCTTAATCCTAGCATTCAGGAGGCAGAAATTCATCCAGATCTCTGTGAGTACAAGGCCACATTGAGAACAGAGCCAGGAATGGTGGAATACACATTTATTCTGAGTTCTAGTTAACCATAGAGGTCTGGAGTTCTATAAAGACAGCAGGAAGTGATGTACCTGGGCAGAGAGAGGAAGTGAGATGGCAGGGACAGAAACAATATAGGCATGAGTATACAGGAAGTAGTTCTCTCTCTTTGGCTGAAGATTTCTAGTGGTAAGAACATGGCTGGCTTCTTTCTGCTTCCCTGATCTCTTGGCCTTTACCCTAATATCTGGCTCTGGAATTTTTATTAATAAGACTGTTCGGCAATTCGTCTTACAAGGGAGTAACCAATAGTCATCTAATTGGGCTTAAGACCCCTCAACATAAGAGAACTCATGCCTGGTACTATTAAAAACCCAGCCACCTACACATAGCTAGTGATGTCATGGACTTCAGAAGAGAATCTACTACTGCTATTTTCCTAAGCCAATATAACTTCAAACTGCACTCTCAGTACATATCTGTAGACCCACAGGCATATACTTAGACCCACAAATCAGTGTAGATCTCATCTATCATTAAAGAACTTCCTTCTTCAGCAGACGGGGATCATTGCAGAACACTACAGCTAAACTCTTATTTTCAACAAGGTCTGATGTTTTACGTAAGAATATCTAACAAATTAAATTTGGAGGGTTGTTGTGTTAAGAAAGGGTTGAGACATGGTTTATCTGTGTGTAGCCCTGGCTGTCCTGGAACTTTCTCTGTGGACCAGGCTGGTCTTGAACTCACAGATAACCACTTGCTTCTCCTCCCAAGTGCTGGTATTAAGCCATTATCGCCAACACAAGTTGAATTCTTAACACAATCTTTTGCCATGTTTAGATTTATTTTCTTTTTGTCTACTGTAATGCTGCATGTAAGACAACATCATCCATAGTTGCTTCAAAAGACACCGAGCATTCACTTGATTATTGTTATTTTCTAAACTGAAATGTGTCCCTAGTTGGGTTCAATGCTGAGTAATCCTGTGGGAGTTAGCTGAGGCTCCTCAAAGCATTTCAATTAGTGAACACCAGCATGTGTCTTTCTTGTATACTACTGATTTCCTAAAGACAAATTGAAATTAAAAGGATGAAGTTTCTTTTCTCTCCCTCCATCAAGTCAAACTGCACTCTTCATGATAAGACTAAATCTCTTCTTGAATAAAAATTAGATTGTCATGTTTAAAACACCATCATGTAACAAGAATAATTGAATATCTTCAATCCAATGTATTAGCCTTTTTGTGTTCTTCATGATGGATGAAGACCAAGATAAGGAACCCAGGCAGGTAATTTTCTTTTTTGGAAGTCACTACACACTTTCATGCATATTTGGAAGGTGTAGTTTCAATTTCATCAAAGATAGAGTCTTCAAGTAAAGGTTGTTTTTATTAGATTTCAGTAATATTTTATTGAAGAAAAACTTCATAGCCTTATTGTTGTTTGTTGTTGGGTGTGTGTGTGTGTGTGTGTGTGTGTGTGTGTGTGTGTGTGTGTGTGTGTGTGTGTGTGTGTGTATCATTCTTATAACTACAGCTATTAACAAAACAGAATGTAGACAAATTTTAAAATTGCCTTATTAAATAAAAAGACATGGAGCCAAATGTAGGGATGAAAGCCTTGGAAAGATCAGGGAAATAGGGAAAGCCACCCACCATTCTTACCTCACTAACTCTGCAGCTTTCAAAGAGAGCTACTTCCCGTTTTACCCACGTCTATATGCCTTGCTGTCCTCTTCTCTCTTTTTCTCCTTACCCCAGCTACATCACTACCTCTTCCTGCCCAGTTTTGTCACTTGCTGTCTGTCTGTATGGACCTCCAGGTCTCAATGGTTGGTACTGGGATTAAAGGCATGTGTTTCCACTTTTGGCTCTGTTCCCAAGTATGGCCTTGAACACACAGAGATCCTCCCTGGTAAGGGATTAAGGGCGTGTGCTGCCTGACTTCTTTGTTTACTTAAAATGGCTGGCCTTTCCCCCCCTGATCTCCAGGCAAGCTTTATTTATTAAAGCACAAATAAAATATCAGCACAACAGAATTATGATTTTAGGGCCTTATTATTCTACTTGCTAGAAAGAATAAGATTAAAGAAAATACATATTATATCATATAGCAATTGGTGTCAGACATAACAATAAAAAAGGAAAATGGATCACAGAATGTAGTATGTAAATCAGTAGATTTTTATACTTAGAAACTTTGTATTTCCAAGCATGTGTTTCCATGGGCGCAAAAAAAATGGCATATATTTACTATACACATGTTTGGATAATACAAAAAAATCAACTATGACATGAAATCAATTATAAGTTGATTTTTATTAAGTTTCATTTTTATCCCTTCTACTTATTTTTCTAATTCTAGAGATTTACAAACACACATGTACTCATGCATTTATATAAACACATGTTCATTGATAGAGCCCCATAGACACATATAAATATTTTTTTTCAGTCCCCATTTGTGGTTATAGAACATCTATGAATGAATATTATACTGGGATTTTCTCTGTTTTTAGTTACAGAAATAATTTATTTGGTTTGAGTAAGAGTACCTCTTCTACCCCTTCATTTAAACAACTGTTCTTTCTCACTTTTATATTTGTGTGGCACAAAATAGTTTGAAGCATTGAGTCTTATTTCTGGTAACAGTTATCAGGTATTATTGTTAGAATATATTTAATATTAGAAATGTGCAATGACTATGGCAGGGAGTGATGACTTTCATTACAAGCAGATCTTAACAAGTAAAGGACCCACAGCTAGAACATATGGCAAGCTATTTGAGGATACATTTTTTTTTCAAGCCTTTTCACTATTACTGCTTTAAAGAACCTGGACATTAGGGAAGGACAGATGAAAGTATTTTAGATGGAGAATAATAATCCTTTTCAATTTTAATCATTAGCTGTCATGAACTGCATAGTAATATTTTGGTAATGATAAATTCCATACATAATGGTGATCCCCCAGGATTAATTGTCTGGAAGTGGTATTATCATCTTATCCTGAGTAAGTACACTCTGATGTTCCTGAAACGATTCAATTACCTAAAAATATATGTCCCTATTGTAAGACAATACATAACTACAATTTCATTAGAGTGTCTCATATGATTACAATCTAAATTTGATCAAAATAAAAATGAGTTCTTGTTTTCTAAGTTTATATGCAACTATTTCTATTCATACATTTTATGTTTGTGTGCATGCAAATGCCCAGAAATTTATCCATCCACACAAATTAAGTTCTTAATAAATATTTAATTTGTCATGTATTTTTGAATTTTATTAGCTTGAATTATTACTGCCCGAAATATTTTAAAAATACAAATTATGAGATATTCATCAGTATTTTATATCTGTGTTCTATGAGCTCAAGCACACTGATGTAAAATGCAGTCAAAATTTTAGGTATTCTGGTAGTTTTGATTGTAAACTTGATGTTGTCTGGAATCACTAGAGAAACAAGTGTCAGTGAAGGATTATCTACATAAGGTTAGCCTGTGGGCAAGCCTGTAGGTATTTTCTTCATTACATTAATTTATGTTGAAAGACCCAGTCCACTCTGCTTGGCACCATTTCTGAGTTTGGGTCCTGGACAATATAGGAGTGGAGCATGCATTCATTTCTTTCTACTTTTGACTGTGAATGTTAGGACTAGCTGTTTTAAGTTCCTGACACCTTAATGGCCCTGCTATGCTGAACTGAAACCTGGAATTTTGAGCTTAATGGACCCTTTTGTCTTAAGTTGCTCTTTCTGGAGTACTTTATCACAGCGATGGAAATGAAAATGGGGAGAACAGAAACACAAGTGTGACTTCATACTTAAACATGTTTATCGTTCAGTGTTTGAATCAGGAAGTACTGGGACAAGATGGGTGTGTATGAGATAAGAAACACATTCAACAACTGCATAATAATAGAACTGTCACAACCTGGCAGACACAGAGAATATTTTTGGTGACAGAAGATGCCATCTTTGAGGCTTTCTGAAAAGAAACTTACTAAGAACAATGTCATACAATGATAAAAACAGAGTCATATTTAAAGCTTTTCTCATGGTTGATAGAAATGAATGAAGATTTTTTCCCCAAGGGAAAGGGGGTAGATTTTCACAAATTTATGAATCCGTGATATAAAAACAGTATTACATCAAGGATAATAAAGGAAATAATTACAACCTCTAAAAAGGGATATTTGTTAATTTTTGTGAGCAGAAATTCTCATTGTGTAGCACAATATGACCTTCAATTTGCCACAATGGCTTCCAACACCCAATCTTTCTGCCTTAGTTTGTCAAGCGTTATAACTGCAGATATTCAACACTGTGTCTCATTAATAAGTCACTCTAACAATGCATAACTCAAATATAAGTTGAATTCAGATGACCTCTTAGCTGCCAAGGAGTGTGCATTTGATTGTTGAATGACAAATGTTACAGTTGCATGACCAAGTGTCAAACAACTGTTCAGTCCCCAGAGCCTCCCAGTCCTCACTCGCTACTCTCGCCTAGTTTCATAAAATTAAACTAAGTGTTTGGAAACAACTGCCTAAAATGTCCAAAATGCAAATCTATCAATTATAAATATACTAAAGACTATAAATAAATTAGCATTGATATCATAAACAAAATTTTGAGAAAAGAACATAATGTACCACTTTATATACAGAATATTTTGTATTGTATTCAAATATTATTGACTTTAATTAGAAAATTCAAGTCCAAGATTTCAAAAAGCACAGGGACAAATAGCCAAATGAGCAGAAGCACATGAATTATGAACCAAAGGCTGTGGAGCCCTCAGCTGGATCAGGCCCTCTGGATAAGTAAGACCATTGAATAGCTTGATCTGTTTGGGAGGCACCCAGTCTGTGGGACCAGGATCTGTCCTTAGTGCATGAGCTGGCTGTTTCAAACCTTGGGCTTACACAGGGACACTTTTCTCAGTCTGGAAGGAGGTGACAGGACCTGCCTGTACTGAATCCACCAGGTTTAAATGAATCCCCATGGGAGTCTAGACCCTGGAGGAGATGGGAATGGAGGGGAGGGGCTGGGGAGAAGGTGGGGGTGGGGCCGGAGGGGGAGGACAGGGGAACCCATAGCTGATGTATAAAATTTAAAACACATAATAATAAAGAAAAAATTATTTATTAAAAAAAAAGAAAATTCAAGTAAAAATGAAAAATTAAAATAATTGAAAGTTTGGTTCTGAACAGTTCATTTAACTGGGTAAGTAAAAATTAAACTAATAACTTTGTGAAGATAGACCATACACACATTGTTCACATATATTCCTTGCTGGCATTACTTTTCATGTAAACATGTGTGTTAGTTATTTGCATAAAAGATAGGTCTTTCTTTGGAAAATAATCTGGAAGAAAACCATTCCATTTACATAGTATAAACCTCACAGGATATGCTATCTGCAATAGATTGAAGGACAGATGCCAGGAAGTATTAAGAAGTTTTGCCAGGCTGGAGAGATGGCTCAGTGGTTAAGAGCACCAACTGCTCTTCCAGAGGTCCTGAATTCAATTCCCAGCAACCACATGGTGGCTCACAACCACCTGTAATGAGATCTGGTGCCCTCATCTGGCCTGCAGGGACACATGCAGACAGAGCACTATATACATAATAAATAAATAAATTTAAAAAAAGAAAAGAAAAAAGAAGTGTTGCCAACTATATTTTATGTTTTAGTTTCACTTCAAGAATAACACAATTTGTCCTAATTTGCAATTTCATCTCTGTTATTAGTCTCATTTTTTATTGTTTTAGAATTTCAAGCATGTGTATAATAATTTTTTTATCAATTCCAACCTCTAAGCCATTTCTCTATGATCAAAAATTATGTTTCCGTAGCCAGTGTCTATTTTGATTAACCACATTTGCAAAAGGTCGTATGGGTTGGTCACTATAAATCTCAGCTGTAACACATTATATCCCTTTCTGAGTGTGGCAAAGTAAATTAAGAAGTGTTCAGTGGCCAATCTCAAACATATTTTGACAAATTATATGATTGGTAATTGATCTTGAGGTATAAATGTTATATTTTAATGACTTGTGGGCTAACAGCAGAATTTGTAGTTTATTTAATTATTGACAGATAACAGATCATGTTAGAGAATGTCCGATTATGTTGTTGGAAAGGAAAATTACTTAACTAAATAGTAGTAATTAATATATGGCCTTAATGGAATCATGGAATCATGTAAAGACAGACGATACATGGCAGCTCTGAAAAAAAATAAATTATAAGAATCATGTTCTCCATGAGGAGGTGAGAAAATGTTTGTATTTGTTATAGTTCAGTGGGAAGTAGCACAAGTATACTGTTGTTATAAATGTTAATAGGGCTAGAAAGAGGGCTGAGGGGTAAGAGTACTTGCTGCTCTTCCAGGGGTCCTGTGTTCTGTTGCTAGCATGTGTGATAAGATAGTCACAACCACCTGTAACTCCAGATCCAGGAGATTGGATGCCCTCTTCTGCACTCCAAGGGCACCAGCACATACATGTACATACTCACATAGACTCAGACACACACAAATGAAGAAAAATAAATCTTAAGGAAAATGTATTGTAGGCTGATAAATACAAATACATCAATTACTTTTCTAATTACTGTGAAAAAAATTCCTGACAAGATGACAGGGAAAGATGGGTTTGTTTTGCAAAAGAAGCATGGTAGCATGCTTGACGCAGCTGGTCACATTGTCCTGCTGTAGGAAGCAGAGAAAGATGGACACTATTTCTCAGGTTGTTTTCTTCAGGCTTGTACCTCTGAATAGGGATGCTTCCACTCACATTCACAGTTGACCTTCCTTCTTCAGTTAAACCTTCCTGGGAACACTTCCACAGACAAATCCAGAGGTGAGTTTCTGTGCTGGTTCTAAGTCAACTCAAGCTGACAATATCAATTAATGATCGTGACTAGTAAGTAAGGTGAACGGTTGAATTCCAAGAGTGAAAGTAGAAGTCATGGGGAATAAATAGTTGCCTTCCTTTTTAAGATTATTTTGTCGCCAGGTGGTGGTGACACACACCTTTAATCCCAGCACTCAGGAGTCAGAGCCAGGAGGATCTTTGTGAGTTAAAGGCCAGCCTGGTCTACAGAGCAAGATCCAGGACATGCTCCAAAGCTACACAGAGAAACCCTGTCTCCAAAAAAAAAAAAAACAAAAAATATATATTTTGTCTATTTTTTGATATTATAATATAATTAAATCATTTACATCTTTCCTTTCCACCCTCAAACTCTCCCATACAACCCTCCTTTCTCTTTCAACTTCATAGCTTCAACTTTTCATAATTTTTGTTACACACACACACACACACACACACACACACTCCTTAATACATAAATGCAACCTTCTGAATTTATGTAATGTTATTTATATAGGGCTGACCATTTCGTACATGAGCTGAACAAAGACAAATACAATAGATAGGCTAAAGTGGGAAAACTCTACACCAAAAGCTATAGGCAACTAAGGAATGCTGAGAGTCAGAGAAACTAGTCTGACCCAGGGAAGAACACACCAATTAGTTATCTAAAACCAGATAATAGCCTCCTTTTATATTCAGAGAGCAGTTCAAAAACACACCTTCAATAGGGTTTTTCCTACCATGAAATCCTTTTAAAATAACGTTCACGTTATTGCACTCCAAATCCCATTCCATTGTTATATTTTGTTTTATTTATGACATATGGAATTATTTATGTAGTATTGACTTTGTGTCTTTGTGCTGTCTACTAGAAAGCAAATATGGCTGTCTTGTTTACTAGGGCACATCACAGTACTTGACCCATGATGGGAGATAATAAATGTTTAATGAAATAGTGATTTTATCGGATGTCATTTAATAGTCAGTAGAGCCTAGTTCTCACATTGATGTCTAGTCCATAATTCTTGCTTATATGATTTAGAATACTGCCCCCCCAACCCCCCAAAAAATCAAGTTATGGTACCAAACTTCTCCTTTCAGGAGATTAGACAGGGCCAAATCTGTCAAGGCAGTTAATTTTTTTTTTTTAATTTCATTGTTTGGATGTTTCACTTGCATGTATGTCTGTGTACCACATGCATGCCTGGTTCCATGGAGGCAGCTAAAGGGTTTCACATTTCCCTGTAATTGGAGTTACACAGAGTTGTGTGCCACCATGTCAGTGGCAGGAATCAAACCCTGATCCTCTGGGAGAGTAGTAGCCAGTGCTCTTATCCTCTGAACTGGGTCTCCAGCCACACACATAGCAACTTTTAATTGTGACATAGAACTCATGAATCTCTTGCAGAATGGCCGCTGAGTGTGTTCCTTTTAAATATAAACATAAAATGTATATACTTTTCTGTAAGAAAACTTCTGATTATATTGTTTGTCAACTCACATTTCAGAGGTAAAATTATGTTATCATAATCAGTTTATAATAACATACATTCCTTTTTAAATTCTTTCCAAGTTCTAAAAATTGGAGTCTAATAATTACACAAATATGTATATTTTTATATTATACAAATAGATTACCAGTGTCATTAGAAGTGAAATAGTTCATTCCCTTAATTTAGGCTACAAATACTGAATATATTAGTTTTTGTTTTCCAAGTTAGTTCTTTCTGAGACAGTAATTTGAGTTCTATTGATGGTCTAAGAACAATATCTAAAGAATAAATGCACAGCATTATAACTTTCAATGCAATGAGTATTTTTTTTAAACGATGGCCATCTTGAAACTCTGTTTACTTTGCTTGGTTTTCCAGAGACAAGACTTTAATTGGCAAGAACATCTCTAATACATTATACTAATCCCTTCTGTTTTTATGCCTCTCTCATTTCTGGTACTACTCAGATTAGAATCAGTGTAGGACTGCTATCTTGAGACAAATTTTAAAGTTAGTTAAATAATACAATATAAAACAGGAAAAACAAGAAGCAAGTTCCTGAAACTGACTGTCGTCCCTAAACATTTCTCTAATGTGAAGTTAGTCACCAATGTGAAAAATCTCATTTCCATCTTAAACAAGCAATAGCAGTTATAAACCCAAATGTTTCTGAACTGTATTATCCGTCACCTTGAGAAGACTCCAGTGATATGCAAATTTGCACTGCTTGTATAATTAGAAGTATATGTTACCCAAGCTGAGAAAGTGGCCTTTTCAGTTGTGAAATCACTGGCACTAATTAGGAAGCAGTTGGAGAATTATAGCCCCTAAGCATAAGCATTTTTGAGCTGTTATATCATCTTGTAGTAAAGAGAAGTTGGCTTTTCATCTTTAATGTCTCCATCACTGAATGAACAGGTGCCTATACTCAGATACCTATGGATAGATATCATTTTCATTGAGTTTGAGTCTTGTTTGGGAAAACGTTAATCACAGTTATACTGCCCTCTATCAGACAAAACTGTCTAAAACATCATTTTCCAAAGCATGATATAAAGAACCCTATTAAATATTCTAAGACAGAAGATGTCAGTGACGAAAGCAAGAATTTGTTTCTTAATGGTATTCACCAAATTACTTCTGGGATGGACATTAATAATAAAAATTAGCACATTAAAATTGATTATACAAGATATAATCAAACTTGCTTTAAACAACAGAATTTATCTTCACCAATATTTTCTAACAACCCCAAAAGTACCATACAGATACTCATAGAGAAAGGTCAGTCTAAGAGTAGAGCATTTAAAATATTGTATCTGTCATGTCAAGAGATAACTCTCTTCATTTCTAGATGCTAGGTGAGGAAGAAATTTACAAAAAAAAATGTGTGGGAGAGTATGTGGGGGTTGTGTGTGTGTGTGTGTGTGTGTGTGTGTATGTGTGTGTGTATACATGGCACATATGTAGAAGTCAGAAGAGAGCTGGCAGAATTCTGTCTAGTTTCTCCATGTAGATCCTAGAGATTGAATTCAGGTCATTGCACTTGGAAGTCCAGCTTTTGACTTGCTGAACCATCTTACTTGCTCACTCTCTCAAGATTCTTGTTGTGGCTCTATAGGACTGGTAAATACTTTTTATAATTAAATTCAGGGAAAGGGTTGACTATTTTTATATGTCTGACTTAAGTGAATTTAGAATGTAAAATTTTTACCTAAAACATGTCAGTTGATTTTTTTATAACAATCTCAAGTTATTTTATAGAAAAGCTACATGGATAAACAAAACAAAACAGAAAAATAAAAACCCAGAATGATCCTGAATTAAGTATCAGATTTCAACTTGGACTAGAAGTAGAAAACAAGATTGCATTTGTAGTTCTAATTAGATGTGTATATCACTTAATGTAATCAAATAGCAAGACAATACATCCCTTATTGTCTGATAAAATAAACTTTAAACCATAATTAGTCAGAAGAGCTAAACATCACTTCATATGATGAAGGAAACAATCCATCAAGACATAACAGAGTCTTGCCCTGTGCCCCGTAACCCTTACAGATGGGCAGAAGCTAGTCACAGGCTCATCTGGCAATACTCTGGGGTGCCACTATAATGAACATGTATGTGATGGAGAAATAAGAGAGAAGGGGAAGCAGAGTGGTTCATACACTATGGAGAGAAGTGAAACAGATGATACAGCATTGATGAGGAACAGGCTGGTATGGGTGGTCTGTGTTGCAACCCGGGGCCATGTGATGTCCAGGCCTATACTGCTACCAAGTGCCATACCTGGGTCCATGGCCCTACCACAGCTAGGGTCTGTGTTGATATCTGTGGCCTTGTGTTGATGTCCATGGCCCATGTTACCATAGAAGACCATATAGGTGCCTGTGGTTTGGACAGCCATCTGAGGCCATGTTGATGTCCAGAGGCCATGCTGCCACAGAAGCCATATTATTTTAAGTGGCCTGCACTGCCATCCAAGTCCATGGAGATGTCTGGACTGAGCTGCCATGTCTGGGTCCATAAACTTACCATAGCTGGAGTCTATGTTCTTGTCTGGGGATTGTGTTATCAGCAGGGGCCATTGGAGAGCCAGGCCTAGTGGCCTGGTCACCAGAGAACTCTGGTCCTTCCCCTAGCTGATCTCTTTAGTGGAACAGTTTCCCACTGACCCTGCAAGAGAACTAGCCTTAATGGAATAGGCATTGGAGAGATGAACCTCACCAAAGCCAACCTTCTGAGAACTGCCCCTCTTGTAGCTATCACAATGGGAAAACTGGCCCCACTCTGTAAGCAGGTGAGCTGGCCCAACCCCTTGCCATGTGCCAGTGGGAGAGTTGGTGCCCAGCCTTACTTGGGGGGTGGGTGGTCCTGGTGTAGGCCCAGATTAACCAACTCAGCTACTACCTAGGCCCACATCCAGGGTTTTCAGTTGGCCCACCCCAACATCCACACCATCAATGACCTGCTAGAGTGCATGAAGAAACTGGTCCAGGGGAATCATAGCCACAGGATCTTCATGACTGAGCAATAGCAGGATATCCAGAAGTTTCTGTGAGGGTCCAAAATTGATGGTGTACCAGAAGCTAGGGGCTGTGAACCAGACCAACAACTCATGGCAATGAACATTTTCAATTAAGGCTGTTTGGGCAAAAGAGTGTGCTGTGTGACACATTGCAGTTCCCAAGGCCACTACTACAAAAGATTACATGATGGAGAGGCAGGAAAGATGGAGGAGCGAAATATTTTCAATTTTATTTTGGGGATGGGAGGGTACAAAGATGGAGAGAGGACATGGAAAGGCTGGCAAATAAGTGGAACTGGGGTGTATGACATGAAATTCCCAAAGAATCAATAAAAATTTGTGGAAAAAAGGAGACATTACAATTCTGAACATATATGCACTGAACAAATGTGTACCCATCTTCATGAAGCACACACTAGTAAATGTAAGGACACAGATTAGCACCAACACCATAATAGTGGGTATTAATAAAATCAACAGCAAAGAGATACTCCATACAGAAATATACATATGGAGTAAGAACTGTGCACCACTGAATGATAAATGGCCATTGAGGAAATTAAGAAGAAATCAAAACAACTAAATGAAAATTAAAACATACAAGTAATATTATATAGACTTAGCAGGTTATATTTTTGCATTTAGGAATATATAGTGATGGTTTTGTCAAAGAACATTTGTTTTCTCGTAATTTTTTGGTTAGCCTTAGTAATATTATGAACAAATATAATATATTTTAATCATATCCATATACACCTCTGACATCCCCTCTCCAGCTCCTCTGGGGGTCATTCCCTCCCTCATATCCTCTTCCAAATTTTCCCGCACTTCCTCCTTGTCATTGAGTCCAATACACATTGCCCTTATGTATCATCCACCAGAGCATGGACAAACTACTACAGGCCACATCAATGAAGAAAATTGACTCTCTCTACCCAATTTGCTAACAACTACTAATAGATCCTTAGCTAGTAGTAGGTCCTGATGAGCCTCTTCCACGTCTAATTTGGAGTGTTGACTGGCTTAAACTTGTGTAAGTTTTGTATTGCAACCATAGCAGCTGTAAGTACGGGAATGCAGCTGCCTATCTGTTTTGGATCAGTGTGCCTGAAACCACTATCATTTGATTCTTAAATTAACACTATAAGGCATTCCAACTTTTTTAAATGGGGTGGGTCAAAGTAACTATGATTAGCACTTAAGTTCTCTTTTCTTGTTGCAGGACTTTCTTTTAGAATGTTTCTAGAGTCCTACTTTTAAAAATTCATTTCTGGATTTTTAATAACTAATGGAAAATTTAAAAACAAAACCATACACATATGGGTATTAGTAAACAGATTACATAAAATAATTATTTGAAATTACATATTTTTACCTAGGTAGATGCAACCATTCCTTATGAATATATGTACAAAGTATCCCTGTTATGTACGATGAAAAGCATTCAGTGTTATGTGTCAATTAAAGCAAAAATAAAAGAAAGTCAAGCCTGCAACAATTTATTTAATTAAATTATTTAATTAAAATGTAATGATTTCATTCCTGCTACCTCTTCTCTTTCTTGCTCCCCCCATGAACACTCCACACTCCCTCCCAAATTCACCTCCTCTTATTAACCATTGCTATTACATATACATACAAACAAATAAATATAGATGTACAACCTGTACAGTGTGGCCTGAATGTATATTTTCAGGGCTGAACAATGATTATTGAATAAGCAATCAGCTAAGACTGAGCTGGCCAAAGACTGGATAACCAATCATGCGGCTCATCCTTGGGGAAGGCTAATTCTCAGTTCCTCCACAGCTGCCAGTTACTTCTAGCTCTTCATATAGAAGTAGACTGTAACTGTTGTTGAAATTGTTCAAATTTTCTTCACACAACCAAGCTGTTGTGAGTCCACGTTATAGATTACAGGTCTTAGACAGAAGGTACAGAGTGAGAGAGAGAAGAAAATGGGGAGAAAGTACAGAAAGGAGAGAGGGGGGGACGGAATGAGCAATAAATAATTCTCAATCTCTGACACACAATTACCATGTTGTATGTGTTATATATTTCTCTAATTGCCATCAATATATGCTCCTTATTTACAAACACTTAGCAAATGGGTTACTATAGATAGTATTTCATACTTCATAAACCTTGATTAACATTTATAAAGAATTTCCTGATTCCTAAGAAAAGTCTTACATTCTAATCATAAATATGTATGAAATATACATGTTTGCTAATTTTGTCTGAAAGTTGAATATCTCAGTTACATTTTATTGTGCTTTATCTTTTCTTTTTACAGCTTTTAAAAAGCTATTGTTTTATTCTTGAATTAAAAACCAAGGAATATTGAAATTCTAATTTGGTGTATACTCTCTAAAATTCTAGAATTTCAAAGAGGTTTAAAATAAATTATGTACTTTTCAAATATCATCATTAAAAGGCACTGTGAACCTCTGGTCCCTGTCTCTGAAATCCCTGCCAAGATGTATTAAAATTTCAGTGTGGGTGGAATGATTTGGCTTAGAATATACTACCTGGGAATAGACACAAGAGTTTATCAAGGAGACAAAATACAAAAGACATCAAGAATCCATTCACTGTTTTGGCATTATGATAGTTTGATAGTTAGAAGTAATTGTCAGCTTGATAGAAATTGAGTCATCTGAGAGGCACATCTCTGGGCATGCCTGTTTAGGATTATCTCCATGGGTACTGACCCGAGAAAAGGATTGTGAATAGAACTATTCTGTGGGCTGTGGATCACGAACTGTATAAATGGAGGAAGCAAGTAGTAGATATGCATTCATTGCTCTCTGCTCTTGACACAATGGAACTAGTTGCTTCAGTTCCCTGCTGCCTTGACTTCTCTAGCATGAGCAGCTGTACTTTCAACTATAGAAAAGCAAAGCCTTTCTCTCTGAAGTTGCTTTCATGAAGGTATATTCATCACAAAATGAAAAGAAAGTCAGACAGGTAGTCTTACTTTTACTAAGTATTTTCAATTTTTTGGAGTCCATAGGAAGTAATTTTGTAGCTGGCAGACAATTTTAGTTCTAGGCCTAGAATGTTTCCAGTTGTGTCATTCTGTTTGGTTTTAGTGAAACTTCAAAGACCCATGGTTTGAGATTTGTGTTGGATATTTATAAAGAGAAACCACCTCTCATTTACTCTCTGATGTTGATTTCTTCTGTTTCGTTTGGATGAGTACATTTCATTCCTCTGCTCCTTCCTCATCTCACCATTTTTCCCTTACCTTGTCACAGCTGAATAATCCTGATGTAACAATTCCTCTTTCTTATAACATCTTCAGTGCCCACCACAATATCTGAGAAATTGTCTTTTATTGAAAAGCCTTGTTGCACAGAATACCAGAATATGAAAACACCACCTAATTTGATTTGGCAGACTGACAGGAGCAGTAGTTCATAGTAATTAATAAGAATTTAGTTTTAAGTGGGCACAAGTATGTAATCCTTGATTCGGGTGTTGGGAAACTGAGACAAAAACATTATTTGGGGGATTTGGGAACACACACACACACACACACACACACACACACACACACACACACACAGAAAGAGATATATATGTCTGCCAACAAGCATCATGATCAGGTCTGTCATAGTAATACCCCACTCCTGGTATCAACTTCTGTCTTAGTCAGTGTTCTATTGTTGTGAAGAGACACCATAACTATGGAAACTCTTATGAAAGAAAGAATTTAATTGGAACTTGCTTACAGTATCAGAGGTCTGGTCCATTATCATCATGGTGGAAAGCATGGTTGCAAACAGGCAGAAATGGTGCTAGAGAAGAAATTGAGAGTTCTACATCTGAATCTGCAGGCAGCAGAAAGACAAAGGCACTGAGTCCAGCTTGGTATTTTGGAAACCTCAAAGCCCACCTTCAGTGACACATTTCTTTCAACAAGGGCACACCACCTAATGCTTTCAGATAGTCTCACTCTCTGGTGACCAAGCATTCAACACTATGAGCCTTTAGGGGTCATTCTCATTCAAACTATCATAAAGGATAAATAAGAGGGTCCTGCAGTATCCCAGGAAGGACAGAGAAGTGTAACACAAATCTTGAAAGGTCTTATTAATAAAAATCCCAGAGCCAGATATTGGAGTGAAAGCCGAAAGATCAGAGGAATAGAACAAGCCAGCCAAAAGTACTTACTGCTAGGAAATCCTCAGCCCAAGAGAATTACTTCCTGTATACTCATGCCTTATATGCCCTTCTGTGCCCTGCAATTTTATTTCCTCTCTCTGCCTAGCCACATAATTTCCTCTTTCCATCTGTCTCTATCACTTCCTTTCTGTCTGTACAGATCTTCAGACCTCTATGGTTAACTACTGCTGGGATTAAAGGCATATGCCACCATGCCTGGCTCTGCTCCCAGTGTGGCCTTGAACTCACAGAGATCCAGATGAATCTCTGCCTCCCGAATGCTAGGATTAAAGGTGTGTGCTACCACTGCCTGACCTCCATGTTTAATATAGTGGCTGTCTTTGTCCTCTGATCCCCAGGCAATCTTTATTTGTTAGAGCACAAATAAAATATCATCACAGAGAAGTTACTGTGAATTTAGATATGGTCCAGGAGAAGTTAAGGAAGAAAAGGGATGTTTACTTTCTAGCTTTCTATATAACCATGTACCAGAACCAAAATAATCTCAGCCTGGAGATGAGTTTCTAAGTTGCCCTAGTTCCAATTCATTGAATATGTATGAGCTCCTAGAAGACTAATATCCAGAAAACTAATAGGCAAAACCTTTTTGTGCATTTTGTTTATAATCAGAAAAAGTCAAATAAGTATGTATGATTACTACATTGTAGTGACAACTTGTACTACCCAGCCATGATAAAGAATAGTACTCATTCGTTCATTTATCCAATTGGCATTTGTTGTGTGCTTTATAGATACCAGCCATGGGACATGAATCTTTACTTAGAGAAGTGATGCTATTTGGATGTATTTAAATTTTTGAACTCTTTGGTTTATGTATTTGATATCATACATTATGAGTTTCTGAGGTGGCTCCTGGTTCTCTTACCAGTTTCTTTTTAAAAATCATATATAATTTGATCAGTGAGGATTTTACCTCCATTTGTAACTAAAATAATCTGCCGAATGCTAGGCACAGCATTCTTTTTCTCTCCTTCCTGAAAAAATAACTTAATGCTTATCAAGAAGCTGAATACATTTGAGGGGATTTGATTATTTTAGACTAGTCTCAAGCCTAGCTTGCTCACGCACCTTCTGAAAACACTTGAAAATAACACATCATTCTCAAAATAAGAAAAATGACATGTGAACAGATTAATTTAATATAAAATCATATGATAGAATTTATAAATTCTAAGACTACATAGTTAATTTCAGTTTTCCTTCATGTCTTAGGAATTTCAAAGGCATAGAATCCGGTGCAGCTGTTAACATGAAAAAAGGCCTTTGGCAAGGATTGAAATAGATTTTTTTAATAACATTTTCTACTTCTAAGTAAGTATTAGTGGCAGGACAACTAGATCTCAGGTGCTCCCAGACTACTTTGTTCCCACCTTTCTCTGGCACTAGCCATTGTTCATGGCTTTGTGGCCCAATGCTGCCCTTGGCTGACCTTGTACCACATTACCAAGCAGAGACTTGCAGAGCTGGGAGTGAGAGAAGGCCAACATTTCTGGCCTTTGCTTCTCCAAAATAACATAAGCACATTATTGTAGTGCTCCCCCACCCAGGGGGAAAGAAGAAAAAGATGAGTGAAAGAAAATAAATAAGATTATATATATATTTACATATACATATATATGTATATATACACACACCTATATATGTATATGTATACACATACACATATACATATATAGATATAGATATAGATATAGATATACAGAAGAAAATGTAAACAGTTCTAATGTAATGCAGCAAAGGGCTCATTGCTCTACTCCTTAGTAGAAGCAGATGTCTGAAGGTTGCTGTGTCTATAATCAATTTATCTAAATTTCTAACAAAGGCATAGTGGTTAAAATTGCATTATACAATTATAATAATGGCTGGTATTAGTACTTGGAATGATCAGGAGATATTAGATATTGAAAATAAATGAGAACAAGACAGAATTCATATAGTATTCTTCCTCTTTACAAGACAAAGATATAATTTCAGAGTTGTCCTCATTCTTAAAAATTTATTTTCAAAACTTTACATAAATAAATAGTTAAACATACTACTATGCTTTTCATGCTTTGGTGAAAGTAAGGAGATTATTTTGACATTTAGAGAAAGCCTCTGGCCTGGACTATTAAAGGGAACTCGCTTTCAAGTTAATCTTCTGTCAGCAACCAATTGATCTGTAAATGCATTTTGATGTTTATTCAAAAGGCATTTACAAATAAGGGAATGTTTTTACCAACTGTATGGAGAAAGCTGATTTAAATTCTGGAACACTGAAAAGTCAGGGGTGGGATTTCTTGACCATCTCCTATCTCCATACTGGACTGGTCTGGCTCAAGCACAGATCTTGTGTGTGCTATCACACTCTCTTTAGGGATGTTATCTTTCAAACTGAAAAGAAAAGTTTTTAATATTTTATTTATTGTCAATGCACTGAGGAAAATTGATATCCATAAACCCTTGATTCAATTGAATTGCTATCATTTGTAAATAGATCAAATGTCAAAACCAATCAAACTTTATCTTCTGAAAAACAGTACTAGGTAATGTCCCATTAATGAAAAGAAAATTAAAACTTTAAAACTGGTTTCTATAGATTTTCACAATTTTATGTAGAAAGTAAAAATTAGTGTCAATATGTAAGCAAGTGGTCATGCAATATTAACTATACAGAGGTCTCAGTTTTCAGAGTTTCCTGGAAGAAAATACCTGACAGGGCTAAATCTTTGCAGAATTTGGGACTTATGGAAGCCTGAAATTTAGATAAACACAGTGATTAAATCTAGTGTTTATAATGTCTAATTTTACAAAGAAGAGGTGTTGAATGCATAAAAAGCTAAAGAAAGCAGCCTCCTACTGTATACCTCTTGTTAGTTTTACATCAGGCGGGAAGCATCACACTAGCCTTGCTATAAATTTTTAATGAAAATAATTTCTTCATCATTATGCACACAGCAATCTATGCCTACTTGAACCATCTTGTTTCTTTTTGATCTTATCATCATTCTATTACTCCCAATGTCTTTCTCCACACTCTGAGGAAGAAAGGTGTGGTCCTTTATCAGAAGACTTGATTGTTCTCTTTGTTGGAGTGTTCACATCTGTAGTGCTTTATTATTATCTTTTAGTTCTACTGTAGATTCTGAGATTCTGGTATTAATATCGGTTGTGTATGGGATAAAATGTGAGGATTTATTATTAAATAATAAATCCAACTAGTTCAAGTATTAATTTGAAGGAAAATATGTTCTTTCTGTTTTTAATAATTTAGCCATCAATAATTTTGAAGTACTTGGCCAAGCTCTTACATGACCACTTTTGTAATATAATACTTGACAGTTCATTCTATAGAACTCGTGATCTTTATAACAAACTTTTTATGGAGAAATCTTTTTGTCCTTAACATCAAGGTCAGACAACTACTAGTTAAAGGTCTATTTAAGCATCCCCAGCCCCACAGTGGCAGCCCAAGCTAATGATAGAATCATTCTTCCAAACTACTGAGCATTATTCCTTTATTTTCTCATTTGCTTGGTCCTTAGAAATGTCTGTCACTGCAGTTGCCATATTTTATTGTAGCCATTGGAAAGTGCTCTTTCTTAGTCCTTTCAGATAGTATGTTCCAAACACAAGGATGTATGGTAGTAACTAAGCCCCATTCCTGTGAGTTTTTTCTCACCCTGACATATTATCTTCAGTGATGTGTTAGTATATGCTTATGAGGAGTCCTGCAACACCACACTCCTTGGTCTTCAAACCGTATAGATTGAATTTTTTCCATAGTATAGTAACCTAACAGATGAACTATGCTCTTGTGTTCTTGCTGTGCAGCATGCACTTGGCTACAGTTTAAAATGCATTGTTTAATCTGACCCTCACTCTGGTCAGATTAAGATGACTGAGAGTGCTCTCTTCCTTTATCACAAAGGTACAAGGTACTGGCACAGAAACTTGAGTTTCTCCTTCTCTTCAGTTCACAATAGATAGACATGGTTATTTTACCACTTATAACTATGTAGATTTGTATAATGTTGCCTCATGATCATTTAACATTTTTAAACCAATAAATTAATTAGAGAAAGTTGCTAAAGAAAAAAGACAGACAAATATGGGTTAATACTCAGTTTTGGATCCTAAATATCTGTGGACTTAGAAAAAACTAATTACTAATCCTAAGTATCAGATTCTTCCAGTGTAACAATGCACAGTTTCAAATGTATCAATGTGTACACATGTAGAAAATTATATTCATATATATATATATATATATATATATATATATATATATATATATATATGTTGTGATGTACAAGATCCAGTTACACTGTATGTGCTTTGTAAGTTTTCATTTAGTATTAGTGTCTTTCTTTTTTTTGTTTTTGTTTTTGTTTGTTTGTTTGTTTTTTTCAGACAGGGTTTCTCTGTGTAGCTTTGTGCCTTTCCTGGAACTCACTTGGTAGACCAGGCTGGCCTCGAACTCACAGAGATCCGCCTGGCTCTGCCTCCCAAGTGCTATGATTAAAGGCATGCGCCACCACCGCCCAACATGTCTTTCTTTTTTTAAGACTGACAGTTTGTTGTACAATAAAGTATTATTTTGTATTGCATAAGATAATCAAAAATGCTGAAATTGAAAAGGATCTTAAGATCACTCTGAGAAAGTCAGTTCATGAAAATACAAACAAAATTCCCTGGTACAAAAAGAAGGGACAGAATGGAAACAATGCAGATTGTGAGCACCATCAAATCGCATGCAAGCTACGTGTATGGAAACATCATCATGAAGCTCCTTTCTGTGTACAGTTAATATGCACTCATTTTCAAGGAAGGAATATCTTTCAAAGAATAATACTATATTTTGAATAACTGTAAGAAAGATGAAAACATCTTCTGGTTGTTATTTTTTTTTTGGCCCAGTCTCTTGTGGATTGTGATACTTTTAGCTTATTTCTGACATTATCAGTTTCTATATTCAACTTTAAATGGTGAAGAAATCATATTATCTTCAACTTTTCAATTGTTAGAAGGATGAGTAAGAAAACAGTCAAGAAAATAACAACTCTGTACATACAATAATTCTGTGTTGTATAACAAATATTTGGCTAAAATCTGTAAAGCTCACTAAATATTTAAGAGAAAAGCACTCTAAAAATAACTAGGTAATGCCAAGTGACAGCTTTGGCTTAGAGCCCATTAAGAGGAATGAACTCAGAATCATGCTCTCTGCCCATGATGTCTGCATTCTTAACTTTTGTAAAGCCATATATAGCACAAGTGATTTTTAAGGCAACTGGTGTTTTCAAGAAATGAAATGACAATTCAGCTAGTATATAATCATGGCATTGTGTTCTATGAATTTGCAAGAGATTTCTAGGACTATAGTTTTATCTTTGGGAGGGAATATGGAAAAACTGCCTGATAATGGTGAGAATTAGATTTCATATGAGTAAGCAGTGTTTTATTAGTTAAAAAGCAAAACCCTGAGCAATTGTACTAAAATTTTCTATTTTGACAAATATTATTTGGTGATTTATGGTAATATGGGTGATTATTTAACTTTATTATATTGCTTGATTACATATAAGATACTAAAATTGATCATCATATAAGGTTTCATAGTATAATCATACATGAGATTATGATTAAGAGAGTGAATGAAATTAAGTGTGACTTGAATTTTGGAAAATGCAAAGATGAATGAAAGGTAAGCAGATGCAGGGTTTCCTTACAAAATCAGTCAGGATACACCCTGAAAAAAGTCAGGGATGCTCTGGGACTTGTGTCTCTGGTATTGGTACATGCAGCAGCCTAGGAAAGGGAAAAATCAGGGAAGTATCATTGTGTCATTTAGAAATAGAATGGAACTAAACAGTCAAACCCAGTTCATGAATGTACTAACTTTTCAATCCATTCTAAAGGAGTAGAATTTATGGAGAAATCAGGTAATAAAAGGGATACAGATCATTCTTGACTGAGGGAACAGCCAGTCTAAAGTCACAGGAAGGGGAATCTATGTTGCACATACATTCTCTTCTCCAGAATTTCACCCCTGTCCACTACAGATTCCTGAGAAGATTCAAGGTCCTCAAAAATCTGTGGAGATAAAATTAATTCTAGCCTTCCCCCACCCCCATCTGCTTGGTAGTCTATTTTTTCTTTCTTTGTCTTTGGAGTTCCCCCAATGCATGCTGGAGCAGTGAAGTCTTAATCTGCATGAGTCACCTCTCTGGGGCATGTGGTTTCTAAAAGTGGGCCACTGGAGGATGGATGGAGTTAGCATTTGTAGAGCCCTTTGCCTTAACAGCTTTTCTGAATACTTCTGTGTTTGAAAGGCTTCAATTGCTTCCATTTAAATCAACAGTCCATTAAATACACACTCCTCCGCATGACTTTCAGGACCTTGATGATCTGCTTTTAAGCTCCATTCTGACTCCTTGCTATTTTCCCTGTGCCTCAACTGCTTGTACCTGAACCTTCTTCTAGCTCCCCTAGAGGCCCATATGGTGAGGAATGGCTGGCAGCCTTGCATCAGATGCTGATGGGACTGTGTTACACCATTCACCAACTGTTGTCATTTGGGCAAGTTATTTCCTCCGGGATTGTTGAGTCCTTCTTTGTAAATGGGAGAAAAGCATTTAGTTTTCAGAGTTTCTGTGAGATTTAAATGAAGGAGATATAAATAGATTAAGAGGCTTTCTAACATTCATCTCTCAACATCATTAGTTACCCCTTTGCCCTTAAATATAGACCTTTGATTTTGACATTGTTTGAATAGTGTGCGTGTGTGTGTGTGTGTATGCATACATGCATGCTGTCTTTCCATTAACAACATTATTTTAATTAGTTTAGTCTTAAATATTTATTTTGCCCCTACCATACTGGGCAATGAGACTGCCTTTTCTTTGCATTTCCCCTTCATGGTATCAATTATCTTCCTCAAATCTACTAGCTTATTGCCTATGGATGGGCCTTTGCTGTTCACAATCTGCAAAATGCAGATATTGTCAGGATTCAATTTTTAGCAAAAACTTCAGAAATTTATACAATTCTACAAGCCACATAGAGACTAGATATGTTTCTCAGTCTGGTGTGTAACAGTATTGTCCTATGAGCTACATAACTGTGTTTGGTGATTTTGTAATGCAGAAATTGTTTTGCCATTTTACTTCTGACCTGGAACATTAACAAAAGCATGTGAGAAAACTTCAGTGTGATGGGTTATCAGGAGAATTGGTTTATGTTCATTACTGGTAATGGATCCACAGTAAATTGTTAGAACATTATCATAATCAAGTCTAATTCTAGAAAATACTTAGCTGGCTGTTACCACAGGCACAACACAAATCTTCTGTGTTTAGGCTATAGAAATACACATTATATACAAAAAAAGAAAGAAAGAAAGAGATACAAAAAAAGAAAGAAAGAAAGAGAGACCATATACAACAACTCCTAAATTGGAATTTGTTCACTGAAAATCACTCTAAAGCAGTTTTGAAAATAACTTTAAAAAACTGACTTGTACAAAATTTTAGGTTTTTATTTTTATATCACTGATCCATCTTTAACCTTAGGTGTGTATGGTAGGTGTCATTGTATATGATATCCTTTACTATGTAATGTATCTTTAATACTTTTCATTTTTTTTTCATTAAAATGTTTGCTTTCTGTGGATGATACATTGTGCACCCTAATAAAGCTTCCCTGGGGATTACAGGAGAGAACAGCCACTATATTATACATAGAAACCAGATAGTGGTGGCACTCATGACTTTAGTTCTATCACTTGGCAGGCAGAGATTTGTCTGGATCTCTGTGAATTCAAGGCCACACTGGGACAGAGCCACGAATGTTGGCATACACCTTTAATCAAAGTACTTGAGATCTCATGTCTTTGCTTGGGAAAGACACATATCTTTAATCCCAGGAAGTGATGGCAAGATGCAGAAAGGTATATAATGCATGAGGACTAGGAACTAGAGGCTTTTTAGCAGTAGTTCAGTGTAGACACTTTTGGGTGAGGACTCAGAGGACTCAGTCTGAGGAAACAAGATAGGCTGAGGAGTTGGTGAGGTAAGATTGGCTGTGGCTTGTTCTATTTCTCTGATCTTCCATCTTTCACTACAATATCTGGCTCCCCGTTGTTTTTATTGATAAGACCTTTTAAGATTGATGTTACAGCTTTCTGCTAAGTCTTATTCTAGATATTGAAGATACAATGGTGAACTAAGTATGTATAGCTAATTTGAACTATGCAATGTGTATACAAACATATATGTATATGTTTATATTAACTGTGTGAATTAAATGAAGCTTTGTTAGAGACCGGGGAAATTAACTTTTTAAAATTAATAAAAACTATCATTGACTATTGAATTTTACAAACACACATTCCCTTGGTTTCAGATATACATCATGACAAGGCTCACACTCTACACCCTAGAGAAAAACACCAAGTTGTTCCTATGAACTACTTTCATCCACTAGTCAAGTATGTTATTTTTATTAGTCAGTGTTTTTAATTGAATTAAATTTATTTTGAACTGATGAATAAGACATAAAATTGAAAATGGTGACAGGTAACACAATATTCAAGTACATGTATGTACTCACAATATAATGTTTAAATCAGGTTAAACATGTCTCTATCCTCAGTTATTGTTTCTTTATGGAACATCCTTTCAATATGATTTCTTCCAACTTTTTGAAATATAAAGTTCACTGATTTTAGTTGTAGTCACGCTAGTCTGCAATAACCCACCGGAGCTTGTTTTGTTCCTCATTGTGACTTAGGACCCATGAATCATCCTCTCTCCATTTTGTCTTTTTCCCGACTCTCCAGTCTCTGGTACTCTGAAATCCACCCCACATTTCACAATATTGACCTTTGTAATTTCCAGCATGTGAGTGAGTTCATGTTGTTGGCTTGTTTCATTTCCCATAATGATTTCAGACATATCTATGTTATGGTAAATGCCTAAATTTTGTAGTTGTTATGACTGAGCAGTATTTAGGCATACACAACTTTAAACATTTATGTATCATTAGTCAGTTGTATTGTTTCATTTCTTTGGTGACTATTAATAGTGCTGCAATGAACACTGGGACACAGATGTCTTTTTGATACACAGGTTTCAGTTTCCTTTGGATTTGTGCCCATTGATAAGATTGAAGGATGTTGTGGTAGTTCACTGTCACATTTTTTGGAGGAACTTCCACACTCTTTTCCTTGTTGGTCTTAATGTATATGCTCATCAGTATTGTATAAACATTCCTACTTCTCTAAATCCTTCCTACCACATGCTATCTTTAGTTAATTCTAGAACATGTAAACTTACTGGCATGATAGGATGCCTCATTTGGTTATTGCTGTTAATTTCTCCAAATATTACTGATGTTGAGTATTTTTCCTCATATCTGATGGTTATTGGAATGTCTATTCAAGTTTTTTCCACAATTACTAACTGGGTTATTTATTACTGGAAAGCTTTTCAGCTACTTGCTACTTATGTATTTTAGCTATCAGTTCTATAATGTGCATGGTCTCCATTTTTTACTTTTTATACATCATATAGATAATGGCTTCAGTTTGTTAGTGAGTACATGGATTATCCTATCTTCTCTATTCTGTTTGATTGTGTATGTGCCTGATTTTATATGAACATCATAATGCTTGGTTTAGAAGAGCTTTGTGGTATATTTTGACTCTTTTGAGAGTCAAGGAAAAGGTAAAATGTGGAGAGGATGATTAGTGGGTTCTAAGTCACTGTTTAGGACAAAAGATACTTGTTTTTGGTTTGGTTTTGGGTGTACTGTTGTTTTGTTTGGTTCTAAGGAATGGTTGAACTTGTTTTGTTTGTGTTTCTGGCTCCATTTAAATTTCCAGATTATTTTTCTATTCCAAATTCCACTGATACGTTGACAGAAATTGTAGTAAATTTTTAATATAACTGAAAAAAAAAAAACAAGTTAGCCACACTTACATACCCTTGACAAGATTACACAGAAACTGGGGAATCAGAACATATTAGTCATCGAGTTTGAACTCTCCTGTATGCCTGCTGTGGTCAGGTACTATATGGTCAGGTGATGTGTAGTCAGGTACCGTGCAGACACTCAGTCATGTCCTCAGTGAGTATCTTAAATAGATATCAGGCAGCTTCTGACTCTACTTTGTAAAGGGTTTTTCCTTCATTTCTTTTTTTCCATTATGCTGTTTCTGCTTCCTGAGAGAATCCCCTTCTCATATCCTTGCATTCTTACATGACATGATAGGTGTGCTTTACAATCTCAAAAGACATACCTGGAATATCCAGTGCAGTTGAACTCAGGGCTTTCCGTATGCTAGGGAAACACACACAAAAAGAGCTACATCCACAGCACAAGGAGTTTTTAAAATACATTCTTGATACATTAGGAGCTAGTAACTCAATTCTTCAGTGACTTAGATTTTAGACTTTCTGAATATTAGTGTTTCACCTGAATTGAGTACATTTGTGGTCATTTGCTTCTTACCAGTCCCCCATAAAGGTTGGGATAGGCAAAATTTCCTGAATTTTTATAATGGCATGTCCCTCTCTACAATCTTCCTGTCTGTTGTGATATTTTTTTTTCTGGATTTGCTGTTTCTCCAGCTCACTGCCCACAGCTTTGGCATAATATTGAAAGTTAAGGTTTCCAATACTATAACTTTTCAAATCATCAACTTTTGTTCTGTGCCACAAATGATTTCCTTAGAAAATATCTATTTTCTATCAGCATTGAATTTGATTTATCTAAAGTTTATCAAATCTTTCTTTAAGAAATTATTTTTGAAATTAAATGTAGTTAATTATATCATTTCTTGCTTCCCTTTCCTCCTTCCAACACCTCATATGTACCCTCTCCTTGTTCTCTCTCAAATCCATGCCTTTTTTCTTTTAATTGTTCTCTCTCTCTCTCTCTCTCTCTCTCTC
This sequence comes from Onychomys torridus, assembly GCF_903995425.1. Taxonomy (NCBI): domain Eukaryota; kingdom Metazoa; phylum Chordata; class Mammalia; order Rodentia; family Cricetidae; genus Onychomys; species Onychomys torridus. Next base: position 85,375,250 of record NC_050446.1, on the reverse strand, counting down.
TCTCTCTCTCTCTCACACACACACACACACACACACACACACACACACACACACACTCCCAAATATATAAATACAACTTCCTCAGTCTGTGTAATGTTACAAGCATATGATATCAGGGTTGGCCACTTCGTATTGGATACCCAGTAGATGTGTGCTTCCCTGAGGAAGACAATTTCTGCAGCTCTTAGTATTTCTTGTTGCCTGTAGTTCTTGTCTAAGATTGAGACTTTTCCTTCCTTTTAGCATGTCTATTGGTATAACCATTGTTTAGGTCTTGTTTATATCGTTACCTATCATTTAGATTTTTTTTATTCTTCTGTCATATAATACATTCTGACCATGGTTTCACCTTCTCTACTCCTCCCACTTGTCCTCTTCTCCTTTCCCTTTCCCAGATCCACTCCTCTATTTCTCTTCAGAAAGGAGTAGCATCCCAGAGATGCCAACCATACACTGCACAACAAGCTACAATGAGCGTAGGCACAAAACTTCATATCAAGACTAGATGAGGGAACTTAGTAGGAGGAAATGGGTCCCAAGAGCAGGCAAAGGAGTCAGAGATGGCCCCCTCCCACACACTTACTGTTAGGAATCCCAACAGTGAAGAACACCAAGCTACACAACCATAACATATATGCAGAAGACCCAGCACAGACCCATGCAGACTCTGTGATTGCCACCTCAGTCTCTGTGAGCTCCTATGAGCCCTGCTTGATTGATTTTTCTGGACCTTGTTCTCCTGGTGTCCTCAACACCTCTGGCTCCTACAATCTTTCTCCCTTCTCCTTTTTCTGAAGGGTTCTCTGAGCTCTCCCTAATGTTTGGCTGTGGGTCTCTGTATTTGCTCCCTTTAAATGCTGTATGCTGGTTGAAGCCTCTCTGATGACAATTGGGCTAGGCACTTACCTGAGTACAACAGAATATCATTAAGAATCATTTCACAGACTTTTATTTTACATCAGTCATATTTGGTTCTGTCCTGGGTCTCTGGGCTATCCAGCCTCTGATTCCTAGCCATCCGGGCATTGTTGAGCATGGGCTCCTTCTCCTGGCATGGGCCCCAAGTTAGAGCAGTCATTGGTTGGTCATTCCTACAATCACTGTGCCATCATTAGCCCAGCACGTGTTGCAAGCAGAACCATGAATGTAGGTCGAAAGTTTTGTGACTGGGTTGGTGTCTCAGTCTCACCACTGGAAGCCTTGCCTGGTTACATAAGATGTTTATGCTCCATATCCTCCATTACTAGGAGTCCTCTCTAGGGTCACCCTTGTAGATTACAGGGAGTATCCACTGCACTAGATTTCCACATCCTCCCCTAAATGCTCCCCAATTCCAATAATCTCTTCTGGTACTCTCTCCCTCCACTCTCTTACTCCCCATAGATCTTACCATGTTGGTAAGATTTTATGGTTGTAGCTTTTCTGATGGTAGTAGAAGACACATTCTCACAGAAAACTTCCTGTTCCTCAGCTCTTATAATCTTTCAGCTCCTTCTTCCTCCATTTTTCCTGAGCCTTAGGTGCAAGAGTTATGTTGTACATGTATCAGGTGGGACTGGGCACTGTATCACTACTTTCTCTCTACACTTTTATGGTTGCGGTTTCCTTTAATAGTCTTGATCTGTTTACAGAATAGTTCTGCCTCTTATTAGATTTGTGTTTCTGCATCTAAGTAAAAATGGCTTAAAAATGAATGAGGAACTACATTACAAAGGGTAGGACTGATGAATTAGTCCCCAAATATTGCTGCTTCTCAAGAACATCTGACAACTTGGCAGCCATTAATAGCAAGAGCAGTGGGAATAACTGCAGCTATTCAACTGAAAAGCTCCATTTAGTAAGGAGTTCAAAAATGGGTCATTTTAGAAACTAATAGTTCACATAATGTAAACATTATTTCTGCTTACTGAAAATTTATAAAGAGGAAAATACAAAGTTTATTTTCAGAAAAGGCTTCATGGATAGTGTTGCATGTTAAGGGACAAATTTAAAAAAAATCCTGAGAGTAGGATTTAGGCTTTTCTAATACCAAGGGACCAATTTCAGTGAGAATATATGGCTATTATATATTTATGTATAATAAATATAATATATATTTATATTATGCAAGTATACCACATGCACTATGAACTTACATATCAAGATATATGTTGTAAAATAACATATCTCTCCAGGTGGTGGTGGCACAGGCCTTTAATCCCAGCACTCAGGAGGCAGAGGCAGGTGGATCTTTGTGAGTTTGAAGCCAGCCCAGTCTACAGAGCGAGATCCAGGAAAGGTGCAAAGTACACAGAGAAACCCTGTCTCAAAAAAAAATCTCACATTATCATCAGGCTACAAACTACTTTGAAAATGAATATTGTTCATAGCTGCTGTTGGACTGTGAGATGAGGTGATAGTGTACCTATGATTTCCATTCCAGTGTTAATCAGCTTATTAACTATCATCCCAAGTACATTCTCCAAAGATGCTTCAGAGATTTCTCTATTTTGTTTTAACAAATGATAACAGTTATATTGTCTGCATGATGTGTTTGTTCCTAAAATAAGAATATTTCAAGCTAAGAAACCTTGTATTTTTGGAGAAAACCCTTCTTTGAACTTAATATAGGTGCATCTCTTTAGAATATTCTGTGCTTTGAATTTCATTTAGAGGACCAACCTGCATAGAGAATTTTTATTTTGAAATCCAGTCTGTCTTATGTGCTACAGGGCTAATTTAAATTTGTTAAATAATAAATTAATGCCTTACTTGAGGATGGGTGACTAATTTAATCCTAACACATTAATGCTGTAGAAGACATTTATCTATTTGTCATTTTTAATATTTGAGTTTTATTAATGTTTCTATTGAAAACAAGATAAAAAAAAATTAGCTTTAGAGGCTTGATGGATCAGTGGCTAAGAGCACATATTGCTCATTTTGAAGATCCAGGTTCTATTCATGGCAACATTAATAGACTGCTCACAACCACCTGTCACTCCACTTACAGGAGTATCCCAACACCCCTGGCTCCTGTGGGCAATAGCACTCACCTATACATACCCAGACTAAATTTTTTTAAAGTCTTTGATAAGAAGAATGTGTTTTAGAGATAATTTAGGCACAATGGCTCTTTCCCAAGTTTATAAATATACATGAGTCTATAGCTTCCTTCTATTTATTGGCACCTTCACAGTGGCAGACTTAGGGAAGTTGAACAAAAGCTAAATGAAATAACCAGACTATGTGATTTTTAAAGTAAAGATTTTCAAACTTTTGTTAGTTACAGAGAAATAAAATTTAACCAGAGAATACTCCAATCTTAGAATTGGATTCATGTAGTAGGTGGATGTTCTCAATAATTGAGTAATATCAATTAGGGATATTATTGTTGTTATTTATTTAACATGTAAATCTGTGTTCAATGTTCTATGACCAATTCATTTGTTTAGTTACAAGTAAAACTGCTTAAGATTTAAAGGACTGAATCTTTTATCTTTGAACTGACTACATTTACCTCTAACACATATGACCATGAAAATGAAGCTCTAGAACCATAGCCAAGCCAAAACTCAGTTCAGAGGAGATGAGTGTGGGATGTTGTGGTATGGTGAGGTGTGGTGTTGGGTGTGTGTGTGTGTGTGTGTGTGTGTGTGTGTGTGTGTGTGTGTGTTCTAGCTCAAAGCTGCTTTATTATAACATCTATCTGGATTCTTTATAGAAGTTCCACATTTGTCTTACACTTTCCATGAAACAAAGTTTCCAGGTGGCAATCAGGAAAAGAAACATGATAGAAATAATAGAAATTTGTAGTGGCTTGAGATGAGAGTATTATCTCCACCTAATCAAGCACCTCACACATTCAGAAAGATCTCTTCAAGCCTGAATGAAGATGCTGCATGCGGAGTTTCAATGTTATACTCCAGCTTGCATTGAGTCCAAAGGCATCTGTTTATTATTGCACTCTTTTACCACAAGTGTTGATAGGGATTCTAACCCATCTGTAAGTTAAGAAAGTAACTTCCATGAAATTGCATGTCTAACTTAGGAATTATGGTTTCAGCTTTTCCTAAAAGCTGAAACAGTTTGTAATATAATGTCTATTGAATCTCTTTCACTTTGTATTTCATTGCACTTCATCTTTTTTTCATGTAAAAGAAAAAAAGAGCAATTTCCATCACTCTTTCAAAGAAAAACTAAGCAAAGCATTGTTTTGAGATAGTTTACATGAGACCCTACTTACCAAGGTTCAAAGAAAACCAGGAAAAAGTCAGGCATATGTTCCCTTTCACCTTTGAACTGGACATTCAATATCCATGCTACCAGATATTTCCAGAAAAGACTAAATGTGGGAAAATGATCCTCACCTGAGATGCACTTCCAATGGGTGGTCTATGTATAAAGAAGCCCAGAGAGAAAGGAATGCCTTTGCCTCTCGCTGGTGGCTGTGTCTATCCTCGTTGATGTTTCTGCTGCTGCTGCTGCTGCTGTCTTTTGCTGATGTAAGACACCAGGTTCTTCCCTTCCTACATGTACTGAAGACAAGCAAGACAGAAGTACTGAAGCAGAAGCAAGACCAACATGTACTGAAGACTCTCCAAGAATTTTCTGGGATCTTAGCCCCAGATTGAGACTGCTGAGGCATCAGCCTTTTAAAATGAGCAGCTATCAGGTTCTCAGCTTCTCCAATGTTCACATGACTATTGTTATTTTACTGAATCCCTTTTGTATAAGACTACATAGTAAATCCACTTTCATTAACAGGCAGGCACACACACACACACACACACACACACAGACACACACACGCACGCGCACACACACATGCACACGTATATGTGTAGCTTCACCAAAGCTCCAAAGAAATTTTGTAATATAATTTTTTAAACTTAGTCGTTTACATTTCACTGGTTCTGGTAGATAAAAGACAAATACAGAATAGAAGAATAATCAGGAAAGACTATACTTGCTGGGATATTTTCATCTCTTGGATTAGCATACAATTGGAGTCATTCTCAAAAAGTCTGGAATAAGAATATCTTTTTCTGAGATTTTTCCCTATGACCTCTGCACCGTGGCAGTACAGTATAGGAAAGGAAAGATTTTGTAGTTACCTTCAGGCCATGAGTACCATAACTTCATGCAGGATGAGAGTCAAAGTAATATAGCTGAGGCCTCCACTGGATTTAATTTATGTTTTGTACTTCTTATTATGAATGTCCTTAAGTTTTCTCACTATTAATTCAGTGTGGTTAAAATTTCCATTGAGGATTTTTGTGGGAGCTAAATGTATCTGTCTGCTCTGTGACATTTCATAGAGAAACATGGACAAACACCTGTTTACCACAGATGGAGACTTGACACCAGACCAAAGAAATGATTTTACTGGTCTCCTGAGTACATTTGGTTAATTACAGAAGAATATGTGTTTCAGGTGGCCAGGGTCTAGGCTGTGTGTATACAGATTCTGTGTTTTATTCAAAGAATTGAAACAAACACATGAAGATTGTAAAGTACTAAGGGTGCTTTATTCCAACCAATGCAACAATACAGATTAAGAGGGGAAATATCGTGAAAATTTGCAGCATACCTCAAAAGTTAAGTTATTCACAGTTCCCAGTTGTTGACTGGGGTTTCCATCTATAGGACACAAGAGAAGGAGGCATTTAATTGCCAAGAGTGTGGTGTGGGTGGTTTTCTATTTTGATTAATGGGTTTGAATTAGGCTGACATTTGCTTACTGTGCATGTCCTTGCTATGATGAATATGCTTTTAATTATATGCATGCCCAATTATATATAGGCATAACATGGTAAGCAGGAAATTCTCTCTAACTGTTCATATGAGAACACAGTTTTGCCTTGTTGTGCATGCATCTAAAACCATTCTAGACTAGACTAACCCATTATCCACAGTCCCCAGACTATGTTACTGTATGTATTTTAATAGAAATGGTTGTACATGAATTTCTAAACAGTCTTATTAAATAAGAAACACAGAGCCAAATACAGGGGTGCAAGCCATAGAGATCAGAGCAATAGTTGCTTAGGTCACCACATCGCTGTAGCTTCCCAAGAGAACCTCTTCCTGTCTAACCTGCGCCTTTATTGCCTTCCTGTTTTGCCTTTTCATTAGCTGTAAGCCCAGCACATTACTTCCTCATCACTGCCTGTCTATACAGACCTCCAGGTCTCTATGGTTGGTACTAGGATTAAAGGTGTTTGTCACCAAGCTTGGCTGTGTCCTTGAACACACAGAGACTCTACCTGCCATGTGATCGGATTAAGGACAGGTGTTACCACCACCTGACTTCTGTTTATGGCTGGCTATCACCTCTGATCTCCAGGCAAGCTTTATTTATTAACATACAAATGAAATATCACATTTCAGCACAAATAAAGTATCACCACAAATGGTACATTATCAAGGGGCTGTCACGGGTTTAGTGCTTAAAATAGTTATACCTACAGCTTCCAGCAGGTGGAGGTCCTAGGTTGCTAACAGGTGCCAGGCATGTTGTTCAATCAGAGGTATATATATATATATTCCAAACCAAGTGGAGTTCCAGATTGCTATATTATTCCTTATTTCTGCCTACCTCATAGATGGGGAGTTGCTTACAATGGTATTGTTGATTGAAAGTAGCTGGATCACCAGCATTGGGGATGCCTAATGAAACCTGTGTCTCTGTAGGTCCTTGTACCAACGATTCATAGGAAATTGCACTGGTTGAATAAACACCTCTTCCTGTCAATCATTTACTGCTTTCATAACTTTGAGCAGGGTCTGTGCAAATCTTGTAAGTTTTATTTACTTCCGAAGCCCTATTAAGCTGTCTCTGCTTCCTAAGTATTGTGAATTTCATTTTCTTCTATAGTCTCATAAGCTCCTCCACTGTCCAGGAGAGAATGTTTCAATCTGAGGAAATAGATACACAACAGCGTCAACCGTCATGCAGAAATGGAAGAACAATTTTATAGCCAAAAAGCAATCAATAAAATTGACCACACTAACAGATTTAAACTAAACTAACTCAATACTTAAGATCAGAAACAACTCAAAGATATCGACTTTTACGATTCCTCCCCAATATTTTATAAGAAATCATAGAAAATTCGGTGAGAAAAGGAATGAAACTAAAAGAATTCAATCATATAAATGAGAAATAAAACTAATCATACCTATCAAGAGTAAGTTATATAGTAAAGTGACCATTACAAACCTGTTTCTGATGGTAATAACCAAATTTGAGAGTTCACTGGATTGAGTCCTTATCCTCTGAAGAACAGTAAGTGTCCTTTACCACTGGGCAAACATTCCACGCCTTGGAAATTTTCTATAAATTAAATATAATTGAGATCAAGTTGATGTGTGTATTATTTATCAAAAAATGTGTGGCCTCTGAAAGAAAAATACTGGAAACTATAAAGCTACCAGAAAAAAAAAATAGCTTTTAAGAAAATATCCTTCACATTGATCTTAACAATGGCATTCTTCACATTACATCAAAAATTTAGATAACAGAAGCAAAAATAAACGAACATAGCTGAATTTACAATAACAATTTGGTAGCTAATTCACAATCAGCAAAAGCTGAACACAATCCCAATATCATTCAACTGAAAAGTAGATGAACAAATCATAATTTATCTATACAATGGAGTGACTACAAAATATAAAAAGTAATATATTGCAAAAATCAATTCAAAATCAGACAAAGACATTAATGTAAGATCTAAAACTGTGTAGGGAAAAACACTTCACAATGTAGACATGGACAATGACTGCTGAATAGGACTCTGGTAGCTCAGGAAAGATACCAAGAATTGACAAGTCAAATTACGTTAAATTAAAAAGCTACAGCAAAACAAAAGAAACAATTACCAGAATGAAGAGATGTCTATTAAAATAGGAGTCTTTGCTAATTTATATGCACCGTGAAGACAGCAATCATGTCTGAAGCACATGACTCTCTTGTTCTAGCAGGGATATTAAAGATTGTCCTTTATCTATTTGGTTACTCTTTTGTATTTGTTGAGATTCAGTAGTCTGCATGTGTGTTAGTCTCTTTCTGAATTTCCCATGCACCTGACAACAGATCAACAAATTAAAGATCTAATCACAGACACACACACACACACACACACACACACACACACACACACAACCCAATGAATAGATAAATGGGCAAATGAATTGAAAAGACAGTTTTCTTAAAGGAAACTCAAGTGAATGTGGTTGTGCAAGCTTGTAATCTTAATACTTGAGAGACTGAGACAAAGTGATCATTAGGTAGATACCAACCTGGACTACATAGCAAGTCCCTACATTTGACCGCTTAGCATAAAAATAACAAAACAAACATACAAAAATACAGATGACTAATACATGGCTTCAGAGAAATACAAATCAAAAGTACAGGAAGATTCCACACTATGCCTGCCAAAACAGCAACATCAGGAAAACAAACAACAACAAATGCTGGCCAGAATATGAAGGAAACCCTAACACAATGCTACATTGTTTTCTCCCATATGTGGAACCTAGTGATTTTTTTTAATGTCATGAAAATGGAATTGGTACCATTTGAAAAGAGGAATGGAGGAAGGATAGGAATAAGAGAAGATAATAAATTGATAAATAAGGTCAACATACACTATATACTTTATGAAATGTCATAATAAAATATATTATTTTATACAGTTAATATACAGAAATAGAAGTATGAAAGCATACTTTTTCATACTTACAGAAGTACGTTCTCAAATATATTTTAGTGTGGAAAGAATGTAACACTGAAAGATATGGTGTGATTACTATTAAAGAAAGCATCTTCAACAAATGGTGCTGGCATAACTGGATATCGCTGTGTAGAAGGCTGCAAATAGATGCATATCTGTCACTGTGCACAAAACTTAAATCCAAGTGGATCAAAGACCTCAACATAAATCCAGCTACTCTGAACCTGATAGTAGAGAAAGTAGGAAGTACTCTTGAACGCATTGGCACTGGAGATCACTTTCTAAATATAACACCAGTAGCACAGACACTGAGAGAAACAATCAATCAATGGGACCTGTTGAAACTGAGAAGATTTGTAGAGCAAAGGACATGGTCAACAAGACAAAGCGACAGCCTACAGAATGGGAAAAGGTCTTCACCAATCCCACATCTGACAGAGGACTGATAACAATATAAAGAACTCAAGAAATTAGACATCAAAATGCCCAACAGTCCAATTAAGAAATGGGCTATAGAACTAAACAGAGAATTCTCCACAGAGGAAGTTCAAATGGCTGAAAGACATTTAAGGAATTGCTCAACATTCCTAATTATCTGGGAAATACATGGTGGTCTCAAAATTGAAACCTAGAGATAAACACTACATAAGAATGTATTTTTTATATGTGTGTATACATATGATATGGTGGGCGCCTCAGTATGCACGTGCATTCATCTGTATCTGTATGTGCTTATGGAGAGGGTGATGTTGGGAGTCTTTACAACTTCCTGTATATTTTTGTTGTTGTTGTTTTGTTTTGCTTAATTTTAAGATAGGATCTATCACTGAACCTAGAGCTTCTGGTTTGGGCTCTACTGGCTGACCAGCAAGCCTCTAGGATCCACCGTTCTCCAAATCCATCCTCCCCCTGTACTAGAGCTACAGTACACACTGGAGCTCCTGGCTTTTATGTGGGTGATGGAATCTGAATTCAGTTCCTTGTGTTTACATGTCAAGCACTTTGAGCACTTAGTTGACACATATTTCTAGCTCAAAATCCATCACAATTTTAATCAGAATATCTGTGATTAGAAACAAAAATAACCTTATGATTAAACAAAATAGCTTTCCATCATAGGGTGATATAATGAGGATCCTTAGACCCTTACCTGAATTCTAGCTACTTCCTCCTGGCTTTCCTCACAGCTTCACATAATTCTGCCACAACTTTATGTGGTCTTAGAAGGTGATGGATTATGAATAGTTAACTGAAGGGGGAACTCTATTTATGTAACTATAAAAAAAGTTGTCATCCACTTGAAGTATAACTTGCAGTGATGTGACAACTTTGAGGTCATCTGTCCTCCTGTATGTAATTTGCTCACCATGCTCCTATAATTATGCACTAAATCATTTCATCATTTCATAAAGCTAAACTGGATGGTATCATTAGTTTGTTCTAACCTTGGTGCCCTATCTAGGGTGAGTAGACATTTATTCACATCTCCCCAGGAAAGTTTATACAACAATGTCAAAACTCACCTGTATACCAAAAAGTGAATTTCATTTTTGTAAATCAAAAACAAATAAAAGAAAATAAAGAACCAAGAAAATTATCCCATGGAATGCACATAGGTTTTAATGAGACCAGAAAATTCTTAGCCAAAAAAATATATATATATATATATATATATATAAGCTTTAGGTTAAAATAACTCAAAACTGAAAAACTGCATAATCTGTCTGACAAGCACAAAGTACAATGTTTAAAATATGATTCAAAAGATGAAGGATCAAGTAATATTAAAGCTAAAAAATGACTTTCTATAAAGAAAGCGATAAATCCATGGGAGTTTATTTAGAGTATTACAGAAATTTATTAAGGTAAATTGAGGAAATATACTCACAAATACAGAACGGAGTAGACAGATGAATTTGTCCTCTGATCTGACCAGGAACAAATCCACCTTACAGGCAGGAGCAGGGAGAAGGGGCATGTATGTGACCCTTCTCCCTCTCTGTTTAAGCAGTCACTTAAGCAGGAAGCACCACCTCCTTCAGGCTCTATAGCCCAAGGTCATGGGTAGAGCAAATACCACTACATATAAACTATTGCTGGTTGAAAGGGACTTTGGTAATACATTAACCATTAGTGCTACAACATAATTATTGAACAACGACAATGAATACTATTTGTCTTTGTTACATATTCTCTCTTAAAAGCTGATTGAATTTTTAAGATAACATGCAGTAGCAGCAACTGAGATTTTACCATTTTAGACTGGCTAAAAAATAATTGAGACATTTTCTTTTAGCATTAGTAGAATAAGTGTCCTCATGCATGAACACTTGAAATTAGTTTTTTTTTCCTGCTTTTGAAATATCAAGCTGTATTCCAAAACAGATGTATAAATTTCCAGTCTTTGGCACAGCGTGGCAAAGCCCACACACAAGAACAAGAGCAGCAGGTGGCCAGAAGTGGGAAGTTGTATGACTACAAATGTTCAAGAGAGGCTAAAATATAGAACAGGTTGTGCCCCAATACAAGCACTGCTTACACTAGCCACAATGTATTTGGGTTCATATTCTATGCATCAACAAAATTGCTTCTTGCTGAATTATTGCTTTTACCAATAGTGTGCATATATGAACATGATTGGCTCAGATTTCTGCCATTTATGTGACATTATACCTGTGACACATGGGTCTCTGGAGAAGTCTCGACTTCTACAGCGAAGTGTGGCATGGGTTCTCTTGTTGGGTTCAAGTAACTCAAGCAGAACACAAATGCTTTTCTTGAAGTCTTTGGAATGAAACAGCCTGTGCTGCCACATTCCTCTTGGCAATAGCACAGACTCTGTAACTTCGCAGCTTGTCAGAAGCACTACTACATTCTATTCTTGTATCCTAATCTGAACCCAAGATATGTTCTCATTACTATCCATTTCCATGAAGAATACAAGAACCCCTGGGCCAGCATAGACAAAAATAAAAACATATCAAATTAGACACAGATACAGTTTTTATAGTGATGTTTACAAGATATTTGAAGAGTTTATTAGATTTGGGCCAAAAGAGGCACAACTGATTTTCATATCTGGCAGTTAGCCACAGTGTTGCTAGCAAAACAATCATATATTTTTTTTTTTTATTAAATGTGATAAACAGGTACTGCGACTGAGAAATTTACACTGAACGATTATTTCAAAAATGATCTGTTTTTAGCTAACTTCATACAGGAGTCAGTTTGGCAGCAAAATCTTAAAGGTATCTCGTCCATTCTGGTGAAGATTCACAAATTATCTTGGGTTACAACCTAGGAGCAGATCAAAGGTCATATATTTTAGACAAACATGGTTAGATGATGATCTTTCATCAGAAACCCTGAATGCTGAAGTTACTTCAACAGTTACTACATAGTAATCTATTAAAAATATTGCCATTCTTTCTCCAAGCCATTCACCTGTGACCTTTTGCATGAGGCTAGCCTATGCTACATTAATAGCAGAAAATGTCCATGCTTTCAGGGACTATAGGGAGATAATTTGAAGAGTATATATCTACATTTATGATATACTCAATATCATTTGTGATGCCAGTAATAAACAGACTGTCTCTAATTGGTGTTCCCTTAAATTCCAAACAAGAAAGAGTTAGATGGTATATGAAAAACAGCATGTAGTATGCATTCTTTACTCTTATGTCAGCCCTATTATATTAAAAGCTTAACTAGGCAGTTCAGCATGAATATTTATTCCCATTTATTGTCCTCATTCAGAATATATTTCTGTGCTGGTGAAAATCCTATAATTTCCCATGAAGTGGGACAGTGGTTGCTATTGCTTTCCCACTTGAATTTGTAGAAAAGTCACTGTACTGGCTGTTTTTATGTGTCAACTTGACACAAGCTAGAGTCATCATAGAAGAAGAAGCCTCAGTTGAGGAAATTCTTCCACGAGATCTAGCTATAAGACATTTTCTCAATTAGTTCTCAACAGGGGAGGGCCCAGGCCATGGTAGGTGGTGTCATCCCTGGACTGGTGGTGCTGGGTTCTATAAGAAGGTGGGCCAGGCAAGCCATGGGAAGAAAGCTAGTAAGCGGCTCCCCTTCATGGCCTCTTCATTAGCTCCTGCCTCCAGAATTCTGCCCTGTTTGAGTTTCTGTCCTGATTTCCTTCAGTGATGAACGGCAATGCTGAAGTATAAACCCAATAAACCCTTTCCTCCCCAACTTGCTTTTTGATCATGGTGTTCATTGCAACAATAGAAACACTAAGACATTCACAATTTTCAGATTTTCACCTCTTATTCACTTAAGTCATGAATTGTGACTTTCTTTGAACATAGGAGACTGTTCCTTAAGCATTTCTTTTGGGGATCTTCCTTCAACTATTTTATTGTCTTAATTAACATAGAGGCAGCCACTGAGAATGTCTTATGACCTATAGAAGCTTTGAAATAATAGACATACATTTTTACATTAAAAACCTTATTTTTTCATTACACAGCAAATAAACACTAATTTAGCTTTACTACATAAAAGTAGCTTTGTTTCTAGGAACTCTAAGCAAAAGGAAGATTCAGAATGGGAGGCAAAAATAAATTGAACTGGGCTATGATAGTGAAAAATGAAAATGGGTCTATATTCTGAAAACTTGAAATACTTGGATGATGACCATAAAATGCAGCTAATGCTTGGTAGAATGATAAAATTCACTTAGGAAAATATGCACTATAAGAGCTACTAATAAACTGTCCGTTTTGCTTTGAGATAGCTTGCTTTAAATAAATCTTTTACTGTGAATGTTGGAGTCTTGAATTTGTAAGTTTACCACTTAGTTTCAGTTTTAAATTTATACTTGGTGGCATAGTGTTAACATTCATTACCATTTTAAAGAGATGTCTACTAACACAACTATTGATAACTATTGAATCTGTGTTGGTCATGATGGGGAGGGAATAGGCTAGCATGGGATGGGATGGGATAGCATGGGATGGGATGGACTTTAGTTTCTGCTACACTATCAATAATAGGCTCTCTCTAGGGCTCCTCTTGGATATCCTGTTGTTGTCCTGAGTTGTGGAGATCCTGCAGTTTTGGATCTGTAGGTTCATCCCCTTCACATGCTCTGACAGTTTATAGATTTGGTGGATGTTAGGGTGGGTTAAATCATAGCCCTGGTTCTGGGCCTAGAAGGTAGCTGAGTTGGTCAATGCTCCAGCTTTCCCTCATCATTACTACCCAGGCAACTTCTCCAGCACTGCCTTGGCTAGCTTACCCAATGCAGCCTGAAGCAAGGCCACTTCTCAGGTCCCAAGATCCGTCAAACTCACACTCACACCACCAAGGCCAGTTCTAATGTTTTGCCCAGGTGAGGTGCAGGGCTCTCTCTCCCTACTGCTGCAGGGGATATATGGGGTAGGAGGAGTCAGTTTTCGTGCTCTCATACCCTCACGGTCAGCTCTAGTGTGTTTTCCAGGAGTATGCAGGACCTGCTCTCCTGAGTGCTACAGCTGTTCAAGGGCAGGAGTAGCCCTCTCACTCTCATGACCCTGGGCCAGCTCTCTTGCCTATTGCAGGTAGCAAAGGGCAGGGTGGGGAAGGCATCTTTTCCTTACCCATGCCACCACATGGCCGATGGTGTGGCAAAGTCAACTCTACTGCCCTTACCAACTTCAGAGTAGGCTCACCTGTGTCCCTGACTATAAGTTCAGCTCTAGTGTGCTGTCCTGGTCAATTGCACACCAGTGATGAGGGGTGGGGTTCCAGGGTGCAGTGGTGGGGGAGGTTAAGCTCTCCTCTGAGAGGCAGGGCCAGCTCTCCTGCCATAGTATCTAGCAAAGAGCCGGGCCTACTACCCCCAGGCAAAAAGAAGGCAGGGCTGGCTCAGCTCAACCCTCAGATTTCCACACATGTGCTTCCTATCTCCCACTGTACTAACACGGTCCAGGGACATCATCACAGACACCAGCTGCAGCAGGACCACAGACCCAGACATGGCCTTCTGCAGCAGCTGGGGCCCAGGAAGTCACCATGACACCTGTGACAGCACAGGCCATCCAGATCAGTATGGCACTGGTCGCAGCATGGCCCTTGGAAACCAATATGGTCTCAGGTGACTGACCAGAACCTGGGAATCCACAGAGCCCTTGGTGGTAAGAGGAGCCATGGACATCACCCAAGCTGCTCGCTACAGGGCCTTGGACAAAGACTCCCCAGACCTCATGGTGTGTAGAGAGGAGCTATCTGCGATCTGTGTCCTCTACCTCTCAGGCCTGGAAAGTGCAGAGCGGGTCTAACTATAGTGCACTTAGATCTCAGAGTAGTGCAGAGAGAATGGGTCATGTCCATTTGAGGTTTTAGTCCTTATAGTATCATGGAGCTTTCCCTAGCTTGTCCACTGCTGTATGACTAAATATTCATTTGGATATTATGTGTGGAGACATAGTGCCAGGCACACAAACTGTATATGTTTATTAGCTGTATTTGTATATAGACAAACATGAATCTTACCCTCATGCAATATGTTCCATGCTAAAAAGAGAGAATAAAATAAAAAACTCATCCATGGCCGAGCCCCAGGAGGAGCTCCAGAGTCCAATCGGCAAGAGAGAGGAGGGATTGTATGAGCGAGAGATATTGAGACCATGATTGGAATAAAGCACAGGGACAAACAGCCAAACTAGTGGAAATGAATGAACTTTGAACCAATGGCTGAGGAGCCCCCATGGAGATAGATTGGGCCCTTTGGATAAGTGGGATAGTTGATTAGCTTGAACTGTTTGAGAGGCCCCGAGGCAGTGGAGCCGGGACCTGTCCTTGGTGCATAGGCTGGCTCTTTGGAGCCTGGGGCCTAGGCTGGGACACTTTGCTCAGCCTTGGTGTAGGGAGGAGGGGACTGGACCTGTGACTGAGTCTACCAGGCTGGAATGACTCCCCAGGGAAGACATTGCCTT